>NC_137612.1:25134436-25601936 GCF_963280865.1 Gymnoscopelus braueri | reverse complement strand
CCTATCAACAACACTATCAGTGTTATCCTATCAACAACACTGTCATTGTTATACTACCAGAAACACTATCAGTGTTATACTATCAACAACACTATCAGTGTTAAGGCTGGCAGAGGGAGAGTAGTGCCCAGGGTTACATAGGCAATTGGCACTGGGTGAAAAAATGGGTTACAAAAATCGTGGGATAAAAAAAATTAAGAAAAAAAGAAATTTAAGAAGAAAAAAAAACACCATCAGTTTATAGTATCAGAAACACTATCAGTGTTATCCTATCAACAACACTATCAGTGTTATACTATCAGAAACACTATCAGTATTATCCTATCAACAGGTTCAGTCAACAACTATCAACAACACTATCAACAACACTATCTGTGTTACAACAATGCCAGTGTTAAACTATCAACAACTCTATCAGTGTTATACTATCAGAAACACTATCAGTATTATCGACTATCGACAGGTTCAGTCAACAACTATCAACAACACTATCAACAACACTATCTGTGTTACAACAATGCCAGTGTTAAACTATCAACAACTCTATCAGTGTTAAACTATCAACCATACTATCAGTGTTATATTGTCAACAACCCTATGAACAATGGAAAAGGGAAATTCAGATTCACCCCAAAAGTGGGAAGATTGCTTTTGATTTACTGTAACTTGTCAGAGTTGGATGATAGACCCCTGCAGAAGTCCTTGTTCTTATCTTTTTTCACAGCACTTCAAGGCCTTTGTATTATTCTCACGTTCACCCTACTTTAGAAAACATAACACTGCTCTTTGTTGCTTGTGAAAAGTAAAATACTTATGTTGGGTAAACGACTGATGTCAGGAAATGAACGTTGTTACATCATTTTCTATGCTCAATGGCAACAAATCCCTTGCAATAAAAGCTTTGCATACTCACAGGAGACATTAAACAGAATACAACCTATCAAGTCACAACTATTTTTCCATTTGATCACATTTTATTGAGTTGAGCTATTACCTGCATGATATAATAAATGTCAAAAAGTCACAAAATGTGTCGTTAATTCCAAATTCCTAAGCCATTCGTTTCGTTAGATGATCGAGACTCTCGTTTTAATTTAAAATAATATTACTGAAAAAGGTCACACACTGATGCTCAAGTTTTTTCCAAAGGACAAGACTTACCGATGGCATTCTGTTGGCCAGGTGGGTAAGGGGAAGCTCCTGGCGGGAAATTGTCATTGCAGTGACTGCAGGGGACTTGAGGGACGTGGGTCAGTTGTCAACAAAATGACAGGCTCGTCCAATTCCCAACTGCCTCCCAGGGTGAATGTCTCAGTGACACACTCTTTCCTGCCAGTGCGATGAGTGTGGTATACAGCCATCCCTAAGCTCCTGCTGCTGCTTATGCTGAGATCAGTCCAGCAGGCTGTCACGGCCGCTTTCTCAAATCTTTAACCACTTAAAGGACAACTTCAGACGTTTTCAAAATATCTTCATATAATTGGTCCTCACTAATGCTCATGATAAAATGGTAAAACAAAAAAAAATCCGTTCAGTCTGTCTCATAGGAGGGCTGAGGACACTTCAGAAACCCGCCTACCAGTGACATCATTGTTACTTAGGCAGGTTTTTTTTTTTAAACAAGATTTCAAATGTTTCATTTAGATCTGTATCAACGTGAGAACAGTAGCTTTTATTATAGCGTGCTACCTTTACAGGAATAGAAAGCCTGCAGTTTCTATTAGCTTGGATTCTTCATCGATGATGTCACTGGTAGGCGGGTTTCTGAACTGTCCACAGCCGCCCTCTGAGACACAGACAAGTAGAAAACATGGTACCATTTTATAATGAGCATTATTGAGGACCAGTTATATGAAGATGAAAATGGGTGAAGTCGTCCTTTAACCACTTGACCCCAAAACATTTAAGGATTTAAGGATTTTTTTTTTTTTTTAAAGCTTTTTTGTTTTCTCTCGCCTATAATGACATGCCCACAATAGCCCTTCACATTTGTTGCACCAGAAGATTTATATAACCGGAGGGAAATTGGATTGGATCATGGATGTTGTTTGCATTTTCTGCTTTATTTGGATAGGAGAGGTTAGAGAGACAGGAAACCTGAGGGCAGAGACTGCTGTCAAAACCATCATTAATTCGACAAATCTCCTTTAGACTGACATCATCGCCACTCAAGAAACCTCCGTCCATCTCTGAAGACCTCAGTCTTTTTAAGGAGCATGTGGTTTGTGCACTAACTTGCTGAACTACCAGGCACCACAATTTAAATATTTGATAATAACAAAGTGAGCTTGATGACTGATGCACATAGTCATTCTATGTGCATTACATTTAACCTCAGACTTTTGCATGCGTTTTAAATCATTTTATAGCAGTAAAAGCTTACTTGAACAACAATTAAAGACCAATATCGTGATGTATTTTTGAGCAAAACAGGGGCTGGATTTGTCTCAGCCAATCACAGTCTCTGTCACTGCCAATCATCCTGTCCTCTCGGGCTATGGGATGTAAATGCAACATGTGATGCACACAATGTTGCTGGGCGTATCTTTAAATTAAACGTTGCTGTGGAGCTACAGTTACGGCAGTATTCTTCTTATTATTTTGATGATTTCTCTAGCCTGACCTGCACCTCAGCACTATACTGTGTGTTTACTCCATTCTTAAGTTATACTACTGTATAGGCCTACTGTACTGTATGTAACATTGATGTAATAATGTAATAGCACAATATATTAATATTTATTGTAACATTGAAATGTTGCTTACAAGTGTGATGGCTTGGAAGTAGAAACTACACTGTGTCTAGTGGTCATTTTTTAATCCAGTTAATCCAGTTAAAACCTGAAATTTTACACTTTCATCCTCACCACTCATACTGTAATTCTGGAAATAATAACACAGTACATAGTGGGTTAAAAGATCTTGGGTGAAACAAAAAAGACACTTAAACCCCCCAGTAAGCTACTAGCCAGGCCTGACACCAGTCTCAGACTTAAAGCTGACGTGAAAGTGAATAGCTCTCACCCAAGCCCCTGGTTTGACAAAACTATATTTGCTTTTAATCTTCTTATTGAGTCCAACACTTGCCATTTTAACAACCATGGAACTATTTATGTATATTTTAAAATCAAAGTATTTCTGAATCAGTCCACTTGTGACCATATCCAATTTTCAGAGTTATTTTATCAGGCTTGGTGGAATGGTCAGCAAACTAAAGGGGCTAATATCAGACCAGCTGCTCTGCCAATGTAAAGAAAAGGCTTGATTCATACTTTGCTCTGTTTCCCCCCCAATTAAAATGGACAGACTGGAGCACATTTTAAATAAGGTCTAATTACCGACATGCTTTTGAAAAGAAGAGAAAAATAAGCTGGGGTCCACCATCTAGTTGCAATTATTCTGTGTCATAATGTATCTCAGCAAATAGAGCAAATCATCAAGCTGTGGGGCATTCATCCTTCCTGTCCCTTTCAGGCCATAACATGAAGTCCAAGTTCATGGGTCACGTAATCGTTTTTCCCATTTGAAACGATCTTGCACAGTGTTCAACTCTAAAACAAAGATTTCAAGGCCTTGTGCATGTCCTCCATCTCAAAGCAGTTGCAAAGGAATATTATAGGACTTATCACCAAGTATGTATCCTAAAAATGTAATATTGAACCAATGAAATGAGAATAATTCAAATCCATATCATTTGTATTAAGATTTCATCCTCATACAGAGTGGAACATGGATGAGTGCTGAAGCGTTATAGCTTTAGTAGATGTGGTTGATCATGTACATGTGGCTGGCTGGCTGGCTGGCTGGCTGGCTAGCTGGCTGGATGGACGGATAGATGGATCCCTGGATGGATGCCTGGATGGATGGATGCCTGGATGGATGCCTGGATGAATGGATGGATTAATGTGTTATTGGAGCAGAATCTACAAGAAATTATTTTGGTGGCACCAATCCAGTGCTAAAAGAACCGACAAAGTTTATAGAAATATAGATAGCAACATAGATATTAATAAATATATAAACAATGTTGATACAATAATAGACAGTAGAAGAGTCCATTTGTGTCAGCAGGGGGGTAAAGGGTACGGGGGAGAGTAGACGGGGCGACTGTCCGTGAACAGCTGAGAGGGGGGTAAAAAGGGGGGTGAGAGGGGGTAAAAAAAAACACGTTCATGAATCTGGTGTATTTGGTCCCGAGGCATAGCTTTTGCACTGCTGTGTGTGAAGGTCCATTGTTCGGATGAGAGGCATCTTTCGTCAGAGTCTGATGGGAGGAGTTGGTGGGCCTTCTTTATCGGTATAGAGGTGTTGAGGGTCCAGGAAAGGTCTTTTGATATATGGACCCCCAAATATTTGAAGCTGGTTTTGATTCCACTACCTTTCTATGAATGTTGCCGTTACTCATTTTAGTATAGCTTTGAAGTCAGCTGTTGATTTTTTCTTCTTTTTTCTTCCTGAAATGTGATAGGCCATACGCTGTGTTCCTCACGGGAAGAAAACAATCACAGTACCAGCTTTCAACCATGTATTATGTATTAAAAGCTCTCAACAGAAACGACCTACCCGGCAGTCGGTGGTAATGGCAACAGATGCACGTGGCATTTACAGCTGGAGGTGTGTACATCTTAATCATCTGCAATCAACCTGTCGCTCAAGTTAAACACAGTCCTACCCACCTCTGCTGCCTGTGAACGGCATTTTAGTGCAGCTTAATTGATCCTCAGCCCAAGAACGGGGAATAAGTAATTTACACATCTTCGATAACAGCTTCTAATTAAGTTAAAGTCCTTTTCCACATGTCCCATGATGTGGTTAAATGTCAATTTGTCCCCCAAAAAGACACCCCTATAGGAGCTTTACGATACCTTTTTCTTTGATCTATCTTTTCCCTAATTTAGTATTGAATGAGAGAATAGAGAAATAGTAGGGAAAGGGCAAAGAGACGGGAGATATGCAAGACATGATGGAGTGTGTGACTGTGAACACGTTTTGATATTGTCAATCATTTCACTTTTTCTTTAGGTGGTGTCCGACTAACTTATTGCAGTATTCCTTGACATGTGACCACAAGCAGCAACCAGATGGTCATTGACAATTTTTCATTTTTCATTTAATATGAAACAAGATTGGAGTATCAGCGCTACAAAATGAGGTATCACTTGCTTAAATTCTCCCAACAGTTTTGGAAGTACAGCTTTCTACAGGGTTCAGTGGCTGGCCGATGTGACAAGGGAGGGAGACTGGTGTCACAGTTCCATTATGATTCTCCCTACATAATTCAGAGAGATAACAGAAGAAGAAAAAAAAAATCCTACATTGAATTTGTCACCCAATTATGTCCACAATCCATCAATTGTCTACTTTCACCACACTGGCACATGCTATCTCCTATGCACAGTTAATCTTCTAGAAAAACATTTTTTTCACAGCCCTGAAGAAGAATCATGATTTGTTTTACAACTACGATTATTTTAACTCAATTATGTGGTTAATTTATTTTCATATGGACTTAATATGACAGAAGAAGTGAGGGACTGATCTTGCAAGATTACTGAACGGTTGTATGGCAGACTGTTTTAACAGGTTCAGCTTATGTGACTTTTGACAACAGTGGTGAGCAGGGATGCAACAACCTACTGTACTTCCAGGGACGCAAGCTGCAACTTGCCCCGCCACTGTACTGAGCGCTTTATCCCTGAAAGGGCCTGTCGGGCCAAGATCCAGGGGCCCAAAGGTCAGGGGGGCCGTCTAGAAAATTGGGCCAACTATGACCCACTGTTCCAAGCCCGGCCCTTAATTTCAGGAGCAGAACCAAAAAGGTCTCACATATAGCTACAGAGGTACATTTTATGAACAGGCAGACATGGGCAAGTACCTGGGGCCCAGAGCAATAATGAGCCCACCAGGGCTCATTAAAGACAATCAGAAGGGCCCCAACGGCTTTTCTGCCCATGGTCCCAACAGTCTCAAGAGTCGCCTTTTCCTGTTGATGGCACATGGCAGGTCACTACAGTAAGGCCTGATGTACAGTATGTCTCAGCTCATGTCATTATCTAACTGTTATAGATGTCCTATACTGCATGGTGCTTGAAGACCCTTTTGGATTACCTGCAGTTACCTGAAGTTCACTCAAAACATTTCTCATTTTCTATCAATTACACACCCCATGAAGCATTGAATTCATGGAGATTTTTTAGTTTTTTTCTCAAATCAAATGATTGGATCAGGAATGCGTCAAAACAAAAAAGTCTCCACGAATTCAAGGCTTGATGGGGTGTGTAATTGATAGAAAATAAGTCATTTTTTGGGTGAACTATTCCTTTAAAGGAGCACTTCAACCAATTTCAACTCACTAATTCTCATTGGGCCTATAAGATGGCACAATTTCTATCCACTCACTCTGCATCTCATTGGTGGGCTATGGACTGTTAGCCCACCAAACCTGCCTACTAATGACATCATAGATGGAAAACCAAGTTAATAGAAACTACAGCCTTTCACTTCTTGAAAGTTAGCATGCTGAAAGCCTTTGTTCATGTATTAATAAACAAATAAAGTTTTAAATCGTGTTTGAAATGACCAAACCTGCCTACCGATGATGGCATTGGTAAGCAGGTTTCTGAACTACCCAAAGTGCTCCTCTGAGACACAGACTGGTACAGAAATGTACTAACCTGAGAAAGTAGCAAGACTTTCTCAGGCCCAGAGTACCATGGACTCAGGATCCAGCCTTGACCCCCCACACCCCATTAGAGTGAAACACTAATTCACACTTGTACACCACAAGACAGTTACACATTCGTTTATCAGTAAACTGTAGGGGTGTGCCGATACACTCATTTCATGAAACGATACGATATTGGGCTCACGACATCGACACGATACGATATATGGCACTTTTTTATTATGAAAATATATGGGGGGGGGGGGGGGGAAGCTTATGAAAATATATGGGGGGGGAGAGAAATTCTTTATTTTTTTCAAACAATATTTTTATTTACATATCGTCACGAAAACGAATAGACGATATATCGGCACACCCCTAGTAAACTGATATATTTTCTTTTATTTCATAGACAATAGTTATTGAGGGCATACTGTATACATCACAATAATTACTGGACAAGAACTTGCGCTTGGGTTCAGACTCTCATTGCAGATTCTCACCTGACTTTCATTCCAGTGGCCAATCTCCACTGTTGTGGATCACACAACTTGAACTTTGTTTTCTATTTTTGAAAACTAGAGGTTTGGGCCGTTATGCGGCCCTCACATCTAGAGCATTGGCTATGCGGCCAATGCGCATGCCGAGTCGATCGGGTTTGTTTATGGTTATGTGATGTCTGAGTCAGAGCAATCTGGGAAGCCATCGCCAAATAAAAAAGGAAAAACAGCGCCTTCTGCTGTTTTTTACTCTTTCACTTGGCTCTGGGGGGGGCTCAATGTAGCACCCGTGCGCAAGGAAACCGGGGTTTTGGTCTGCCCTCTGCGCTCCACTTCCGGTGGTGCGACTATGTTTTCATTTCCACTAACAATATTTATACACGGAACACTAACACCACTTTTCCCAGATAACATGGATCGTTTTGGTTATAAGCCCACTTGTTTCTATGATGAAAGAGCAAGTTAAAATGTGAATATCTTTCCGTGGTTTTGTCTGCTCCGAGGACGCTATTGTTAAATGAGTTTCGGTTGGTTTTTAGTAGGAAGCGAGAGCACAGACAAATACCGCCCACTACATTTGATTGGGTAAAGCGCGGCCTGCTTCCTGATCTGAAGGCACGCCCACTTGTAGGCCAGTGCGTACACGTTATGACGAACCCCCCCGACAGGGGAGAGCAGAATCTGTTCTTGAGAGATTAGAGTCAGAGTGACGTGGCCGTGGTCCGCCCGCCCGTTCGCCCGCCCTCCCATTAGCCAATTTTAATAAAGGATTACTGTAATTTTTTTAGGGGAGGGGGGATACAAATTTTAAATATTTTTGTAGGTATGTAGGTTTTGTAGGAAAGGTAAAAAAAACTGCATATTTTCTGCATATTTTCTCACAACCAATAGAAACGGGTCTGCAACCCAAAATGGGTCTAACAGGACTCTGACCTCTGTGCGAGGACTTGGGTCTGTGAGGCATGCCAGTCCTACCACTCAGCGGTGCAATGAGTAGTGGCTGGTTCATTGTTATTCTCTGCCCCTTACACTGTAAAATCCCTGCAACTCAAAGGCTTTTGGAAGGTTATAGGCTAGGGCTGAAAAGCTGTGCTACCAAGGGTATTGACCACTCTAAACCTTAAGATATGAGACATGCCACATGATCCATGCCAGTGAAGTGGTGTAATATACTTATGGTGTTATGACTAGAGTGTGAGAGGGGTATTAAGAACAGCGGTCGTCAGACACCACTCAGATCCATGGCATTAAATCCTAATTCAGCATCCTAGGCAACAAATAATCTAATTTGCTTATAAAGAAAATGACCTTGAGATGAGAACACTTTTTAAACTGACAAATAGCTCAATGAATGATTGTTGGGTTTTTGTCCCCAGCAACATACCCAATACCTATTTTATATGCATAATTGGTTGCTTTATCTCTAGCTTTTGGATATACTTTTGGAGGACTGTTTAGAGATGTATTGACAGCAAAAAAATAAACTGTAACCTCCTTTCTAAAAGGAAAAGGTCAAAATCCCAAATGCTCTTTCCCAAAAGGCATCCTGTCACCGGCTATCACAAACATTATTAGCACGGCTTGGTGGCACTCCTGCGGAAGTCCCACCAGCAATTTTCACCATCGAAATGAACTGTCATTCTCTCGTCATAGTTAACTTTAACAGATTCTCAGCCACTAATCTCCTTAGCAGATATCGCAAAAGGACAGAGATTCTTTAAAAAAAAAGAGGAATGTCGAGGAATCATTTCCTAGCAAATTCACGTTTTAGGGGTCATTTGACAGTCATTGTGGTCCAAATGTGGAAGGCTTAAAGCTTGCGACAGGAAGATTCATCTTTTTTGTCCATATTGTTTAATGGACATTTTGACATCAAGCACATTAATCAAGGATTTAGCATGTACTGTGCAGTTAAAGTGGTGAACGATGATTGCCACATTCCTTCAGTATTCAACTGTCATTCATATTTAACGCAGTAGTCGCTTCAGTATTATTCAATGCTAAACTCACTAAACTCTTAAACACTTTAAAATGTCCAATTACACAGCTGGGTGACCATTATGACTACATAAGCGAGCGACATGAACAAGCTATTGAAAATAGGCTTATGCCATATGAAATAATCTTTAGTCAAAATGTTATTATGCAAATTGTGGTAAATATTCAGACAAAGAAAGTGATGCCGATTTGCTGGTTACTCTGCCAGATATTTGCTTTGACTTGACTTATTTTGCTATTAAAAAGAGAATGAATTAAACGCTAACTTTACCAGTTAAAAAATCCTATTAAGGGAGTTGGATTCATTTCAGACTATTAAAAAAAGAGGGAAAACACGACTTTCCTTTTCATTGATAGAAAAAGAAGAAAATGTACTCATCACAAACTTTGTGTTTGATTGATACTGATTTGCTGGTAACTGCCATGGATAATCTTACTTGACTTTTTATTTGTATTATTTTATTTTTAGCTCTTATAAAGAGAACGAATTAAAGGTTAAATTTGCCAGCTAAAATATATAAATCTTTAATGAAGTAAAATAAAATAAAACAGCTTTTCTTTGGACTGCTGTGATGATTCAAGTCTTTTGTCAAACTTGTTTTCATCATAACAGCTTGTCAAGAAAAGTAATTCATCACAAACTTTATGTCTGATTGATGCATGTTTGACAGCAGCCAGTTGCAAAAAACCTGTCAAAAGTATGGATGCTCTTCACAAATCAGCCTCAGCGCTACCTTTTTATTGATGGAACAGGAAGTCTATCTTTAGCTCACATGTGTGCTTCACTCTAAGGAGGGGCCCTTCATGGGGACAGCTCTGTAAATAATATCTCACATACTGTACTCACATCCATGCTTTACCAACCACATACTATACTGCAGGGTATAGTATTTTTCAGAAAAGCAGTGGATATTCAGCCAATGGACGGCATTGCATTGGTCAAGGAAAGGCTAATAACCACTTAAACCCTATACATACTTTGTTGACCTGCGGGATCTATGCCAAACCCCCCCCCCCATGCCAAATCCCTTTGCCAAGACGAGTTGAGAGCTTGCTATTTGCGCAGAATTTCTCCTATTATGACATGCCCAGAATAGGGACACTATGAAATGAAATGATATAGTGGAACATTTCATTTTAATACAAACAATATGTGTCTAGTTCAATGGACAATCCATGAAAGCGTTTATTTGTTAATTTTTTGTTTTGTTTGTTTGTGGGGTTTGTACATTTTTCTCAAATTAACATTTTGTGCCCACATAGAAGGGATGAAAATGCAACTAGACAAAACTAATTACAACCACCATTTTTTACTGTACCGCTTCTCCCCAGCAGCCACCTTCAAACGCATCTTTGAATGTTGATGCCGGGATCCAGTTGCTGTTCTGAAGCTTTTTTTCTTTTATTTATTTATAATTATGGTGCATCATATCATCCCATTCATTATGGTTACTGTGCACCTTTGGTCATGTCCTGGATATCATTCCTGCCAAATTGGTGTCCTACCAAAGCTGGCTCTCAATCCCCTTGGCACCTCTCTCCTACCCTTGGATCAGTGACATTGGAACACAAAGGCATTTTGTGCGTGTACTATTAGGGAGTGATACAAGTGTTCCTCAATTAAGGCTCTCATTATAGCCACTTGATAAGTCTCCTTCTCCCTGGGGGATATCAAGAAACTCATTAAATCCCTAGCTGGGATCAAGTCTCCGACATTCACTGTCACATTACCAGGCTCTGACAGATCTGAGGGGCTGTTTGTGTATGCCTGTGTCTGGGGAGTGGTGGGGGTGGCACAGGCACCAGTGGCTTACCAGGGGTTAGTGATTAAACCCGATTCATACTTCGTCGTACGACGCAGTCACACGTCGAAAATAGCAGATCTCCATTCGCAACTCGTTGTCATTTGGAGAACAGACATTTTCACTGTGCGACACCGCCATGCGATAAAGTATGAATCAGGCATTATTCGATCCCCGCACGGCAGGATTTTAATAGGTTGTGGAATGAGACTGTGAGAAGCATGGTCCCCACATCCACCCACCTTGACCTTCTCTCCAACAGAGGCGCGTGACTAAAACAAATGACAAGCATCTGCTTTTGTGTCAGAGTATATAGGTGGCGTTACAGAGACAAACTCATCAGGCATTCTGGATCAGCAGCATATTTTTACTCCAGGGTAAAGTTGCTCACCAGACCTCTTCAGCTCCTGTCCTGATCCAAATGATAACATGCAATACTCTCACAATGACAATTCTGACCTTGGTTGGATGACTTTGCCTAGTTATTTGGGAAAATATTCACATACGCTCAAAGAAAGCACTTTTAATCACGTTTATCTACAGCTGTTTTCTGAACAGCGGTTGCAGGAGCTGAACAAAACATTTGCAATTTTTTGTAACATAGGCCCCTCCTGTGATTGGAAGCTAATTCCATTGCGTTTTATCACATAACTCCAGAGATGTGTAGCGATTTGGGTTAGTTTAGGATAAAAGCAAAACATTTTTTTTTTTTAAGAAAGTGCAAAATTCTGATTGAATGAGATACAATACAAGAGTTACAGGCGAAATATAAAGCGGGCTAGTGCTACCATGTACTACAAAATTGGGTGTCACTGTCTTCCTTGGTTTACTGGCTGCATGCACAAAAGGTTTAGTGCAGATCGGTCCTGTGGATTGCGAGACAAGGTCCAGAATCACACACAGACAAAAAAAAAACATTAAATAAAAATCTAGTATCCAATAATCTTACTATATAACCCGTTTTGCGCAAAATGGCAGGAAATGTATAGCCTGCTAGCTACACAACATATGGCTTCACGTTGCTCTCTGGTGATATGGTCTGGTTGCGGCCTGTCGCACAGGTCCTCTAGTAAGTGCAGGAAACATGATGTAGATTTCTAAGTAATGTAGATTGAAAGACATTAGGTAGTTAAACAGAATTTACGTATTGTTAAATAATATAGGAAGAAATACATTTGATTCTGTTCAGAACAATAAAAAATTATGGCTTTTGTTTCTGCTCCTAGTAAAATACCATTTGTTTCCATTCGTCAAAGTGGTTCGGAGACCTGTGTGTTTATGATATCTACAAAAGAAACAGACAACAGACCTCCAATTAGTAAGCAGGTAAGAAATATAAATGCTTTTGTGGGTAACCTCAGCAATATTTGGGTTGGCATTGCTTACAATGCCAGATGTCTTTGTAATTTCGGTATTTACCCTCATGGTTGCAAACATTAGCTCTCCTATCATGATAACAAGCCCAAAAGGTTATTTTTGCCATAATGAGACTAAAGGGCACACATTTTCACATTGTTACAAATGTGATTGTCCTAAACACAGACCCCAAGGAAGCATGCTGTTCACCACTGACAAATAAGCTTTGCCATTTGGCATTTACGAGGAATATTAATTATTTAATCAATTTACCATAGGCCATGTGCCTTGCTTCCATGAATATGGCTAATTTTGGTTGTCTGCCCATTTATTTACCAACCACATCCATGCAAAAATGTTAACAATTAGTTTAATTTACAGTAATGAGATTTGAATTATAACTTTTCTTAAAACAGGGTGGAGGTTTTGCATTTATTTATTTATTAGTTTAATTGGTTTCCCAACAAGTGACATAATACTATCACACAATATAACTTGCTGTTATGATCCATCTCATTATCATTTGAACTGCCTCACAGTGTTTGCTATTTTTTTTACTAAGTATACTGTATTGTATTGTATGCCATCACAGCCATTTTCATAAATCGCTATGCTAATTGGCTCTATTTTGTCAAAATGCCTGCATGGTGGCAAATGTATATTATGTAGCACTGCACTTATCTGAATGGCATAACTCTTTGCAGAAATTACTTTGAAAATTATCACCAACTGTGTGTAAATGATGTTTGATTATGGTTCTGGTCAAGCAAAAAAAAAAACCTGTGATAGCTTTCCTTTGCAGTGTTTTTAAAAAAGTGAGGTGGAAATGTAGATGCAAATACAAATCAAGTGAGGGCCAATGCAAAATATCTGCTAAATAATTTACAGCCCTTGGTGGTGTATTCTGTGGCTTAATGTGACAGTGGAACTCATGGATACGGCCCTTGAGAATTGGCAATGGCTATAGTAAGATAATGGAAGGATTAGGTGCACTGTTACTATAATTGTAATGCCACAGTGAGTGAGCATATTCATGAATATCAAAATGCCTTGAAAGTCATTATTTTGTCTGAATCATTAGTGTATGGGGAGCTTTTGGGGGAAAACAGTCTTATTTTACTCTTGACTTGGCAATATTTAAGCCTGTCGTTATTAAGAAATCATAGCAAAGGACCTAGGCTACTGCAGGAAATAGCATTCAACTTGAATGCAAGAGCTTGGGATGGCCTTACATACAGTACTCCAACACGATGTGTTACAACAGCCCTTAAATGGTCCTCATTATTGTCTCCGCCAGGCCGAAAGGCATGGCGAGAGTATGTTTTACCCCCTGTCCGTCCGTGTGTCCGTCCGTACGTCCGTCCATCTGTATGAGCAGCTAATCTCCGGCACCGTTGGCCCGGTCACTGTGAAACTGTGCACACACACTCCCTGGATGCCAATTCAGAACCTCTGCCAACCTCTGTGTTCACATGGGACTGTTATAGCGCCACCAGGAGGCCGATTTGTGCAATTTTTTTTTTTCAATATTACTCCTACAGATTTTATCCAAACATCACGGTACACAGTATCTCTATAGTCATCTTATCAAGACGGATCTATCCGATATTTCATATTCCATCCTGATTGGCTAAGGTTGGCTTCCAAAGTTTGCAGGATAGGTCCGTTTTGAACAAAATGTCTGAAATCATGAACGCAGCGTGTGATTTCCGTGAAAATTTGCACGCACATTCCCACTAAGCCGAGGAAGAAATGCCACCCTTTTCACATTGCCCTGTTATAGCGCCACCAGCAGGTCTAATTTGGCAAAACACATTTATGCAACAAAATGCCTCAAATCATGAATGCACGCACATTCCCACTAGGCCGAGGAAGAAATGCCACCCTTTCCACATTAGCCTATTATAGCGTCACCAGGAGGCCACAATAACCTACCTGACCTGGCGGAGACCTGTGCTCCGAGGAGCACTTTTTCTATAGTTCACAATGTTTTAAGCTTAGTTTTTCCTCTGAAAGGTTTCTATTTTGTAAGTAATGTACCCATTAAGAACTAGCAGCTAATAATAATAATAATAATAACACATTTCTCAGTTTAATTTAATGTCAGAAATCATTGTGTCAAGAAGTGTCATATTGTATTTCATATGATGACAAATTTTTAAAGAGGTTATTCAAATGTGTTTCAGGCCATATTACCTTCCCATCCCATAAATATAAGAAATAAGAAATACCAGTGCTTTATTGGCATCTTTGTTTTGACCTTCAGAATTGTCACCTTGAATTCTGAGTTAGAACAACCATAGGGCGCTCCTTTGAAATTGACACACGAGGGAGCAGAGCAGGAGAAACACTCGTTCTTGGAAATTAAGTTATCCAAAATGAAGTCTAGTATCTAGTATCCTGATTCTCTTCGTTTTCCAAATGCTTCAACTCACCTATACACACCATCTCCATCTACTGCAGCCCATGCATTTAAATAGCATATTTAAACTGAGCAGCACCAGCGTTTATGTACGCAGTGTGGTCACTTGTAGGATTCAGGAAATTCAACCTCACATTTTCACCCACAAGATATAACGTTTTCATTTATTCATGCCCGATTCCCTGTGCAAATAATGTTTCAGTGCAAGATATCTCAAAGGAGATAACCAAGTATAGTATTCATTGAGGGAAGGAAGTGCACAGACAGGTTACATTAAGGGAAAAAAACAAAACAGGCATACTAACTGTGTCATACACTGTATGAGCAGTGAGCATGCATTGCTGTATTCAACACTCACAGATTAAATACTTTACTGAATGTTGCTGTGCCTTTGGATTCTGTGTAAAAATGTAAATGTGCATTTGTAATATTGTTCTCAAATGTGTTTTCCTTATACTCATCAATAAAAAAAGACCCTTCCCTGATTATAAAGTGCCCGGACATAAAATGAACGAGGTGCTTGGATAGTGATAAGTTATAGAAAGTGCCTTTCTCCAAAGCGCTTTACAATGTGCAGTAGCCTACATTCACAGGAGGAATTCATACATGCAAGGTGTCAACCTTCTCGTTGGAAGCAGTTAGGGATTCATTGCCTAGCTCAAGGACACTTTGTCATGCAATCAAGAGAGATTGAACCCAGAATGTTCCGATGTCCATAGTAGCCTAATGCAGGTGTAAGACCAATTGTATTGTGTTATATGTATAATGCAAGGTATATTTTCGATTGTTTGATTTCCCTTTGATGTCACTGCTAAGTTTGTTGGACTCGTTTAACCTGCGCAGTGAGCAATTCTGTCATTGTATTTTCATTTACATATGTTTTGGTCTATAGGTACTGTGCAAGTTGTTGATTGTGTGTAATTTTTGTGTGAACATAATAGTTCTTATGGCATGACTGAGGGAAGCCTGAAGAAAAAAAAAGCCCGTTTATAGAGAACCCGACCTGTGTCCTCAATGTTTTGAGAGGAGCTACACTAACGGTGACATATCGATCATTTTCAAACTTTTGGGAAAAAGAATAATGGCTTCTATTTCAGCCTGCTAACTTTCCAGGAAGTGCAACTGCTGTAGTTTCTATATGGTTTGGAATTCGCATCAATGACTTCACTGGTAGGCAGGTTTCTGAACTGTCCATAGCCCACCAATGAGATGCAGAGTGAATAGACATAAATTGTGCCATCTTTTAATGAGCATAGATAAGGTTGAAAATGGGTAAGGCTTTCACAACTGCTTCAGTCTTTCAAGAGTGTTCTTTATTGGGCAGAATAACCACTTAAACCGCTACACTTAGTTGACCAGGGTCCCCCAGGGGCCTGCACTGCCCCCTCATCTTTTCCCCCTAGTACACAGTCTCTTCATCGACAATAGCATGTTCTACAAGCTGATAGCTTGTAGATGTTATTGTCACCAAATGTTCACCTTTTTTAATTGCTCAATGTTCTTCTATTACATGCCAAGAATAGGGATGCTAGGGTTCATGTGGTTAGTTGGAAAGTAAATCTTTATTCAAAAAGGCCACTTTCTTTATACTGCCGTGCAATAGCATTATAACCATCTGACTTTCTATCACTTGATGTCATTTTACAAGCTTTAAACATAAAACATTTGAATAAAATCAAGACTGTCATATAACTATCTTTTATAGACACATGGTAACAGCTTTTATAGGCCAACTGATTAATTTGCTGCACTGGAAATAAAACTATTATTCATCTGATCAAACAGTGATAAATCAAGCATAGGCTACCTGGCAATCAGTTCGGGTCTTAATTAGCCCTGCAGTGAGTAATTTGTGTATAAAAAGGACTGAGGTACCACCTGATGACTGACTGATAGAAAGCTGGCTAGAATCCTAGCTGAATTATCATTGTTTTCTTAACGATAAATTAAGCAAAGATTGCAGCCTGGACTGCCACCAAGTAGGAAGCCATGTTTCTTTTCTTCACTCCGCTTCGATGCAGATTGCTAACAGCTGGCTAACCTACAGGGATCCGTTCAGAATTGTTACTTACAGTATTGTTGTTTCCAAAGTCATTTTAGAGTATTTTTTGGAACCACTGCTCTGTATTTTAGAGCAGTGGTTCCCAATCATTTTCATGTCAAGGACCGCCACATTGATGCAGACCCCCATTTGAGAAGATTTTGATTTGTCAACATTTATCAAAAATGTAAAATAATATATATCCGGTCTACAAGCTCACTACTATTAGAAGAGAGAACTGGCACACAATACAGATTAAACTAGAAAAAGTGCTCCTCGGAGCACAGGTCTCCGCCAGGTCAGGTAGGATAGTGTGGGGCAACAATGTTGGGAATTTGCAAATCAGGCTAGAATGTGATATCAATCAGTTTTATATAAGTCGGCCTCCTGGTGGCGTAATAAAAGGCAATGTGAAAAATGCAGGGCAAAGGTTTTTCCCTGACCTCTAGGGAGTGCACATACAAAGTTTTACACAGATTGGTGCAGTTATAGGTAAAAACAGTAATCGGCATGTTATAGCGCCACCATGTGGCTGATTTGAAAATGTTCAAGTGGCATTTCTTCCTCGGCCTAGTGGGAATGTGCATGAACATTTTCACGGAAATTGCAAGCTGTGTTCATGATTTGAGGCATTTTGTTCCAAACGGAGAACTCCTGCAAATTTTGGAAGCCATTTTTAGCCAATCAGGATGGAATGTGAAAAATCTGAAAGACCCGTTTTGTTTTATGACTATAGAGATACTGTGTACCGATTCGTGTGACAAAATCTGTAGGAGTACTTTCAAAAAATGTGTTTTGCTAAAAGCGGCCTCCTGGTGGCACTATAACAGGCCCATGTGAAAAATTGGGGGCAAAGGTTCTGAATTGGCATCCAGGTAGAGTGTGTGCACAGTTTCGCTGTGATCAAGCCAACGGTGCCGGAGATTACCTGTTCACATACGGACACACACACGGACGGACGGACACACACACACACGCACGGACGGACGGACGGACGGACAGTGTGCAAAACATACTCTCTCGCCATGCCTTTCGGCCTGGCGGAGACAACAAGTGAAATATGAAGTGATGGCACTGGTAGACAAAATTAGAACTGCAACACTATCAAATTGAAGCTGATTGGCTGAAAATGTTCAACCCACCTGAAAATGTATTTTGTGTTAATTAAAGAGCTGGAGAGACAGGGCGAGCCCTGTTACTGAACAAACTCTGAGTCTATAACAATGATTACTATCAGAATATAGTGCTTTAACCTTTTAACAAAAAGCTTTTTGTTTTAACCAAAACATATCACTTAACCTAACTTTAATACATGTCATCAGCAAATACAAATAGCTATATTTAGAGGAGAGAATAGAAAAAAAGGAAAAACAGCGGTAGAGTATGATCCTTAATCTTTTAACAAAAAGCATTTGTTTCAACCAAAACATATCACTTACCCTAACTTTAATACATGTCATCAGCAAATACAAATAGCTATATTTACAGAGGAGAGAATAGAAAAAAGGAAAAACGTATGATCCCTCATTTCAATGGGAACTATCTCCAGATTCTCCACTTGCGGTTTTCTGACAGATGCTTTTTCAGGACAGTTTTGAAAGAAGCCAGTGATTCACATCTTTCAATGGATGATGTTAGAGCATTCAACGATGGCAGAGTAATGTTTGTGCAACATTTGTGGGGTACCAGATAGTAGGTGCACCCTCTGGTGTTGTTGTAGTGGGTGTCACTCACTTTGGAGAAGTAGTTAGACGGGTATGAGGGTACTGTCCCTCTGAGTGTCTTAACACATTGGGTGCCAGAGGTTTATTAAAATATTATACGTTGAGTGCCAGCATTTCTTCCATCCACTTGCGTTATACATTTCGTGCTGTGAGAAGCCCCGACGCGGAAATGCATGTAAACAAAGCGTGCGTGCGAGACGGCGGAGGGTCCCGACTAACGCCTGGAACAATAATATTTCCAACGCGACCCTCCATTGCAGCGTGATCGCCGATCGAAAACGGCTCGTTTCCACCACATTAAAAAGAAATGGAGATATTAAGCTTTTAATCAAGGAGATAACATTGAAAACGCCGACCGGAAGGATTTTTGACATGGAGCCAGATCCAGCCTCTTCTTCTCAGAAACTGCTTGGGTGATGTCAAAGTTTCGTTTTAGCGCCCCACGTGGCCCACATGTATAAAAATAGAATTGGGTCAAAAACGGTCCGGACCGTTTTCGGCACTTCTCGTTTGGACCCTCAAAAACGGTCCGGACCGTTTTTGGCATTCAATGTGTTAAATACCAATCCCATTGATATTTGCGTTATGCTGTCTTCTACCCTGAGCCATCCCAAACTAGCAGTGTCCAAGTGTGTTGGAATTAGGTGGGCCGTGGGCTTAAGGCCGAGTAGTAGTCGTTTCAGTTTGTTCTGGGAGGACTGAAGCTAAGTTTTTAGTGACATTGAGGTGTTGGAGAACCAAGAGGTGCAAGCATAATCAATGATCTATGATATAAAATGACATAAATGTATTTATTTGTATGCTATTTATAGAAAATGTGTACTGTAAATGGTTGCTGCATCTGTCACATAACTGGCTTGAAATGAGGGAGGCCATGGGATAAAATATTCAAAATCTTTATTGTTATGTCCCATTATACGTATAGTATAGTACGTACTGTATAAGAAAGTACAATTATTTGGTTTCGGCTCAACAACATTGCATCAATAAGGATGCTATAAAATGCAATACATTATGTACAAATAAACATAAAATACAAGAAAAGTGTTTTTTTTATAACATTTTAAAATGGAATGTTTAATTTTTTTAATTTTTAATTTAAATTTATATCCCTCGATTTTGTAACCCTTTTTTTCACCCGGTGCCAATTTGCTAAGTGATCCTGGGCACTACACTCCCCCCACCAGCCTAGCGGGGCCAGGGCCGAGCTCATGCCTCCTTCAATGCATGAGAGCTAACTGACCTTCTTGTCACCTGACTAGGGGGAGTTTCCCTGGTTGGACATAGTGCATGGAAGGAACACGTTATTCCAACCAGTTCCCTTCCCCTCCATCAGGCGCCCCGGCTGACCAGGGGGAGGCAGTATAGTGACCAGGATTACTACATGTTTTTGTGAGGGTATTAACTACCCTAGGAGACACGGGGAGAATATGCAAACTCCACACAGAGTTGGCCCTTTCGCCAACC
The DNA here is from genome assembly GCF_963280865.1 of Gymnoscopelus braueri. Classification (NCBI taxonomy): domain Eukaryota; kingdom Metazoa; phylum Chordata; class Actinopteri; order Myctophiformes; family Myctophidae; genus Gymnoscopelus; species Gymnoscopelus braueri. The sequence continues at coordinate 25,581,962 of NC_137612.1, read as the reverse complement.
GGAAGGCATTTGATAATATTGTGAAACTGTGATGGTTTGGTTTCACAGAGGAGAATGTTCTGGGATAATGGAAATGCATAGGCTACATTTCAGTGTTGACTTGTGTGGGAATGAAACCAAAGCATGCTGTGGAACCTGCAAAATATCTTTAAGAGAAGTCTGTTGAATCACACTCCATCTTGGTAACCGTCAGTACACAGTAAAATCCTGAGTATATTGTATACACATGGACCCAAAAGGGATAATTTGTCCACAGATAGTTAAATGAACACTCAAGATTTGATAGGGTACAGTACGTTTGTGACTAACACAAGACAAAACTATTTGAAAAGGGAATCATATATATCGAAACAAAACACTTAAGGCCCGTTCAAAGTCCCTAGATGGGTCTGAAACGTGCGTCATGGGGTGAGGGATTCCGTCCGTTCTTTACGGACACATGCAAGGTCGCTGACGTTAAATCCGTAGGAATTATGACGTTGAGGCGTCGTACACTATTAATCCACTAGATGGCAGTTGCGAGCTTTTAAATGTTGCGAAAAGTGTTGCCATGTCCGCTTATTATAAGCGACTTTGGGCTTATTTTTCTGTAAAGTTGCTTGTAAACAAACATTGGTGGTTGCGGTTTTATTTGGGCTTGTTTCTAAATTGTAGTTGCTTATTTGGGCCAATTATTATTTAAACCAGTGATTCTCAAATATATATTGTAGATCTGCTATTTTCATGTGATGTGGGATGTGGCCTAGTCGATTCTTTTGGGCTTGTTTTCATAGACCTGGTTGCTTATTTCTCTCACAAAACCTGGCAACAGCGCTAAAATGGAGCTAGCATTGTAGCATCTAGCCAAAACAACGCAATAAAAGACACAAACTAGTCCACAAACTAGACAAAAACAATGGTTGTCTACAAAACGTGAGTTTCGACCCCTACTGCACTGTGCTATATTATTTGTGTGTGTGTGTTTAGGGAATGGCTGGCTGGGTTCATTTTGTCACAGTAATTAAGTACATTTACTCAAGTACTTCCACCACCAACGTGGGTCTTTTTTTGGAGAAAGAGGGCCCAAGGAAAACTTTTTTTTCCTTATACTGCCAACGGGCACCACTGGTACTACAGGCAACGTACAAACGAACGTCAGTCGGCCTGACGGTGAATGTTGATCGCACGGAAGGAAATCCTAGAGCCGTAGGTGACGGAGGGGGAGACAAAAACGACAACGTAAGGAGCGCCGGCGCTCGTTACGTATCCTTACGTCCGACTATGAATGATACTTAAATTGGCTGTACTGTACACCATCTACTGCCTGACACAGTGAGATTTAGGGCAGGGTGCGCAGTAACCGCAACAACGCAATACCACGGTGCGGTAATGCGCCACCGCACGTCGGTAAAGCGATAAAGAAAAGAAAAAAATATATTACAAAAATATTTATATTAAATATATATATGAAATGAAAAGTTTACCATATTAAACAAATATCATTGTTTAGTGTGACTGTGATTATTCATGAACATAATATCATGACATGTCTATTCTAGCTATAAACGAGCAGATCTACAAGCTGAGTGCGAGTCCCAAAGTGTTGCACTTTTGCTGTAGAAAGATGAGATTTATTACAACCCCTGATAAGAGGAGGGGGGGGCACCGCAGGGGTCGACAGGAGTCAGAGCAGGGCCAGTCCATTATTACATTTATGGGGGTTTGCTTGATTGATTGATGTACTTTATTTAGTAAGACATGAGAACAGTACATGACAGTACATAACAGTACATGGAAGTACAAATTCACAATACGAGGTCTACTAAACTGGAAATCTCATTAAGCAGAGCTTGTTTAAGATGAGAACCCCATGCACACAAATCATGATGACATATAAGAGACAGACAGATATACACACTACTATACAGAATGTCATACAATCAGTTTACAGCTAGGTTACTGGTATGAAGAGTGAAAAATATGTACAAAAGAAGAAAGAGAGATGGGGGGGGGGGTAGGTTAGGTTAGGACATGGATAGATGCTTTTGTGTGTGTGCCTGATATTAAATTATTTCTTGGCTTTAGTATTACAAAAAGTGTTAGATTGAATATAGTCTACACACACAACACGATATATAAAAAGTAAGCATAAGCTGTTTGAGTTACATTATTTTCAAGTACTTAGAGCGAAAAACACCCGTTTTCATACGCGAATACCGAATACTAATGAAGTACTGTAGCCTACTCACTGAATGGCAGGTCGTTGAGTTAATGTGTGAATTCCGTTGCCAGCAGCCATTAATTATCACCTCAAGAACAATACATAGCCACACACATCATAAGCCATCAACTCAGAGTTACACTAGTTAGACCATTCTTGCTGTTTGTATTGCTGCGCCCCCCCAGCCCAGCCACTCCTGGATGCATCGTATCAGGTGTGTATCAATGTCAGATACGCCGTTTCGAACGGTTTTTGGATGTATATGGTGGCGACGAAAAAAATCTGCAGGCCATACACACCATAGATAGCCTATACACACCACTGGTTTGGGTTGGGTCGGAGTCGCCAGTGTAATTTCACTCTCATATATATACCCAGGGGTGAGCTCTAGGGGGTGGTCAGGGGGTCGGCGACCCCTTAGTTCTGACACTATGGGGGCTGGGGGCTCACGCATGCTCCACATGCACGCACCGTCAGCGGCGGTCTTTAACGCCTTAAAGTTTAAACAATAGCCTCTCAAGGTTTGCGCCGTCAGTGGCGAGCCGTTCTCAATAGCCTCTACCTGGCTGCTTTGCATAACATTAGGCCGGGGGTCTGCAACCTGCGGCTCTGGAGCCACATGAGGCTCTTTATCCCCTCCCTTGTGGCTCCCTGTAGCTATAGAAAACATGATATGGAAATTTTTGTATTTTTTTACATTTAGATTAAAATGTATCGTTGCTGTAATATGAGACATAGATTCTTACGTGCTCCAATATTGTAAAAATGTGTAGACTAAATAAGAAGTTTATGCATTTATTGGCACGGCACCAGCCATGGTGGCTTGTGTAAACAAACCAGTGTGTGATTTCCTGCTACGCTAAGGATACCAAATGCAAAAAAACAAAGAATTTAATAGTTCATGGCAGGGGTCATCAATGTGTTCGTACACGGACAAACGTGTCCGTCGCAAGACTTGTCCGTGTCTGTAGCTTCCCTCCAGTTGACATATACGATCACAAGGTGTTCTTTTCTTTTACAGAACTTTAATCATGATGGCAGCTACAGTGTCCGCTGCAAATCTTTGATTAAAAAAAAATGTTACTAGAGCCAGCAGTGGCTGACTTGCCAGTCTCCAGGTTCAGAATTGATATAACTCGTATTTAATTAATGCAGAAATACCAGTGGTGTAAAGTAACAAAATACAAGTACTTACAATACGTGTATACTTTATTTGAGTTTGTAGCCTATTAATCACAACTTTCATTGTAACTTCAATACATTTAAAATATGAAAAATATTATTTTACTCTCCTATCATTAGACAACTCGTTACTCAAATCAATATAATTGCAAGTCTCTCATCATCCAGATAATATTGTATTATCGACACTGTTCATTTTCATAACAGGCACTCTCATCAAGACAAGATGCCTGCTGTCCATTGTTGTATACTGGTGATGTATAAAATAGGTTTAAAGTGGTTACACTGATTTTGATGCTATTAAGCCATTTTGCTGGGGACCCCCTGGAACCCCCTCAAGGACCCCTGGGGGTCCCCAGACCCCACTTTGAGAACCACTGGCATAGAGTGCCAGTACACCCAGAAACGCCATTCCAAAAATAAATCTTCCATGCCAATGAATGACCTGATTTTAATTTAGTTTAATAGCTCTTAAGCTGGGTTTCCGAAATGTCCTTTGACATTAACAATGTCTAATGACTGGGCCTATAAAAATCTGTTTTTTTTAAAATAATGACCGGTGGATGATGTCAATATGACAATTCTTCTGGCTGTCTCTGATTGACTTTAATGCTTTGAAAGGTTCAAAGCCATAAGTTCAATTTAGAAAGAAGAAGAAAGTGAAGCAGAGATGGCCATGGAAATAATTATAATAAACTTTACTTTTAAAGCAATTTTTGAAACAGGGTTACATAGTTCTCCATCTACGCCTTCCCTCTCAGCTTTCATACTTAAAGGGATACTTCACTTTAGGGCCGGGGAAACATTTAAAAAATATATTAAAAATAAATGAAAAAAGTTATGGAAAATTCATGGCCCCCTCACGCATTAGAGTGTCCTACTAATGCGTGAGGGGGCCATGAATTTTCCATAACTTTTTTCATTTATTTTTAATATATTTTTTAAATGTTTCCCCGGCCCGAAAGTGAAGTATCCCTTTAATATCTTAATAAAATAAAATAAAGTAGTAGGGATAAGGACTAACCACTTTCCCTCTTAAAGGGTAAGACCACTTTGGTAGAGGTTTGGGTTGTGTAGTTACCTTGCCATGATGTAACTCCAAAGGTGGGCAAGAAATCAAAAATAATTGCTCCATTGATTAGAAATTGATAATTCAAAATATGCTCCTCATTGACTTACATTGTGCGGTAAAACAGCTCTCAAAGTCACTCTTTTAGCACATAAATGAACCCAAACATAGCTGATTCAGACAATATAGAGCATCACCAAACCCAGTACTGTTTGTTTTTTAAATAAAAATGTCAACTTCCTGTTGATTTTACTATTTGAAGATTTGGATCCGGATCCGCGGATCCAGTCCAGGTTTTCTACTTATTAAAAATGGCAAAATCAACAGGAAGTTGTCATTTTTATAAAAAAAAAAAAACAGTACTGGGTTTGGTGATGTTCTATATTGTCTGAATCAACTTTGTTTGCGTTCGTTTACGTGCTAAAAGAGTGACTTTGAGAACTGTTTTACCGTACATTTGATTTAGCAATTTTTGTCTCATCTGTTTAAGGAAATAGGTAGCTGATATATTGTACTTTTACCTTAGCGCTAGGTATACTCTTGGTTGCTTGTTTTTGCAGAAAATGCACTAAAGACTTCTGGTGATTAGTAGTTTTCGTTCCCTACCTATGTTGAATACACTTATTGTAAGTCGCTTTGGATAAAAGCGTCTGCTAAATGACTGTAATGTAATGTAATGTAATGTACAATGTAAGTCAATGAGGATATTTTAAACTATCAATTTCTAATCAATGGAGCAATTATTTTTTATTTCTTGTCCACCTTTGGAGTTACATCATGGCAAGGTAACTACACAACCCAAACCTCTACCAAAGTGGTCTTGCCCTTTAAAAAATACAGCATGTGTTCTCCATCGTGTCTACAGCACTAGTATACTGTACATTTACGACTGTACAAGCCGGCATGTTGATGACACCTGGTTCATGGACAAAGTTGTTTGCTTTCACTGCCAATGCTGCTAGATTACTTGTATGTTTGATCTGCGGCGAGAAGTTATCAAACAACAACAAAAGTAATGTTGATATTATTATAATATTGTAATATTGTAATGGAAATGAAACTTAAAACACCAAATAGCGCACTGCAGAGTAGTCATGTTGTGCGCCATGCTCTCTAAAGTACTGATCCTGCTGTGAGCAATATAATATTTTGACAAAAACAAAATGAATGAATGCTCGTTTAAATGTTTAAATTTGTATTTTGTAATTTGATAGGCTAATATACACTTAATAGCCTGTGTTGCCTTCATTATAAGGCTAAAATAGGTTTTGTGGCTCCAGACAGATTTTGTATTTATGTTTTGGTCTAAAATGGTTCTTTTGACTTTAAAGGTTGCAGACCCCTGCATTAGGCTAATCGAGAAAAGCCATGGACTTCAAATGAATGCGTACATTCCAATGAGAGACAACAGTCTATGCACTGCAGAGTGTGAAGGGGATCACTTAGCAGAGGACCCAGTTCTCTGAGACAAGACAAAGACAAGTTGTCTGATTGTTTTAACTACTTATGTGTGGGTGAGTCTACGTAAAGGGCTTTTATGTACAAAAAAAAAAAAAAAAAAAAAAAAAAAATTAATTGAAACAAAAATAAAAACAACAAATTAACAATGCAACAAAAATAATAAGAAATATAATTACATTAATAATCACATGTTGAATACGGTATTTCAACTAGCACTGAGCTGAGTGACTATGTGCACATGCCCGCGCGCAGGTGCGTGCGCCGTGACGTCATAAAATAGAGCCCCCATAGCTCAAAAATCCACAGCTCACCACTGTATATACCTTCGTACGATAGTGTCTTACATCACGTGTAAAAAGAGCAGATCTACAAACTCACCGAGCTTGTAGATCTGCTATTTCCGGCAGCCGAGATTAATCGATCGGTTTCATTTCTTTCATAACAAACAGGGAAAGGTTCCCTACTTTACTTAATCCTAATCGTTTTTATCTGAGATCAGGCTTTCCAATAATCTTTGACGGATTACGCTAATGTCATGGTCATGGAATATAAACATTTGGAACGATGCCACGGCCACGCAGACTGGTTAACTACGAGAGATGAGAGAAAACATCATCCAGACCAGGTATCTCTCTCTCTCTCTCTCTCTCAGAGCTAGAACCACGGACCCCCTCCCCTGGACCCCCACGATGTAGGCTATTCGCGGGGGCAGTTCGTAGGTGTCGAACTCGAATTTATAGTTTTATACATTTGAAAACTTGTGAAATGGGACATTACTTTTACTTTTGTACTTTTAAGTATATTTTATACCAATACTTTTGTACTTTTACTCAAGGACATTTCGAATTCCGGACTTTTACTTGTAACAGAGTATTTTCATATTTCAGTATTGATACTTTTAACAAGATTTACAAGATTTTAGTACTTTTTCCACCACTGAGATATGACTTTCAGTATGAGTCTATGACTGTCAGATTGGACAATTTTGCTTAGCCGACAGCATGACTTACTGTATGTTGCTGGTGCCACCTTATTTAATGTTTCATATTTTCCCGTTCTAAACTAAAACATCTCTACAGTATATAAATACTGTCTGGTGCCTGTGTAATGGAGTAGCTCTGCCTGAAGAAGGAGGCTATATCTGCCTGAGTTATTGACACTCAATTTGTGTTTCAACAATGGCAATTCATTGTTGCACATGTGTGTTTCAACAATTGAGATTAAAATTGAAGAAGATAACATTTAGTCAATACTTCATTTTTGGCAGCAGTTTCCATGAAAACTGAATGTGAAAAGACTTACAGTAAGTGTCTGGGAGCCTGGGTTATCTTATGTAGCTAATAGATCTGAGGACAATTGGAATTGTCATCCAATGTTCAAATGCAGGAACACCCCAGGAGATTTGCCTCTTCATCAATCTTTTCAGAGGGGGAGTAATGGTGATACAGATGTTGGGGCCAGACCATCAGTTTCAGTATGCGTGTCTCAGAACATTCTCTTGTCACATTCACCTTCCTCTTTGTGGTTTCTCATTTGTCAGTTGTTTAATATGGTTATTTTTCATAACTTGTAGAACAGTCCAGTCTTTTTTGAAAATCACAGATTTTTCACTTAATCAAAGCAAATCAGCTGTTGCAGCATACAATACAGAGCACATACATACTACATTAGTTTGTGTATTTTGTGCACATGTAATGTGAACTAAAACAGAGTTAAACCTGCACTAGGTAACTCTCCTGTTCCACGTCGGATTTTAACCGGGCTGAAAATATGTGAAAAGTTGTGAAATCTGACAAAAAGACAAAAGTGTCCCTCTAAAATACGTCTATTTGTAAGAGTAGTTTGGGTAGAACAGATTCAGAAATACATTTTTCAAACTTTGCTCTGCTTTGTGTCAAGACTTATATAGAAATAGGACAGATTCAAACAAAGATAGCTGCCCACGGCCTAACTGGAAATGGATTTGAAAGGACTCACATTAAAAGCCTCATGTCACATTTGTGCTTTTCTTACAGAAGTCATAGCTTTCTCTCCACCAAGTTAAATACAGTACATACTGTAAAACACATTTCACCAGGAACAAAGGAACAGAACAGCACAACACATGTGCCTTGAAAATTAGTGGGCAACCTTTGAGCACTTAAGCTGTTGTCTAAGCTGAAACATTGAAACCGTACTCATGAGAAATCTAAAAAAGAAAAACAAAAGGCAACTGCTATGCTTCTATTCATTTGCAATAAAAGCAACAGCCCCAGGTCACAACATTTTAAACAGAATCAATGACCTATGGCTGTATAGTAATGAATAACTTGTTTGTCTGCTATCAAAGAGCTTTAGAAATAAGTGTCAGTTCCACCCACAGCGCTGAGAATTATTCAATGCTATTTGTTCAGATTATGTTTCAATAGAAAAATATGACATTGTGGATGTCACGTATGTGTATTTCCAATGTGTGCATTCGTTTTTCTTGTTCGTTATAAATATACATTTTAACGGCATTTAGCAGCCCTAATGAAATAAATTGCCAGTTATATTCTGATTTGTTGATCCACACATTACTTTCCACAACTGGAAACTTGAGTAAGTCTAACAGCAAAGAAGTCACATAATACTTTGCTGCATCTGGATTTGTTTTGGCTTCAATTACAAAATGTGCAATTTTTTTTTACTCAAATGACGGTGTACCAATTTGCACTGATTTGCAAGATATGGTTCTGCTCATGGTGACAGCAGTAGGTGAAACTGAAAATATCACTGATGAGGGGGATTTTGACAATAACTTGGCAGAGGCTGAAAAAGAGAACTTGTTATAGTGATGGGAGTGAGAGCAGGAAGAGGATGACAATTACATACTCCCCCTATCAAATAAACGTACTATAATCAGGCTTTGGATTGCAGCCTTGATTGGAATGTTGTTACAATGATCATTATGTCATTATAGAAGATGAAAGCAAAACAGAAAGGTGTAGATTTCCCTGGTAATAGTGAGGCATTTGAATGAGCACACTGCTTTGGAAAAGCAGTTTAAGCATAGGCCAGTGTTATGACAGGGCAGCTCTGATGTTGCTGCACAAACGTTGGAAAAAGTTTCATCAAGAGGTCACAAGCTCTGTACACACAGGTCACTTCCTCTTAAATTATATTGTTCTTGATGCAATCTGTATTGGAGTCTAACTTTCCTAGCCCGTTGAAATGACAAAACTGTCACGTCATATCAATACATGTGGACTGCAAGGAAATCCCTCCCTGCTATAACAACCATGCTCCAAGATAGTGACATGATTAACCTCACTCTATATAACGTTCTCACTTCTCACACACATTACAAATTTCTAATTGGACAAGCTACAGGTTGTTGGTTTGGAGCTTTCATCTGCACCAGACGTGGCACAGAGAAACGCGTGAAGAACCATGGAATGCCATTTGAGAGAGAGATTGAGACACCTATTGTGCCAAGGCTGGTGTACACAAGATAGTCTCACCATCACTGTCAGAATCAGAATCAAACTCAGTATCGGCTTTATTGTCACATCACAGGTTTACAGAAGTAAAAAAAAAGTGGGTGAAATACGTTTTCGTGCAATTCGTTTTGTTTGTTCCATAGAAAAAAGATAGGAGAGAAGAAGGGGGGTGGGCCAAGGGGAAGAGCGATAAAAGAAAAGAAACACATTATCTACATATTTACACATACTGTCACCTGCAGTCTTAAGTTGAGGCCCTCACTTAGCACCTGTGCTTTGTGCACAAGCAGTTTTATCGCCATTATTGACAGACGCTATGAAGACGAAGAGACCGCTCTTCACAGAGTTTACAGATGACCTGACTGGGGGCTCCATTAGCCCAACATGACAAGCAGTTAATATACACAAAATCTCTTCACCAAAACTTTGTAGATCTGCTATTTTTGGCAAATATTCTCCCCCAGAATAGGCATACTGGGGTTGAAGTGGTTAAGTAACATACTGTATCTGAGTAGTTCTTCCACCACTGCATTCATCAAAGCACATTGCTTTAGTTTAACCTGTGTGTTTGTGCTGTCTGAAACCCAGGCCCTATAACATGGGACTTAACATAGCTGCAAGTGTTTCTCACTCATTTAATTATATCCGTGTGATGGACTGGCTGAGAGCTCCACCTCGCCCGGCTTCCCTATATCTGATGGCAAATAAGGGCAGCATCCATCTCGCCATGTCACATGTAGTAATGGTCACACTTTCTCTTCTCTCTTTCGTTCCACATTGATACAAGACAGCTATTCAGCCTCCACTCCCCCCCCGCTCATCCTGCCTCCTCTCTCCCCATTCATCACCGGAGGTCCCCCGCAGATGAGATCGCTTAACAGTGGGCGTGACTGGTGATGTGCGCTCTTGCTCCTCCTGTTTAAAGAGATCATCTGTGATTTTGTAGTTCGTAGCCTTAGCTTCCGAGGAATTTATCATGTGGCTGGACATTTTAATTGGACCATTTAACTTGTGGATAGAGTCTCTTATAGAGTTTTGTAAGTTTTCTTCTCTATTCCAAAGTCTATGATAGTGAGTCCCAACCTGTGGGCTGTCAAGATATTACAAGTGGGCCCATAATAATTGGCAAAACACTAACATTTGATTAATAATGTCACAGTAATATATATACACACGCGCGAGTTGGGTATGACATTGATTTTAAAGTACACTAAACTGACATGTTAGTAATATTTACTACATAATGTGGTAAAACTGTGCCTTCACTAGTCATCGTTGTGCTGCTTTAGCTGTTAGCTATTATATCATAATGGTTTAGTTAGGGTTAGTCACCACCAGATATGAACTGAATGACGATCATTCCAGATTGTATCTTTAAGTCAATTTTTAAGTCAATCAAGTTTCTAAAGTAGGCTCCAGTTTAGGCCTACAGGTAGAGTAAGTGCTAGTGACTCATATTTTACTACTGAGGTGAATCAGTGCACAGAGCATTAGTACGTCATAAAATGCAACCTAAGGGGATGATCACCCTGAGGCACATCCCTAGAAACACGCCGACAGCTAAACCATTGTTTACCGATGATACGGTGCACCTAGCACACTCCTCTTTTGTGCAGCGTGTTTATAGTAGACGTGTGTGTAAAAAAAAAAAAAAAAAAATCCCGTTATGATGATGGTAGATGCGGAACGGTTGTGGGACAATCACAAATGCAGCCAAAGGTTTGATATTAGACTCAACCCACCCTGTTTTGCCCGATGCGCTGTTAAGGTATCTCAGTGTTATCACCCCCTTACTCAGCTGTAAACAAGTCTTTGGTAAGAGTCTTAGCCAAAGATTTAACAGTACTCGAAAAAGTAATTTACACGTCTGTAATCTGGATAGATTATAAATGCAATTAAGCAAGTTTTATTAACCTTGTTCTGAACAGCCTTTATTCAACTTGTTATTAATGATATTAGCCCTAACCTACCGTAGTGAGTTAATCGACTATGGACACAATTCAATGGAATGATTGCATTAGAGGCTCATTAACACATTTCTTTTATTTTTATATTTAGGCATGGACATTCAGTAGGCTACTCACTTCTCATTATGTAAATAAATAAGCAAAGGACTTATTGATCCTATGTGAGTGAAGCTTTAATAATCTCAGTGCCTTGGGCTATATTCCTTGTCTTTTCCTTGTAGCCAGCTTCTTGCATCATGGTTGGCTGTGCTTCATGGGGATGCACAAACCGTTCAGAGAATGGGGTGAGAATATACGGCTTCCCTGCAGGCAGTGAGATAAGAAGAAAATGGCTGATTAAAGCAGGAGCAATCTGACCATCACAAGAGCCTACAACAACAACAACAAAATAATGCACGGTAATGATGTGAGGATTCATTTGAAGAATTGTGTTAGATTGGTCAGGGTATGTAGGCAGGCACATCATCACCCAACAGTGCAGTCATTTCAGTAACATCAATATATATATTTTGCTACTCTATTACAGGTACATCGCTGTGATTGATACATCACCTGAATTTTGGTCGATACTGATATATTACATTATTATAGTTATATTGAGCTCATAGCTTTTTTTTATTGTTCATTTCGTCAATATCGGTGAAATATCGGTCAATACCGGTGAAATATGTGAAATAACGGTCAATATTGGTGAAAGAGTATCGGTCAAAAAATATCTGAACTATTTTGACTTGATCGATTCGATACCGATATTGCATTTTTAATGAAATATCGTCCGATATCTACAAAATAGGCTACCGTTAATAGATGTTCTCTTTAATAATTCTTTAGTAATTCCAGTTAAACTTGCGCTTCCCAAGCCCCCTTCGCCCCCTCCGATCCTTGTGGTGTTCACAGCGGAAGTGTGGGCTAATTTTGACTTCCACACTAAAGATGGCAGCCTGTCACGGCACTGATCTCTGTCTCGTGACAGTGTTGCTTGCCTAAAAGAACGGATGTAGGCTACAAGCAGTGCTGTGACTCCTTGCTCCTTCACTCAGGTCAATACGATTAATAAAGCATCTTGTAATTAGTATCTCCAAGAGGCCAGGCCGAGTGTCCTCTTTTTTGGGATTCAGAATATTGTCACCATATCACCGAACAGAATGCAAACCGCTGTAACCAATACAAAGTTCTGTGGTTAGAGCTTATAGTTAATAATTAGGCCTATATGTTCTTATCTTACCCATGCACATGTTTACAGGCTTTCTGTTTCTAATTTAAAATGCACGCTATTACAGAGAACATGAAAGCCGTAAAATGGAGGACGTAACACAACTCTTTCTCTCAGTGGCTCTGGTCTGGCCTAGGGATCTTTGTTTTATTTTGGCTCATATCAAAATAGCCAGAATTGCCTTAAAACCAGTGATTGCCTTAAAATTATTCAGTCAAGTCAAAAATCAATAGTGCGTGGCTCCACCATTTGACTCGGCTCCATAAATGCAACAATTCCACATTCAACACGTCACCCCTCTACTCTCTGCCCCCCCCCCCCTCCTGCCAATCTTCACTGTCTAAATAAAGAAGAAATAACACAGCCGGGGCTTAACACAGATAGTGCATGTGTGTGAGCATGCCAACTGTGGACTGCTGTCCGTGTTAATATGAGATTTAAAAAATAACTTCTTATCACAACTCTATGGCTGTAATCAACATTCCATGTGGCCAGCAGTAGAAATGCAGCACTCAGGTGAAGAATACAGCACTTCCATACTACACACTTGATATTTGATCTTCAAGTCAAGCAAGCTGGCAAAGTTAGATCTTTAGCAAAGGATACTGCAAAAGGATATGGCGTAGTACAGAGTGGGCCTGGCCATCTAGAACAGGGTTTGTCTGTATGTGTCTCTGTCAGTCTCTGTATCTCTGTCACTGTCCCCAATCACAGCTCAGCTCACTCTGCTTTGTGCATACAGCAAACCACAAGGCCAGTGCTGTGTAGAAAACGTTAGCACACAAAGCTCATGTTAGCATATCCTTGGTGATGTGTGGGTTCAAGATATGGATATCATTGTAGCCCAATGTAAAAAGGGATAACGGAAAGAAATCGATATTTTAAGATGTAGTCTAGTAGGCCTATATGTAGATGGTTTTACGCTAGTTAGCCAGATACCTGCTAATTTAATTTAGCAATTGAGATACTTTCCAATTGCTCAGGGAAGACATGGTGTTATTAGACTCAGTCTTGTTTTTATTTTATCCGTTCTCTCGACGTAAAAACAATATTACACGTTGGAAGTTCGGTTGGTCGGTAAACATTCCAGTTCTTGAAGAGATGATGTATTGTTTCAACTTTAGTTGATACAATGAGATCGATGTAGATTAATTTAGCAGACTACATGCACTTCTGTGACACATGCAACAATGCAACAATGCAACAATAAATATATTCAATCTGTTATTGAGCTGTGGTCGTTTACTGAACTACCACTCTATCATCTAATTGACCAGTTACAATGTACTATTGACTTGCTATTGATGCTATTAAACTTAATTTCTTGAATGCACACAATTAATAAATGTGTGTTCTACTGATGGGAGGATATCTAGGCCCTTTGTGTTTTTCATAGCATACGCCCAAACACCCATTCACTGTGAAGCGCACAGAGCTTCTATTTGGTTTTATGAAAAAATACCATATCAGTGTCAAGGACCCCCAAAGTGATATGTATTTGGTTGCCGTCCCTCATCTCAAAATATTTTGTTCCAGGGACCCCTAGAAGCAAAGATTTGATTAAAAACATTTGCTTTAAAAAATATGTATATTCAAAGATTTGTCACATTTTCAGAAATAGCATATCTACAAGCTCATAGCCTATGAGCTTGTATATCTGATATTTTTTTATAGCCAACGTTTAACATATGGTTAAAGTGGTTACACGGATGCTTTCCCGGTTTTAATGGGTTAACACTGAGGATCTTACAGAATTGCATTAGGATCTTAAAAACACCTGCAGGCAGCACATAAATAAGGAGCTCTGAATAGTGTCCAATTCTAAAACCCTTGAGAGTGGTATTCAGTTGAGAATCAAGATGGAAACCCTGTAGATTGAATACTATGTTGTTTTGTTATTGGTTCTTCTGCCCATGATCAGTAATCACTGATGTGAATAGAGTAATCCCTGACATGGGTTCAACAATTCTGGCCATCCTGAGATTACATTATTTTCCCAAATTGCAACACAAGCCTCTCAATCCTCTAGCGTCTAGCCAATGTATCTACAATATAAGCAGGGAGTAAGAAGGTGATTTATACTTAGTTGTGTGCTGGTGTTGCACACCAGAAAATAACCAATTTACAATCTCACGTTTCACACTGCGACACAGTGTGAGTTTTTAAATCGGCTGTTTTTGGTGCGCGACACCGCACGTAACCAAGTATAAATCAGACAAGAGGATGTTGTCGTGTGAGAAGATGCGAAGCACAAGGGCTCTCATAAAGAGAGAAAGAGATTTCATGTCCTCAAGCTTGCGTATACCGAGAAAAAAAACGGGAGTACGTATATATTACATGTATAACAACACATGTGATCATGTATTGTTATTATGTTGAAAGGGTAGGCAGAATAAGCTATTTAGCTTCAGCCTATACCTTTTTTGGTCATAACTATGTAATATTTATTATTGTCTGCCGAAAGGCATGGCGAGAGAGTATGTTTTACCCCCTGTCCGTCCGTCCGTCCGTCCGTCTGTCCGTGTGTGTGTCCTGTCCGTGTGTTAGCAGCTAATCTTTGGCACCGTTGGCCTGCTCGCTGCGAAACTGTGCACACACACTCCCTGGATGCCAATTCAGAACCTCTGCCTGTTATGGGCCTGTTATAGCGCCACCAGGAGGCCGATTTGTGCAAAACCATTTTTTTTTACATTACTCCTACAGATTTTATCCAAACGTCATGCAAATTGATACACAGTATCTCTATAGTCACCCGGATCTGTCCGATTTCCCATATTCCATCCTGATTGGCTAAGGTTGGCTTCCAAAGTTTGTAGGATTGGTCCATTTTGAACAAAATGCCTCAAATCATGAACGCAGCTTGCAATTTCCGTGAAATTTCCCACGCACATTCCCACTAGGCCGAGGAAGAAATGCCACCCATTTCACATTGGCCTGTTATAGCGCCACCAGCAGGTCTAAATTAGCAAAACAAATTTTTGGAACAAAATGCCTCAAATCATGAATGCAGTGTCCGATTAAGAAGAAATGGCACCCTTTTCACATTGCCCTATTATAGCGCCACCAGGAGGCCACAATAACGTACCTGTGCTCCGAGGAGCACTTTTTCTAGTTGTTGTTGTTGTTTTTATGCGAATGGAGTATATTGTTTGCATAGTGAACTGATGACCAAAATAAAAACTTGCAACGTGAAAAGTGAAGTAACGCAAAATCCAACTAAAACTAAGAAACAATGAAGACACCTTACTACAAAATCAAAGGAACACAACTGCAAAGTAAAACTAACTAAGAAACAAGGAACACATGAAAACATAATGGGGAGACAGAATGACACGGATCGTGACAATGACATAATATTTCTAGTGAGCAACAGCAGGAAGTAATGCTTTAAAGCAGCTTCATCTGAGAGAGTTCATATAAATACTATGGAGAGCAATGATCATATGATTACCGAAGTCCATTTCTAGTTTATCCCAAAAGTATTGATGAATGATTGAATACAAAAATATTTCCTATTTTAAAATGATCAATTCATAAAAACTGACTTATGAAAGACTACAATCGGCAACTTTGTAAACATGCCCCATTCCAGCGCAAAATGGCCCTTTGACCCAGAGGAAAGGGGGAGATGGCAGCGATACAATAACCACTGTTGGCATGATAACACAAATATATCCAGTCTACTCATTAATGGCTCATTAGCCAAGGACTCTATAAGTGAACTGAGGCCCAAATGTCATCTAAAAAGAAAGCATTGGCAAACCCACTGTGCAGAGTGTAAGGTGCTACTGCCAATGCTGCTCATGCCAAAGACATTTCACAAACAAAAGGGTTCAGGTCATTATGCACTCAAACCTTTCACAACAGCTCTTTTATCTCTTAATATTCGAGAACAAAGGACTCCTTTTTTCACGTGCAAAAAATATGTATTTATTTATTTAGTATACAAACCTCAAGAAATCAAGTATCGTTTTGCATTTGTTTGTTTTCCAAATGGAACAACAGATACATTTAAATTAGCAAATGATTATTGGTGGTTTGTGTTACTGTTTTGGGGTTGCCTGTCATCTGGGGTTGCCATGTCTACCTGAGGAACCCGGGTGTGCTGTTTAAGGCTGACTCTGCTTCTCATCCACATTTCACACTACTGACACACCCCATAATATAAATGTATATGAAGTTCAAGTTACAGTGTTGTCTGGGGCAGGCGGGCGGCCAGTTTATGCCCAAATATGGACATGCACAAATCAGCATAGTTGGGCAATGGTTCCTGTTGTGTCTGATGTCACATGTCCAACAAATAATTAAAATATTTGGTGACCTTGGTGCCAACAAGGATGTTTCGGAAAGGGTAAGACAAGGACAATTTATTTAGTGTTCTGACTACAAATAGAGGAAGGTCCTTGTGACGGCTGCTGTGTTTTCGGTAAACTCAATGCAGAGGTGATCAGCGTGTGCTGCAGGAATTCATTTTGTCTTTGATGTTTGAGATTTGTTTGTTTTTTGATCCCTGCACGAGAGAGAATTGGTGTGCGTGTTGTTTTCAATTTATCAGTGTTCTGACTACAACCCCAAGCCATTCTTTAGTTTGACGTTGTCTTTGAGAAGTACTATAAAAGGTTATTGCTAGAATAATATTTTGATATTTTTGGTACGCATTTGCACAGGGATGAGTGGGATTTCAAAGTAAAAGTTAAAGACAAACATTGTTTTTCAATACCATGGTGTTACAATCCCGTCTAGGGGAATAAAAGGATTGTCACATAAGGTTGGCAAGTGAAATGTTTTATTATTGACCTTCTTTTTTTGGTTTCTTTTAGTATTGAGTGATATTACAAAGTTCAATACAGAGTTAAATGGAAATGGATCTGACTTTAAACAAACAGAAAAATAACCCCAGGCGCAAAGCAATAAATAAAACCACTTACTTTTTAACTTCTACCTAACCTAATCTACACCAAATTAAAATGACAATAGAAATCTAACCTAATCTATCAAAAGGTTGCGTTTACAAAAAGCTGTTGCTGGTGGTTCAAACAATACTCACAACAGGGTTGTGGTTGCAATTAAGGCACAGGTACAAGCAACAATCCTTCAGCTCAAGGCTGTTCTGAGAACTCACATTTACACAGTCAATATACATAGTTAATTAGCAGGTTCACAGACTCAAAAGAAGAGTGTACCAAAACAGAGTTAACTAAACGTTTAGCATAACCATGTACAACTCAGGACTCTTGGACAGCATGGAATACATACACTGCCATAGAAAACAGCTGCCGACAGTGCATAAGTAAGAGGCCTTCTTCCATGATTGGTTCAGCTTGATGGAAGGTCTCCTCCCAGCCAGGTCTCCTCCCACGCAGGACCTGAGCTGAATGAATGGCTGTCAGTACCAAGCCCCCAGAACCCGGTGGTTGCATTGAAGCGCATTGGACATGCTGGCCATTCATATGCACTGCAGCTTAAAACGGCCTGGGGCCACTAACACGAACGAGCGAAAACGGTTTCGACCAATGGGCTTGACTCACAGAGGTGACGCAAAACGCGTCACCGAGGTGCCTCAAAACGTGACGCAGAAGCCCCTCACATTTCCCACCCCGGAAGAAGGGGTGATTTCGGCCCATGCGCTTGGTGAGCAACTCAATGCAAGTGGATGGGAGGGGATATCCGGTGCCCTCTCTATTATTTTTAACTCTATGGTCAGTACCAAACAATAATATTAAATAATATAATAATAGAACCCTCTTCATATCAACACCAATATGTAAATGTAAATGTAAATATTGACCCCTTTTGAGCACATGTGTTGCTTCTCTGCAAAATAGATGTCAGCTTTTAATCAAAAATAAACACTTGAGTGTATTGGATTCTGGTGTCTAATGAGGGGATTTACTAAATGAAACGGATTCATTTAAATTACCAAAACGTATGGGGTGGAAGCTAACAAATACGACAATTGTAGTGTAGTATAAACATTGGTGCACAGTGCAGAATGAAGCTCACAATATCTTACTGTTCAGGCTGATAAAAAAAGAAAGAAAGACTTGGACTCATCCAAACTAATAAGTGGGGGGCCGAGTATGGGCAATTTGTTGTTCACATTTCAAATTGATGTGAAAGTTTTGTTTTCTCTACTCATTTGAAGGTAAGGGTCTATAGAACATTTTTGGTTCGAGTGTCAAGCGCTCAGATAAATGGCCTCGAGGGGTTGTCGGCGGTAGCAAACCCCACACCAGCCGTAGCAAAATATGGGAACTGTTATAACTTATGATTCGATTATCCAATATGAACATAATGAGGTATGTATGGATTCAGGATCAGGCGTAGCAACTGGTATTTCACACATATTGACCAAAGAAGCAACATTTCTTCTGTTATCTGTGCATTTCCACAATAATAGTCAGAATGCGCTAATGTACACGTGTCTCCACTACCCATAGCCTATATCTACTTTATTTAACATTACAGTGTCTTGCAATGTAAATTATTATTTTACTTTATTTTTCCATTTTAAGATAAATTAGCATGTAGGCAGGATTTCAGAAAAAGTGCTGAAGGCAAATCCTGTACATTTATGGCATACAGGTTTGGGTATTAGGGGGTAGTGAATCCAAATCTGCTCGATGCCCATCTAATGGCTGCTAATGCCACACAAGTTACCATTTAAAGATGGTGGCCACCACTATTCTGAAATGTATTAAAAACATATATTTTTGACTAAACAAACAAACTTTATTGAATTTAGCTTTTTTAGCTTTTCATATACAGTATGGGGAACCCAATGTCATATTCTGATTTGAGATCAAATGTGAGGAAAGTGCTTAAAACTCATATATTGGGGACAGTGTCATAGGGGATATTGCAAACAATTACAACACATTTATTCACTTGTACAAGTGTATAACAAGACATTATTGTATTTACTTGTGTTTTTATTTTTGAAATTACGCTCTCCAAGGCCTAGGGGAACCTGTGACAGCTAGAAATCCAGGGAGTCCTGGGTAAGATGTGCAAAATAGGGCCTACACTGTCAGGGTGTCTAGGCATGGGTAGAGGCGGAGTGTGGCAGGGATAGGGTTTACCTTTGCTTGATGCTTTCTTTCTGCAGCTTTTGAACAGCTGGAGGGGAAAGGTGAACAGCCCATGATGCCCTGTGCTCCATTCTACTCCATATGATCCTATAAGGGGCCATGTCCCTGCTGCTATTGGACAGAGAAGCATTGCTTTCTGTATTCTGTGCTCAGACTGTGTTTTTTTTTACTATGGAGAGGGGAGAAGGGAACAGCCCAGGCCATAATGATAAGTGACCCCTTGTTACTTAGAAAAATACCAAACAACCAGACTCTCCTGTGAGCTAGTCTGACATAGGGATATCCCTGTCTGCCTGACACCACTGGGGACCGACCCTCATCGCTACCTATGTCCGCCCACGAGCAAGTATCTTGGGCATAGGATAGATCCGCATGGAGGTCCACTTGGGACCAGTCACCAGTGGGACTATCCATTGAGCCAGACAAAACATAGGGACACCCCTGTCGGCCTAACGCATAACCATGCACCACATGGAGGTCTTAGAACCACCATCAAGTCGCATATCAACATTAAAAACATGTCCCACTCTCTTTAACCGCCTATGAGCACTCCTCCTGGGCTCACAAGTGCCCCACTCTATAACCTTATAGGACATGTCTATATGGCAGCTGTTATGAGATGGAAGAGGGCCTTCTTGGTCCACTTTCCTCACATTTGATATACATATCAGAATATGGCATTGGAGTCCCCATATATAAAAAACCCATAAAGTAATTTTAATTAAATCAAGTTTCTACCTTGTTTAATCAAAAGGATATGTTTTTAAATATATTTCAGCATAGTGGTGGCCGCCATCTTCAAATGATCCATTTTGAGGCAAATTAGCAGCCATCATCCATGGGTACTGCTTAAAACACAGCCTGCATGTAACAATGAAAATAACCTTAATTCAGTGATGAAGACATTTACATTTTTACTGCAAGACTCTGTAGGTGGCTATAACTAGGCTACAAATGGGTCTGTTTACAATGGAGGGGTTGGACATGCTTTTTCCCCAATCCCCAGAGTAAAACTCTTCTGTGGCGCTAAATCCAAAACATTTAAAAAGACTCAACATCAAAGGATGCATGCTCCACTAGTGGCAAATATCTTGTGTGCACCGTCACTGTGACAGGGAAGTACCATGCATTTATTTTCACATTATGTTTTATATGCTTTTAAATATTACCTTTTAATTGTATAAAGGAAGACAATAGCAGTGGGACACGGGCTGAATCCTTGCCCAAATGATGTCATATATATAGAGATCATAGCCTAGCCACATGAAGTCCGACATCCACATGGGACCCATGCCTTTTTCAGTCTGAGGTTCTGAGTCTTTTATTTTATTAATTATTTCCTCTTCTTTCTCTTCTTTCTCTCTTCTTTGTTTTAATCTGTCTGTTTACTTTTGATAATTGTTTCTGTTAATGTGTTTGCTTCCATCGTGTTCTCTCTGGCTATTTGTGTCTTAATATGTTTTGAGCTCTCTCTGAACTCTGTAATGTGCCATTGATGTTGTTTTCTCCTGACTGGAAAGCACCTTGGATCAACTCCTGTTGTTTTTAAGCGTGCTATACAAATAAGCAACTTGACTTGACTTTTAGACCCTGAGCAAGAGGTGTTTGTTTGGCAAATACAATTGAGTGACCTGTTTGTCTGAATATGAATGGACTTAGATCTCAGCATCACGCAAAATGTTAAATAAACAATGAGCACAGTGTATCCTGAGGCTGTTTCTTAAAATAAATAACTGTTTTAATATGTTTATTATGTTCTCTGTTCATTATTGGTGCTTCTTAAATATGCAAATGACTAGGCGAATTCAGTGAAAGTGGACCTAAGGCAAAATTTGTGGGGAAGGCAAATATCTTACCTACTGTGCGTCAATAATTCAGTGCAAGGTAACTGGATATAGTGAAAGAGAAGAGAGGAGACCCAAGCTGTCTTCAGAGAATATCATCGCATGTGGTGTATTAATCATCATCTTCTATTGAAACTGATATCATCCCAAATACTGGTTTATCTTATTGGGAAAACATCCAAAGTTGGCCCCTCCTCCCCGGCTCAACGACACCAATAGCGCACACCAAACCTGGCTCTGGCACATGACATGTTGATGCCCAGAAATGTCCAGACTGAAGTCAAATAAGAAATTACAGACAGAGGGAAGGGTCTCTGCAGACGCTGCCACATGTTTCTAGTGGGCCATAAGTGATGACTGAGAGGGATTCTATTGTATACCCGACCGTCCTTATCTAATACTACATTAGAGAAAAGTCAGCCCTTCCGGTGGTGTCCCTGATGCCACTTCATTGTTTCGGTATCAACACAACAACAACGTATCACATGTCACTACAACACTAGCCACAACGTGCGCGCTTCATTTACGCATTGTTTCGTCTACTTTTCATTGCTCACTATACATTTGCCTCTTCGGAGCATAATTAATTTCTTCCAACACCATTTCGCCACATTAGCAACCACACCGGAAGGGGAAACCCTTTAGCACCGTTTAGCGTTAGCCAAACATGCCTCACAGTACTTACACATTATGTCTTTGCAGTCACCGCGTTAATGTCCCTATTCCCACCACAGTCACGCTAATATGTCCGTCATTTACATCCCGTGCCATGTACATCCCAAACAAAACATTATTACCCACGCTATTGTCTTAACGCAGACTCTAACACGATGGATTCAACTTTTTTCAGGGTGGCCAGGTTTCGCGAAAGAAACAAGCACTCCGGCCTATGAATTTGCCTCCGCTCTATGAATTGCCCTCCGTTCTTGCTCGCTCAAAGTCACTTGCAATAACTGGACATGGCAACACTGACCTGGCAACGCAGGCTAAGCCAATCAGGTGCGAGAATCACGCTCTGCACTGGCAGAGGGGGGGAAGAGAGAGAGAGAGAGAGAGAGCTAGACAGAGACACAGACAGAGAGAGCGAGAGATAGAAAGACACACACACACGGACAGAGAGCAACAACGTCACGCTAGATGGGAGGCCCGCGCAGCGGGCCGAACTTCTAGTACTGTACATTTAACAATATCTAATGTAGGCTGACCTCCATTATCCAGGAACTCTGCTGATTTAATTGGTGCATTATTAATCAAAAAGACTGTTCTGTGGGATTCAGGAACACCCACTGAACCCACACCCAAGTGAGATAAATTTCATAGCTTCAATAATACTTTGCATAACCAAACGAACCAACGCACGAACCAACGCATAAACCACACATACATTATGAGCCTCATTGGATGATGGTTAAGAACAAAAACATACAAGACACAGATTCTCAAAATATCTGTCTTGCAATGTCTAAAACAGGTATAGACATCAGAAACAAATGGGAGATTACAGTGACTTACAGCTAATTGGTCTTCGGCCTCAAGTAAATGGGCTGAAAAGTTGGTGGTGATCCCGTCTTAATGTGCCACTGACCACAATAAGTCACAGTGATTGCATTTTAATGCTGTGCAGCAGGGAAAAAACTAAACACAACAACATTAATGGTCCACTGCTGGCACAGCTTGCAAAATGTTGACAGAGACTTATCTCAGCCGCTGCGGAAAAAAGTCAATCAGTACAGGGTCCAGTGCCAAGCATTTGGTGGTGGTGCTTTGTGCCTCCTTTGGTAGATGGGTCACACTCATCATGCTTTCCTCTTACACATCCTGTTTGCTCCCATCACATAATTCCTCCTCCCTTGACCAAATGGCTGACTGACAAACGCCACGTTTCCCACCCCCCGAGTATGAAGTAAGGGCAAAATGGTCAGTGGCCACTTTGGTCAATGAATTTTGTGAATGCCATGCTGTGCTGGACAGACATAACCGCTGCATTGTAAGAATGCTATATCCTCCTATAATTCCACAAACCTCTGAGACCAAACCTCTGAGCCCAAAAAAATTTCTGCCCGGTTCTCCTCAGTGCCTGGAGCTATTGATCTCAAATTGCACACAGCCATTGACCATTACCATGTGCATGGGACTGTGAAGCCCGTTTTTCAATATCACTAAATCTCAGCTGTTTATTCGCATTTTTATGTCAAAGAATGTCACCATGCTTACGGTGGCTGCTCAAACTGCGCATGCGTCGCATCTACAGCCCCGCTGCGTTACACTGCTGCACACACAGAACACTCGCCTCCGCGGCCGTGTATGCGCGGACACGCACGTGTGCATGCACGTTGGGGAGGCAGGTGTCAGAATGTACATTATTTGTGTTCGCACGACGGCCGCGTGTGTGTGTTCGCGACGGGGGACAGCTGTGTGTGTGTGTGTGTGTGTGTGTGTGTGTGTGTGTGTGTGTGTGTGTGTGTGTGTGTGTGTGTGTGTGTGTGTGTGTGTCTCAAGCGTGTGCCTCAAGCGTGTGCCTCAAGCGTGATGGAACGTTTGCAACTACTTTCGCCTGCACACTTCACCGGGTATGGTCTAGTTCAAAGTAATGAAAGATACCGTATCAACGTAGTACTGTGTGGCGATTTAAAAGGATGAAATAGCATGAAAGCTTACACACTGGTCGTCAAACAAACTCAAAGCTAGGATTTACTTTCACTAATAAAATATTATTCTAACTAATCTATATGATGTAGTATGTTGACACAATTTAACTAGCATATCTGCAGTGGTTGGTAGTGGTCTCCCTACTCCTCCAATGAAAAGGTTAGACCCTGGTGTTGGATAGGACACCTGCTGGTTGAGTTATTTGAAGCAGACGGCACACCAAATTGGACACTAGATGTGCCACTGCTTTATTGTAGTTCGGGGACATTACTCCCTGTTGGGAGAGACATGAAACTTTACATTGGACCTATGGCCTGTATTGATCTCAGGCCACTTTTGAATTTGTTCTCTGCAGCTTTCCAAATCATTACGGGTCACTGAGTCCAATACGTGCCGATCAGTCTGCGGAGGTCAATTTTCCCAGAGGTGAAGCGAGGTCACAGAAGAACCCAGGGTTCTAATGGTGGTCATAGAAAAGCTTTCACCCCTGAGTAAAAAAATGACTAAGCTTTTCTTTTTTCCCCACTTTTTTTTGTGCTAGAACATGGCACAGGAGGGGAGGAGAGAGCCGAGCAAACCATCAGTCACAGACGTGCAAAAGGCCGAGTGAGGGCGGGGTACATCCAGTCTGGGGGATTGAGAGCCGACTGATGAGTAATTGCGCCGAGGCTCTGTCAGTGAGGCCAGCAATTTATTAACATCAATCCCACCAACTGGGGCCCAGGGATGTGGCGGGTGGGTGAGGCAGGGTGTGGGGGTGGAGAGCGGCGTCTAGTGTATGCACGGTGCATTTGATTTCAAAGCACTTTTAAATAGTTGGATTCATACAAGTTGCGGCGCAACTCTTTGCATTTGCAATTTTAAAGATGTAAGAAATTGCAGGGAGATGAATGCCATGGAAGAGAGTGAAGGAGATGAGTGAGAGAGAGTGAGAGAGAGAGAGAGAGAGAGAGGGAGAGAGAGAGCGCTTCCTTGCTAGACCCATAGAACTGCCCTGAGAATTAAACATGAATAGCTGTCGTTATGTTCCTGTGTGCAAATCGTGCTGATTGCACATGATGAAACTTCAAGTGATTTTCTGTCTGCAGTCCATCACGAGTGATAAAAGCAGTTGGCTGAAGGATGGATCCACCTGCCCCTAACGCCTGATTTATATATACTTAGATATTGTCGCCATTGGGTGGAAACCGCGTGTGTCCAAAACTGTTATATTTCAGGATATGGAACAATGTATTAGTTATTATAGTTACAAGTTCATTATTGATAAAACCCACAGGCAGACTTAGCAACTTTCACTTTAACTTAATTCATTTTTTAAATAGCAAAAATAGCAGCTTATAGAGCGGCTATTTGTGGTACTTTAATTGACGAAAAAAACGAAACAAAAAAAACATTAGAAATATGGAGATACAACCTTTCTGCGTCAATATGCAATTTTCAGCACATAACACCGGCGCGCAACAGAGTAAATCATATAATAAATCAGGATTTATTTAAATGCCTAATTTCACCTGACTGCATGTTCTCCTCTCACTTCCTGGCAATATCACAGCCAACCCGCTTTTGCAACAGTAAAATACACATTTTATCATGAAATCCTTGAAAACCATAAACCTTTCACTGCCAAAATTACTTTCTTTCTATCAATTACTCAACCGAGTTTGAATTCGATAGGTTAAACGGTTCGTGAGATATGCTAAGGATCTATAAACATACACTCACATACTGTACACTCAGAGATTTCATACATTTATAGATAGATACTTGATTAATTAATTAAAGAAAAATAGGGGTCCACGATCGTGTGGTTTTCAATATGAGCTGAGTTCATGGGTCTGGTTAGAGGAGTGTGTTGTGTAGCGGAGGAACTTCTCTAGTGTTTCCACTGTTTCCAGACTCGCATCAGAATATTCACCTCAGTTCAAGCATGTACATGAGAAATTAAATATCTAGAATAGACGCAACAAGCAGAGAGGGAAAACTGCTCTGTTGTTGTTCTTGTTGTTGCTGCTGCATATTGTTGTGTTGTGTATTTTGTCATGACAGTGACAGTGTTTCTAAAAGACACACATAAAGGGATCCCCTATTAGAACAATGAATAATAAGCAAGAGGATGAAACCTCTGCTGTATAAAGCCAACTTTCCGAACACTTGGACAACCATGAAGATTTCTTGAAGTATTTTCTCTGAACAAACAATTCCAAGATTTAACTGTTTAGTAGGAATCAATGAATACATGTCCGTATCCCTAAAGTCTGGTGGTGGGGGTGCCATATTGTCTTTTCTTTCGCTGGTCCTGGGTGATTCACAAGGCTGGATTGAGACCACCATGGGCAATTTGAAGCGGTTCATGCCAAAATGGCCCTATACAGGGAACGGGGGCATGTCGCAGACATTGGACAACAAATAAAAACATCTCATACTATATGTCACGCCAAGAGGGAACATTTCCATTAAACTCTCAATTTCAAAAGACTGGAATGGGAACGATCTTTTCACAACACGTTCAACCAAAGACTGATTGCAATAGAGTTAAACACACACACACACACACACACACACACACACACACACACACACCCCCACACACACACACACACACACACACATAGCATTAGCTAGCCAAGGTTATACCGGTTGTGAGCGATTGACAAGAACATTTAAGGAAATTCAGACTAAAGATTATAGGCCTGTCCCTGACTAAGGATTTGTATAGTCGAATCTGATTGGCGACTAATTGACAATAGTCGACTGGCAGTCGACTAAGGATTGGGGCAGAGGTTCTGAATTGGCATCCAGGGAGAGTGTGTGCAAAGTTTTGCAGCGACCGGGCCAACGGTGACGGAGATTAGCTGCTCACAGACAGATGGACACACAGACACACGGACGGACACACGGACACACGGATGGACGGACAAAGTGCAAAACATACTCTCGCGCCAGGCCTTTCGGCCTGGCGGAGACAAAAATGGCCTCCTGGTGGTGCTATAACAGGCCTATATGAGACATTTGGGGCAGAGATTTTTACTTGGTCTCCAAGGAATGCGCGCACATGGTTTCATGCTGATCGGATCGGCCACGCCTTCAGCGAGAGCACAAAAGCCTACAGTATAGTGGCATGTAATGGATGGTGTTCATTGCTTCTTTTCTTGCCAAACCCTGAGGGCCCGGCCTATAACAGATAACTGACACCCCATTGCTGAAACACAAGCAATGAAATCCCTCTCCTTGCTGCAAACAGCTGGGGAAGACCCATTTCCTTGTTCTGCTCATATTTTACTGGGTGAGTTTGTCCAAATGGCCCATCAAATAAAGTTGAATAAAGCTTTTATAACAGCTAAAACAGAAATAGGACTTTGTTTCTGTTGCAACATTACAGGAACTGTAATTTTCCCCAATAGTGTCAATACAATATATAACTAGAAAAAGTTGTGAGAAAGACTTGTGCTCCTCGGAGCACAAGTCTACACCAGGTCAGGTAGGTTATTGTGGCCTCCTGGTGGCGCTATAATAGGCCAATGTGAAAAGGGTGGCATTTCTTCTTAGGCCTTTCACAGTAATCGGACACTGCATTCACGATTTGAGGCATTTTGTTCCAAAAATGTGTTTTGCTAAATTAGACCTGCTGGAAGCCACTGTAAGCCAAATAGGATGGAATATGAAATATCGGACAAATCCACAGAATCACATGACTATGGAGATACTTTGTGTGTTTTTTGGACAGAATCTGAAGGTATAATCTCCAAAAATGTATTTGACATAAGTCGGCCTCCTGGTGGCGCTGTAAAAAGCAGATGTGAAAAATGCAGTGCAGATGTTTTTCCTTGGCCTCTAGGGAGTGTGCATGCAAAGTTTCATGCAGATCGGTGCAGTTATAGTTAAAAATGCAAATCGGCCTGTTATAGCACCACCATGAGGCTGATTTGAAAATGTTCAAGTGGCATCTCTTCCTCGGTCTAGATGGAATGTGCGTGTGCAATTTTATGGAAATGGCAAGCTGTGTTCATGATTTGAGGCAGTTTGTTAAAAACTTTGGAAGCCAACCTTAGCCAAAGAGGATGGAATCTGAAAAATGGGACTGATCCGGGTTGATCACATGACTATAGAGATACTGTGTACTAGTGATGTGCGGGTCGGGTTTTTTCATGACCCGCCCCGCCCCGCCCCGCAACGGAACCCAACCCGCCTCAACCCGCCCCGCGAACCAATATATAAATCTATGGCTCAACCCGCCCCGCGACCCGCGGTGGAAAAAAAAACGATAATCATCATCATCATAATAGCTCAGATGTATATAGCGCTCTTTTAAGTACCCAAAGTCGCTTTAATGTCTATTGTCTACAGTAACACAACATCGTCATGGGCTAAATAAACAAGCATGTTGTTCAAAATAGTTTTTTTTTTTTTTATTGACAGCAAAAAGACATATGACTCGGTCTCTCTCTTTTTGAGAATTCGTTAGTTCTCTCTAGCCTAAACAACATAGATCTGTCTTTCTGAGAAATATAGAAAATAAAACAAATAAGCTGTCTCTGATTATGTATTCTTAAACAATATACAAATGAAATTATCAAAAGGCCTCTATAGCATTAGGTCAGGGTACGCATAGAACATGAATCGATACCTAGAACATGAATAGGCGTATTAAGCATGCGATAAAGCAACACAGCAGGCCTAATTATTTTATAAACAATTATTTTTCAGCAAGAATTAAAGCATCAACCTGCATGAATGAGGCAAACCAAATTAATAGCCAATGTATTTGTGTGTGTGTGTGTGTGTGTGTGTGTGTGTGTGTGTGTGTGTGTGTGTGTGTGTGTGTGTGTGTGTGTGTGTGTGTCGCGCTCTCTCGCGCGCGCACGGACGCATGCACACACATGACATAGAATATACCCATTCTTTTACATCTCTCAACCCTGATTTCACTCAATAGTAATATATAACCTTAACCTATGTTGCAGGTCGGCTATACATGCATATACACAATATTAGTGTACTTTATCATGGCTGGCTGCGCTGTGTAGAAAAAGAATGGAATCCACAGTTCCCGGATTTAATCTATTTCGACGTGCTTCGAGCACGCGACCAGCTGAGCTGAAAGCGCGCTCGCTAGATGCGCTTGATGCTGGAACACATAGCACCGCTCTAGCCAGCATGGAAAGGAGCGGGAATGTGAAACGCTGGTCCTTCCAGAACTCAAGGATGACCTCATCCTGACACTGGTCCACGGTGAAGTGAGCCTGCAGGTAACGCTGTACTTCATCTGGCTCTATCAGGTCTGGGGTGTCCTCCCACTCCACGAACAACCTCCGTCTTTTCACTGCAAGCTCTGGTATTAAAAAAGAAATACAATTAACTGGCCGTCATCACAAATGACCTGGACGACATATTACTTTAGATAACTTTATATCACAACCTGGATTTAAGACTCATATCACCTTCTATTTCAGGAACATACTGTTTATGAAATTCAATAGCCTAAATTAATTTATTAAAAATGCAAGATGCGTGATGCATTTACCTTCCTCCAGAGTCTCCTCGTCCACCGGGGTGCTTGAAGCGATTGGGTCACCCATTAGTTCTACAAAAGGTAATACAAAATTAATTAACAGTTGGCCTAGTCATGACAAACGAAAGAGAGCACACTTCTTGCTTTAAAGTTTAACACAAAGCTCCAACATCAGTGGTGGTGCTGACGATGCCAGAAAGCCCAAAATGTGTTAATTTTGACTGCGGTTTTTTGCATGTTTTAACTGCATGTTAATACTTTTAAAATAGTGTTTTATTATAATATATTGTTTAAACATTTTTGGAGACCTTTCCCCTGACAAATAGCCCATAGCAATTAAAAACTAACTTATAGCTGATAAAAAAATATATTAAAACTATAAGCCTTTTAAAAACTGATAATAATAATAAGGGTAATAATAATAATAATAATAATACTTTTTTATTTATAACACACTTTACATTCTCAGACAGCTACAGATAAAAGCATGGCATAAAAACAGCATCGGCAACAAAACAATTTCGGTATAGGATAAAGTTAAACTCGGTAAGACAAACAAACAGATGTCCATGAAAATTAAAAATAAATAAAAATAAACTAAACTACCAAACACACTTAAAATCTTAAATCTTAAAATGTAAAACATAATGAAAAATAAATGAAAAAAGCAGTTTAAAAGGAGAAAAAATAAGCTGCATGAGATCAGTGGCTCTAATAAAAAAAACAATTATAACTGAAAACAGCTGTGCATAACTTTATAAAATCAACAATTAATTGAACACATGCAAGCTCGGATCGATTAGGAGGATGGCTATAGGCCATAGTAGGCTAACGAAATCAGACATCCTTACAATTTATTCATCTCACCTTCTGTGTTAATTTGCTCAGTCTGTGCCTGCAGGGTTGGTACCAGCGCTGCTACCAGTCTTCGGACCTCTCCCTGGACTGCACACCTTTCGGTTGGCAGGAGCATTTTCAACGCCTTGAAACGTGGAGATAGGAAGGTGGCGATTTTATGTGTGGAGGTGATGATAAACTTCTTTTTTAAGAGCTGTTCTGCACGGCTGCGGATGTGTTCCATATAGCACGGATCCCCGCTCCGAGGTGCACAATGCGATTTCATCTTGTGGAACCACAGCAGGACGCTGTTGATTGTTGGGTAACGGTCACCCTCCATATCTTCTGATGCATTTTTGAAGACGGACAAGAACTCTCCGATTGTGTCAAGCACCTCCACCTCGATGCCATCCATCCGCTGCTCTTGATCTTTTCCCTGAAGCAATTGCAGGATCTCCTTGTGTTGTTTGGCAACTGACTTAAGCATTGCGGCCTTGCTGTTCCACCTCGTCTCGCTTTCTTGTAAAACAGCATATGGGAGGTTGAGCGTGCTACCGGACTTCTTCAGGTAAGCAACCAGGCTTTTGCACTTAACTATTTGGTCAGTCACCTCAGCCATGAATTCTGGCGCATCCTTCTCCTCAAAAGTATGTTTCAGGACCGTATTGATTACATGCGCAGCACAAGGTATCCACGAATGGTTCTTGAGCGCAGCTTTAATATTGGGACCTTGATCACTTACGAATACAACTTTTGACAAGTCTTCAGCTGATATGCCAATGTGTACAAGCTCCCTGCTGATTTGGTCATGTATGTTCACCGCAGTTTTCCTCAAAGTAGAATCAAACTCCAGAGTGGAAAGCACTCGACTCGCTAGCCCCCACTCTTCAGTGATGAAGTGACATGTCAGCACTGTGTATGATCTCATTTGAAAGCTGTCTGTCCACATATCGGTTGTGATCCCAATCCCGTAGTCCAGTGCTTTGTTGACAGCCTGATAGAGAATAGCCTTTTCTTTTTTTGCTTCTTCATTTGCTCTGGCGGAGATGGTAGTCCTGTATGGAATGACAGAGTCTGCGTCCACTGCTCCATAACGTGCCCCAATGTTTATTAGGCCTTGCGCAACACTATTGAATCCCTTACCAGACACCACATCAAATGGGCGCAGGTCAGCGCAGCAGAAGTCCACAAACTCATCCACAAGCTTAGATTTCGCTGCAAGTGGAACCTTGTTCTTCATGAACGTGGACACCAAGGGCTGATTTGATGGCACTCTTTTTTTGGGGTTCTGGTTAGGGTCTTCGGGGCATGAATGCCGTTTCAGGTTAGATGTTCCCGATTTGTGGCTCTCAAATTTGTACAGCGCCTCGCATTTTAAACAAATCACGTATTCTGAAATTGTGTCATCGGGCATGACAACCTGCCCAAACCTTTTCCACACATCACTTTTCCCATCAGTTCTTTTTTTAATTTTAGCTTCTCCAGCTTGCAATTTCGCTCTGATATCTTCCATGTTGTTTACACTTCTTTTTTTCTGAACTCTCAACTCTCTGTGATCTCGCGCCAAATTACGTGAGCGGAACTAGAAGGGATCATACCACTATAGGAAATAACACAGGTGACAGGTCCGGTACCGAAGTCTACTAGACAACCTTTAGCCTGCCTCCTCTAATTCAGTAAAATCATGGTTAGAAAATAATCTTCAAGTATACACCCCAAGTGTATTCAAACTGTTTTATTGTTATTATTCTTATTCTTATTAGGAATAAAGACAAAACAAGAGCATGTGATTTATTTTTATTTTTTTTTGCGTGAGAGAGAGGCCAACCCGCTCACCCTCAGCCCGCATAATTGCCTCTGAAATCCTGACTCGACCCACCCGCGCCGCGGGTTGACCCGCGGGTCCCGCGGGTTACGGGTCGACCCGCTCATCACTACTGTGTACCGATTTGCATGACGTTTGGATAAAAGCCGTAGGAGTAATGGAAAAAACTGGGTTTTGCACAAATCGGCCTCATGGTGGCGCTATGACAAGCCCATGTGAAAAACGTGGGGCAGAGGTTCTGAATTGGCATCCAGGGAGTGGGTGTGCACAGTTTCGCAGCGACCGGGCCAACGGTGCCAGAGATTAGCTGCTAACGGACGGACAGGACACACACACACGGACGGACGTACGGACGGACAGGGGGCAAAACATACTCTCTCGCCATGCTTTTCGGCCTGGCGGAGACAATTAGTCCCCATTTCCTACTGTGATGAATTATGTAACTAATGTTTTTAAGATGATTTGAAGAGATTAAGGAATGGGTCTTTATGTCCAATATCGTACGGTCTGCCGGCCTTTTAGTAGGTGATAGCTCACAATAATGCTTTAAAATGAAGGTGAATATTAGAAATGCATTGGTTTTTCATTCACGTTAATGTCCCGCTGTCACTGCGACATCCAGCTTAGAAGTTTGATTGATCGGTTCCGAATTGCAGCCACCTGTAAGTGCTCTTTTAGAGCGGTTTTGAAGAATTCATAAAATGTTTTTATGACTGTTAGGGCATTCCACATTTTTGTGGCATAGCAGTAGAACAAATGTAATCCCTTGTTAGAGCCAAATCTGGGTTGAATGTGATTTGTTGAGCTCCCTCTGGTGTTGTGATTGTGGACGTCATTGATGTTTTTGAAGTAGTTTCACATGTGTCTTTGTGGTGTATCTTGTAGACCAGGCCCATTGCAAGTTGCTGTACTCTGTCCTCTACCCTGAGCCATCCCACCCTATTAAAGTGAGCAGGGGTTAAATGAGTTGTAGATGTAAGGCCAAGCAGTAGCCTGGCCAATTTGTTGGGATGTCTGGAGCCTTGTTTATAAGGCTTATGTGCCATAAAAGTGCCATACAAATGTGAGGAAACAAGGGTATAAGATGGCTTTGGTTTATATTTTCTATACTTAAAAAAAAAAGATTAATCGTTTTCTGTGTTTTATGTTTCAGTTTGCAGCACCACTAATTTTGTTGTATGCAGAGCTTACAATGATAATAAAGGTATTCTGATTAGTGGAGATTTGTGGAATGCAGTAACACCTGAGGTGCAGGTCAGGTTGGAGAAATGAACTTGTATAAAGACTGCCCCTGCTCACTACACCCTGAAGCACAATTTACTTAAGCTACTTTCCCTTGACCCTAATGTCAGCAGTTTGCTGCTGAAACATTGGCCTTACTTATATATTTAATAAACTACGTTGTGTGTGGTGGCATACTTTCTTTCTTATATCCTTCTTGCTTTGTGACAGCTGGAACACTTGGAGAGATAGACTGGCTGTCTACTGACAATCTGACAGTATGACACAGAACACATGCACACACCAAGTCCTGGTGAGCACAAACAGATGGTGCACATAAACACACACACACACACACACCACATACACAAGCATATGACCCCCCACCGGTGTGTACAGGCTAACTGTGCACAGGAGTATAGTGGAGGGAGAGCTCAGGGGAGCGACACTCCCGAACTTCAAAAAATAGGATTTCTGTTTTGGTCAATTGATCAACAACTTCCCAGCATCCATATTCAGGGGGTAACATTTGGCAAAAATAGCCGATCTACAAGCTTATGGCAAGAGATTTGGTGTGTAGAGGGAAAAAAACGGTATAGATGCGCTCCCCCACTTCTATCTTTCTTTCTAAGGTATTATGTTGATTATAAATTCACAGGGATTAACACAACAGGCAATTTTCACAGAATAAAAATAAATAAAAATAAAATAAACGCATCAGACATGACAAACAAACAACATACATATCCCACCCAAATCCCACCTGTTAAAATGTAGGATAATGCACGTGCGCCCCCACTCCACTACACCCCTGACTGTGCATAATAACCTATAATATAAAATATCAAGCTGGCGGGCCTAGTATAAACCAAGGGCCCAGCATCCGCCTTTGAAATTGAGTCTATATAGGAAGTAACAGTTCATATGAATGGCCTGTAGTTTAGCTGTTTTACCTCTCTGGTGTCAGAAGAAATAACTCAATGCAATTGCCAAACTTTAGACTTGATTTTATTACCTTAATAAACATTGTCATAAATACTTTATGCTTCCAGTTGCTAGTTTAAAGTCTTCTTTCAATCACCATGATATGCGTTTTGGTAAATGATGGTCCCATTTATTTTAAAATCGATGATAAAGTAGGGTATGCTGTAGGAGGGGCGTGGCTACCTTGTGATGATTTGATTGACAAGCTACACAACCAATAGCATTCATTCCCCCACCCCCGCTCTGGTCTCAACCAATAGCATTCATTTCTGTGTGCATAGGATATGACGCGATATAGAAAGATGGCGGATTTGAAATCGCTGAAAAATAGGCTTCATTTAAGGTCTGTAGAGTCTATGGGCGTAACTTTGTCCATTTCTTTTTACAGTCTATAGTACAAACTAAAAGTAAAAATAGCACTTATTAAAGGGGCATAAAACTTTAAATTGATTTTGAGTTTCTTTTCCAGTTCAGGTTAAAACTACAGCAGATTAAAAACATGGCAGGCTGAGGCTAGTAAGGAACACAGCTGCAGGTAATCAAAATAATAATGGGTTTGCTAGATTTAGGTGTGTCCAGAGCCATGGGTGTGCAATGTGTAAGAATAGCCAGTAGTCAACAGTATTGTCAATGCACATTGACATAACCTAAAACACCTATTAGCTGCAGCTGTGTTGCTTACACCACAGTTCAATGTTTTAAATCTGCTGTAGTTTTAAACCTGAACAAAATAAGCCTGGGGTTTTATCCACCTTTAATAATGCTGCTGCCGCAGTCAGCCACAAGCAGAGCCAAATTTTCTTTGTTGGTATGCTTGTTGTGTGAGAGATGTCTACAATCAAGAGAAACGGTGAACAAATTCTGCTCTGGTGTCACTGTGATTCAAAAGGGCTCTGTAATAATAGCGTGGAAGTTGACAATATGTGACGGTGCTGAGGTTGAACCGGGTCACTGAATAGTGATCATCTGCATTGCTTAGAGGAAAGCTGCATGCAGGTGTGGAAAATCCCACTGGACCATATTAGATCATGTTTATTTTATGACTCCCCCCTCCCATCTTTATTTTTCTGTTCTTTATCGATCTTCCTTTATCACAACTGCACAGGAAAAGCATTGTGGGTGGGTTTTTGTGTGAGAAATTTTCCCAGGGGAGGCTGAAGATTGGTTGGAACAACTTGGAAGGATTAAGGGGAAAATGAAAAAATGCAAGCTTCTAGTTTAGTATATGAGATTTGTTTCTTTTTATATATTCTAGTAACAAAACTAAACAAAGATGCAACTCAATAGCACTATCAATATGGGCTGGGGCTGGGAGTAAGCATCACACGGGTCAGGGACACATTACTTATGCCTTGAATTCTTATGGTTGAAACAATCACAGTGACATTTCACTTCTCCCAACAACCATAATGCGTTAATTCAATACAACATTGAACAATGTGTACAAAGAATTCAGTGGCCTTGCCCCTCAATATGATTTATTTCATAAAGCTGCTTGCAGGATACACTATCACTCGTGCATTTGAAAGAAAATAGCTGGAGGCAGAACCTTTTTTTCTTGGCGTCCCCTCGCTTTGGAACACGCTTCCTGCTTGAGAAGACCCATTTTGTTTACAGCGACTTACATCCTATACCTCAACGCATGATGTAGCTTACTGGTTCTCAACGTCGGGCCCGGGGACTACCAGGGGTCCACATGGACCCTTGCATGTCTGTAACTCTGACTGAGTACACATTGAACCATTCCATTTGTACACTCAGAGTTAAATGAACACTTTCACACTTTCCCTCCCCTTTTTGAGCTCCTCTTCCTCTTCTGTCATTTACCCGTGTCACCTGCCCCAGTACTGTCAAGGGCATGTACTGTATGAAAACACCCACACAAAAGCACACGGATACACAGAGAATTAGTTTGATGTCTCTCTTGTTTGTATCTATACATCTGACAATTCTGCTTTGATAAAAGCAACTGCATAGCACATACAGTATTTTTGGACAATATCTTTACACATCCTTGCAGGAGCGTCCTTTGGGGTCTCCGGAGATGGCAATTGCCACCCCTAGCGTCCACGTTCATTCTCAAATTCTGTTCTCAACTCAGCATTGAGTACATCACAATCCATGCCGGTCCATATACATGTGACACATGTTATAGACTTGTTTTCTTGTCTGCAACCATACATTCATTAACCACATTCAACCTGGTGTCCATGTTTTGGGCATGTCATAATATAGGCGGACATTTTATATTTAAAAAAATACCTAAAATAACTGATCTACAACACAATGTGCACTTTTTTTGAATGAGCTTAAGTGGTTGATTTTTTTTTACCACCCTCTAGTTTTTTCTCTGAAATGACACCTCTGCCAAATTGTCCATTTTTGGATTGAACCGAGCAGCTCAGAATTGTTACAGTTCAGTTAACATAATACTGACCACTATTTGCACTATGTACTCGTTTGCTAACTTATTCATCATTCTGCTGCTTGAATGTATATTCCATATATCCTCGGTTGCTAATTTATGAATCCATTTATATTCTGTATTCTATATTATGTATACTTTGTTGGGCTGCAACATATAGATATACAGTATATCCCTCAGCCTCATTAACCCATGGAAGGTGCAATTCTCAATTGTGCATTCTGTATATTCATCGATTGCTCATTTATTCATACCGTTTTTTTCTCTGCATATATTATATATTCTGTATATTTTGTATTTGGCTGCAACATATAGATTATACAGTATAAACAACCTTAGGGGAGGTGCAATTCTAAATTGCATACAGTATATTGTATCCTAGTCTATGGTCATTCACTACAACAATGAATACTGATGCTGTTTTTGCACACTTCAGGTTTGCCGACATTTTATTAAATTACTGTATTACAGATGACTACCAGTAGTACCATGTGTGTGCGGGCGAAATAACATTGACAGCTATGACCTCTAACGAAAGCTTGCCATACCTATGCCAGCTTAACAACGGTTGCTAAGCTAGCATTGGACAATTGCTTTTGGGGTGGGGTTTAGCGTCCATTATGTGCAATGTTGACCTTTTGGCCATGGGGCCACCAAAAAGTAGTTCATGTTCATGTTTCATGGCAATCTGCCCATTAGACTTAGAGATATGTTGTGTGAAATTTTGGCACCAGAAGAAAGGCCATGGAGTCATTCTTCAGGGAACATGAAGGTGCACAGCAAATGCCATGGTAATCCAGCCTTTGGTTTTAGATAATGTCTGTGGATCTGAATTGGTGGACGGACAGACGAAAAAAACGGACCTGTGTCCACAAGTTTCCTAGGGCATTGTGGGCATCACTTCCTGTCGATTTTGATCAGGTATCAGGGATCAAATCGGCAGGAAGTGATGCCCACAATGCCCTAGGAAACTTGGGGATAAACAAATTATTTTGCCGAATGGCAAATTTTTCTTGAAGCCCCCCCTTATACATTGACACAAGCTGAGACCCCCACACACACACACACACACACACACACACACACACACACACACACACACACACACACACACACACACACACACACACACACACACACACACACACACACACACACACACACACACACACAAAAATGTAAATTGTACTTTATAGCTCTTTATACTTCTCGAACGATAGTCTGGGAGGCTTCGGCTCAAAGCCTGGACAGCAGGGGCGCGGCCACTGCTTTCTGATTTAAATCAACAGCCAATGAAGAAAAGGGGGCGAGATCCACATGCAGTGGGTGTTGCATGTAAATAGGAGCGACAGGAAGCAATTTCCCCTTGAGAAATTGCGGCTGCCATTGTTGTGTACTGCTGTTTGCCTCTCGTCGGAGGCGTGTCCGCTCAGATTCTGAGCGTAAGTTACATCCCGCCCACAAATACCAGGGCTTTGGCCCAGAAGTTCCTCGCGCCTCCCGTTTGTATGCGAGAGCTGGCGAAAACTTCTGGGAACTCAGATTACTCGAACGATGAATAGAGAAAATAGTCAATCTACAAGCCTGATGCGGCACACACGCTGTGCGCTTGAGGATCTGCTATTTTCGCTATTTTCGAAACAAACAAAAAAAAATACGTTTACTATTTTTGGAGGTAGTCTAGCATTTTAAACATGTTGCACAAAATCATAACTAGCATTTTTGGTCACTATATATATTCAAACAGATAAGTTTAAAGCCCCCCCCCCCCCCCCCCCCCCACACCCTACGATCTTTAGTGCAGCCCCAAGGGGGATACGGGCCCCAGGTTGGGAACCACTGCTTTAGGTATCGGCCTATTTTACTTACTGTCTTCAAGTTAGAGTGGAAAATAACATGTTTTTCTGGATGTTTATGGTTAATTACATTTATGCTGGGGGACAGTTATCTATGAGATTACAAATAAGTGGGCCCTATAGCTGGAAGGCG
This sequence comes from Gymnoscopelus braueri, assembly GCF_963280865.1. Taxonomy (NCBI): domain Eukaryota; kingdom Metazoa; phylum Chordata; class Actinopteri; order Myctophiformes; family Myctophidae; genus Gymnoscopelus; species Gymnoscopelus braueri. Next base: position 25,543,035 of record NC_137612.1, on the reverse strand, counting down.
AGGTCTGTGCCTTTCTACGTGAGGAGAGGGATTTTGGCATACTGCTGGCTCATCACAACCAGAAGAGGGAGAGGGAGGGAGACAGACAGACAGAGAGAGAAAGAGAGATGGCCTATACAGAATGACAGAAAGAGAAACACACACAATGACAGGTCCAGTAGACAGACAAACACACTGAAAGACAGACAGACAGATAAACACAAGAAGGTAGACAGAAAGACAAGAGACAGGCGACAGACAGACAGGGGGAGAGGGAGAGAGGGGGAGTGGGAGAGAGAAACAGCTTCCTTCACTCGTGGTTGGCTTACAGCACACACAACACGGTTCATATTTAGAGCTAAGGCTCCATGCTACACATACAGTAGCTCAATAGAGCATTCTAGTCAGCAGGGTAGAGACAAGATGTGCTGTCAGTGTCAATATCTCAAAATGGATTGTGACAGCAACACACACAGCACAAACTGTAACAGTGTCTCCATGCAAAATATAAAAGGATGCCAACATTTTGATAATGTTATCATTACAAAAGAAGACACATGCTAATAAGGGCAGCTTCCCTGTGCAAACTGTAGCTATGTATAGTATAGCAGGTTGCTAGGCTTGTATTTTGAGTATGAAGCCAGTGATGTGCAGTGATCTGCTATGCTAACGAGAGCTTTGCGTCTTAGTGTTGTTCACGTGTTACGGAACACGCACTGAAGAGAAAAACCTGGTCAGACAAAAGGAATGCGGTTTAGACAGAAGGATAGAGGTTTGTAGAATTAACATGAATTAATGATAAATTCATGAGACATTTATGGTGAATCAACCTTTAAGGCTAATACATTTTGTTTGTATGATTTACTATCACAATATAGCAGTGTTCATTTTGACAGCAAATATTTATTTAGATTTAGTCATAGGCTTTTGAATACAATTCCATTTAGTTTCAGTCACATTTTAGTCATCTGAAATGTTTAGGTTTTAGTCTAGTTTTTTAGATTTTATTTAACTAAATCTACAATTGATTTAGTCGACAGATTTGGTTAAAGAGTGATGTTGTTTAAAATGATTCTCAAACATGCATTCTTCTTTCTAGTACATTTCAGTTCGAGGACAGTGAAACTTTACACTCATTCAGCGTGACAATCTTTGAATTTACGAACTAGCATGTATATGGGTCATTCACTTCTCTAATCAGTGCAGGTCAGTGGTGGTTTCTTTAGATTGCATTGTATTTCAAGTTTAGCGTAAACACGCCAGCTTACCTGATAAAATAACTTGTGTGTGCTTACCTTTGAATGAAATTTGGAATGACTTGTCTTAGTTCTACTGGACCCCCGACCCCCTTTTTGAGATCTGGGGCTTTAGAGACGAGATCCGGAGTTGCCCGGACGTCTACCTGAAAACGCCCATGGTTCGCTGTGTGCACGTAGCAGTGCGAGGTGAGCTGTGATCGGCATAGCAGCTCCAGCTGTGGTTCGTTGTGAGTGGTCTACTTTTGTGGGTACAGCGATACAGAGAGGTACAGACACCCTGTTTTACACAGCTGTCCCCTTCGGCACTACACCGTAAAAAGCTTTAAAAAAAGCAGCTGTTATGTTTATTTCCCCTATGGTGAACAGAATAGACCCCAGGGCAGCATTTGTACTTGTGTAATCACCTGGATTCAAACCTGGGTCCCTTGCATAGGATACCAAACATCTACCCCTCAGCTAAAGGGGAATCCCATTTTGACCACAGGAGTTTTTTGGCTACTGGCCTTCAGCCAGGGCTGTTCTGCTACTGTATAGTCTCAGTAAACATACAGAGAAGAGGCCTAAATGCAATAAATTGCTGCAATAAGTCAAAATACAGTAAGGGATATCGCCATCGATTCCTTTTTGGCACCTATTCCTGTTCATTTTGCAAGTCTGCACCCACACACATGCAATCACATAAACAAGTTCCCTCCCTCTCACCCCACCCACCCTCTGCTCCAAGATTCTTTATTACCCATGGGCAGATTTATTTTTCAGTGAAATTAAGCCTTCCACATTAAAACTACAAAATACACTTACAACGTAAACAGATAGGAGTCATGAAAGTGCTTTCCAGAGATAATAAATCATAAAATGAACACACAAAAACAAATCAGACAAACCAATATTTTGAGATGATTCACAAACAGTGTATGACGGTATTCAGCAAAGCAGAACTGCTCAGTTCTGGACCTCAGGAACCAGGCCGCCAGCCAGAGGGAAAAAGCTAAAAATTGTACTCCTGTAGAATAGCCATACACTACAACTGTTTAGTGTGAACAGATGACAGCGTTTGGGTGAGACTCAACAATCAGGTTACTAGTCCACTTGACAATTTTAGGGAGTTCCTTATGGGACATATTTCCAAACCATCACACGAGACCACTTCATTACAAGCCCGATAAAAGAGAATCATGATGGTTTTATCAATATTGAAAAGGCAACAGGATAGTTGCTGGTGTCCCTTTCTGCACACTGCCTCACAATGATCTAGAGTCTAGAATCCCCAAGATACTTAGGCTATAACTTTACACCTTTTAACGTCTCCCTTTCAGCAGAGAACACATGTAGATCATGCTCGTTCCCATAGACCACAACATCCAGCGGGATCTCTGTGAATCGGTGGGATGTCTTTTTTCCCCCAACCCAGGAGTGCATCAAAGCATGAAATTCTGTCTCTTGCTGTGGGCACTTTCCATGTCAGTTGATATCTGTGGACATTAAAATAATGCTGTACCCTAGGAAAGGAAACCGAATGCAGGGGGGGAAATGAAAGGAAAGAGACTGAATTAGGGCCCTAGATTAGAGTTACTGTCATGTGCCCTTGAGCAAGGGATTTTAGCTCCTGCGGAGCTGAGCTTTGAGGTGTTTATTGCCACATACACAAATAACTTAGTGAGTGACTTTTCCACATATAATGGCATGCCTGAAATAGGAACACCAGGTTTAAAGTAGTCTGTCTTTGGATTTTATGAATATATAACCAATGAAAATAATTAACAAGAGCTTGAGACTAAACAATAATAAAAAAAATTATCAATTGGAACACAATTTCCTTCTTCCATTTCCTGAAAAGGTACGGTTTTGGAGTTTCCGCCCAACAGCGACAATAAAACAGCTGGGAGCAGCATTATTGGCGGTGAAATTAGTGTACTTCATCTGCTCAGTAAAACCCTTTCTGGCATATAAAAGATAAAGAAAAAAATAGATTGGTTAATTTTAAATAAATAATTGAAAGCTGTGGAGTGCTTTGCAACTACAGTGTGTGGATGATCAGTGATGCACGAGTCAACAATAGAAGGAGGAGAAGGGGGGGGAGCTCATTCTTCTATCAGTAATTGTGTGCAGAAACGAATGCATAAACCTAGGTAAAGAGATATTAGTAATATTTTATTTCATACGAGACCGGTGCCCGTTGGAGACCCGTTTGGGAATGCATGCCCCACTCTGTTATGCAATACCCGTTGTCTGTGTCCCTTTTATGCCCATATGGAGATCTCTGTATCTGTCTGTCTGCCTCTGTCCCTTTTATGCCCATATGGAGATCTCTGTATCTGCCTGTCCCTGTCCCTTTTATGCCCATATATGGAGATCCCTGATGTCATCAGTATGCCCATACATGGGTATATCGGTTGGATTGGAGGTATACTGGATCTCCATATGCCTACACAGGATCATCAAAAAAAGTTGAATATCGTGGAAAACGTCATATACGCCTATTAATCACTAAAAACCCCATATGGTTGACAAAGTCCCTCAGTGCTCTATAGTGTCTTGTGTCTTTTCTGTTATTGTGGGGAAAGCTTTCGCTGAAAATAGCCGATCGACTGGCGCGTTGTGAGCCTGTCGATGGGCTATTTTCAGAGAAAGCTTTCCCCACAATACGGATGCTGGAGTTTAAGTGGTTAAGATTAAAACCAAAAATACGGTTGGAAATATTTCACTTGTGTGCAATGAATGAGTCTAGAATATATGAAAATTTCACTTTTGAATTTAAATTACGGAGAAAGAAACTTGAAAAAGAAAAAAACGCTTTCCACGATATTCAATTTTTTTTTAATGATCCCTGTATATGGGCATATCAGTTGGATCGGCAATTTTGGATAACTGCCTATCTGGGATTCTCAACTGCCTCGGGTCGTCGGCTTGCAGAATTCTGCACGCGCCAAAGTACTACAAATTCTGCCCTCGACCTCCACCTTCCCACTATATCTAACGTGTATCACAATCACCTCTCCCCCTTTGAAAGGTTCCCCAAAGTGGGGATACTCTGGACGAAGTTTCCCTTTTCCCTGCACCATTGGCACCCTGGCAATAAAACTGCTCAACAGTAACAGATAGATTCTCCAACCCCATGCTGCAACCCCTCTGGTTATTTTCTGCTCTTTGCATTGCTCATTTAACATATATATGTTTGTGTCCATGTTGCTCAGCTCCACCATAATATATTTTTGTTATATGTTTTATGCCCTGCTGCATATCAAATTTCACATTTGGGACGGTAGTTTTTTTTTACTTGAACCTGCTAGTGCTATGCTGTGCTCACTGGAGCAGTTCTGCAGCTGATCTATGGATGGAGCTGCAGTAAGCAATAGGCATATGCCTTATAAATACAGTACGGAACAGTCCAGTTGACAATCCAGAAAACTGATTTGATTTTTGAAACAGTACGTTTTGTATTGCAATGTTATTCAAACAAAACATATACACGGTAAACAGAAACATTAGACTATGTCATGACAATATGGCTGTTGTTTTATCCCAGCTTATCAGTCAATCCGTCCATCCGTCCATTCACCACTGTGGTCCAAAACATATATATATATATATATATATATATATATATATATATATAATTATTATTATTATTTTGTTTTATTTCTTTTCACTTGCAAACATTTTTTTTCCCTATGAAACCTGCTGGGAACATGCATGGTCCCCGTGACACATGGTCCAAATGACCTTTTCTCTTTTGTCACCCGTTGGGCCAAACAAGTTATCTCAGAAGATGAGCCATTCAGATTTTCGTGACCCCATGGCTTTTCCTCTAGTGCCACCCTTCATTTACAGTAGAGTGTGAGGAGCAGTACAGACCAAGGGCCCAGCATCCGCCTTTGAAATTGAGTCTATATAGGAAGTGACAGTTCACATGAATGGCCTGTAGTTTCGCTTCAGACTTGACTTAATTACCTTAATAAACATTGTCATAAATATTATATGCTTCCAGTCGCTAGTTTAAAGTCTTCTTTCAATCATCATGATATGCGTTATGGTAAATTATGGTCCCATTTATTTTAAAATTGATGATAAAGTAGGGTATGCTGTAGCAGGGCGTAATCTACACAACCAATAGCATTCATTCCCCACCCCCGCTCTGGTCCCAACTAATACCATTCATTTCCGTGTGTATAGGATATGATGCGATATGACGCGATATAGAAAGATGGCGGATTTGAAATTGCTGAAAAATAGGCTTCATACGGTCTGTATGTCTATGGGCATAACTTTGTCCATTTCTTTTTACAGTCTATGGTACAGACCCTAGACTTTAAATTTAATTACATTAAATTATGAAACTTTTCAAACATGAAAATGCTGATCATAGTATGCTGTTGAATATTTGTCTTCCTTGCAGTTATCAGAGACAAGACTTTGAAATTTGTTTCAAATGTAAAGTGCAATATAAATAAAATGTATTCTTATTATTACTTCATATGATACCCTTGGCAGTGTTTGCTTGTGGGACCCGAGGGCATGACACTTTGATCTTAATCTTAATGTTCATACTGTATCAATGATGCAGTGGGTAAAGTCACTCCCACTGCTGTATGACGGCAACGGCTACTGTAGATCTAAAACAATCTCTCACCACGTAGGACGGTGCAGTAAAGTATATGGTGCTCTGGAAACACATGTCCAAGTCCATGGCCAGAGCTATGGGAAAACCCTTGACACAATTACTCTTACAAGGGAAATCCATCAACACAGCATCAGCACACCCACAAACAACAACATAATTAGAAAAGTCATACTCACGTCATCACTCACCTCTAATTTACACCATGTCCTAGTTAGAACATGAGTCATTTTTGTATCAGTTGATAAGTGCTCTGCTTCAACCTTGACATACAGTAGCAAATCTGTTTATGGATGTCAGACTGGACATAGCACAACCTTGAAATATGTCTGTAACTGTGGTTGTCTTTTTCCTCTGACAAGCTACTGGGCTTATGGTTGTGCCATGGTTATTGATTACATTTTACTACTTGGATATTCTCAGGACCTTCCAGGGCTAGGTCACTCTGATAGGTCATACTCCCTTCATAATACCTACAGGACCAACACCTCATTCCCAGAAAATAAGAAAACTCAAAAGTCACACAAGGCAGAATTCAGGCATCCAGCTTGCTCGCAGTCTTAATCCTTGTAACTCAGATAGATATGGCTTAGCCTTAGCTTGTGTGTACTGTATGTGTATGTTTGTTTTCTTCTAAATGTCATCTAATCATATTTCTCATGCCTTGTCCATTTTTTCAATCCTCTTGCCATTCATGTACCTAGTCATTCAAAGAGTTGCTTGTTAAGTTGTGTACAAAGTGCCACTTTTTGGAAACCAATATGTCTACATAATGTATTTAAAACTTCAACTCATGGAATTAATTGTTTTTTTGTTGTTGTTAGCATGGCTCATGAGGACCATGAAATGCAACAGAAATGAGCCATCTAGCCCCAAAATCCACCCAGTAATAATGTCAGTATCCGTGGGGGTCGGAGGGAGGGAATGAAGCAGTAAAAATGATAAATAAACGAAGCGTGCAAAGACTTTGCAAGATAAATCAATATTCTCATTGCAAAGCCACGATTGACTTAACAGCACATGCCAGCATCACTCTGCGAGGCCAGCTGAAAGCAAATGTCTGCACAGTTTGTTAAAGACGTGCCACACTGATATGATCTCGGAGTCCTGGCTTTTTAGCTCAGCACATGGCCCCCCAGCACCCCACCCCCCACTGCCCACCCCCAGGACACCAAGACAACTCCTCCCCAAATGGGATGGGATGATATTATTGAGGTGGGTGGCTAGGATAAAGCATGCCCCCAGGATTTTAGTGCTGTCAGCCTCCATGCATGTCACCATGTGTCAGACTAAGCTCCTTAAGTCGATGCTGTTGAATTTGAGAACTTGCTCCATTGTATTCTACCTGCGTAGATGATGCGTGCATGTACTAAGTAGAAAGCTACACAGTTGTTTGCCTGCTCTGGACGGTGACATTTTGTCAGTGAGTCACCGTTAGAACGAAAATGTATATTCTATCCATTTTATGTTACTTCTTGATGAATTTCATCTCAACTTATTTTAATTACTGGGCTCATTGGGGTTGGCATTTACGTAGTGTGTACAGTACAGGAGGGAGTCTCCCCTGAAGCCAAAATGCTGCTGGTTTGATCCCTAGCTCCAACTCTATTCCAATTTTATGCTGGTGACAGGGCACTGGAGGGTATTACATCTATACGGTGCCCAGCAGCTGTGCCAAAGTGCCCTTGAACAAAACACTGAACATCAAAACAGCTCCAGGGGCATCGGCCCTATGGTGACCCTGTGCTCTGTTCTCTCTGGGTCTCTGGGTTGTATTTGAACATCTATACATGTAATAAAAAATATGTTTTCAGCAGCTGGGAGGAGTGGTCCAGTGTGTCTTTACTATGGAAAGGCATGGCACAAAGGCACTGGCAGCTAAAAGCTATCTGTGGACACGGCCCCTTACACTGTCCGGCTACTGCAAACATGACATTTAATTTAATTAAATATTCTCGCGGGAATGGCCTAATATCATTTTTAGAAGACACATTTTAGAAGCTATCTGTGTAGATGTTTACCTATATGAGAGTGTTGTCTTTTGCCTTGGAAAAGTGAACATCCAAGACTAAATGTTACATTCAGTGAGTCAAGTACATACAATATGACTTGTTATTACGAAGAAACAGAACTGAGTGGTTTGTGCCATTGAGTATTCACCTGTATCCAAGGACATAGAGAATGCAATCAAAACAATTTGCATATTGACAGATACAGTTCTTTGTGCTTTGTTTTGTTATCTCCACCAAGCCAGAACGGCCAGGAGGAAGAGATTGTGTTTTGCCCCTGTGTGTGGCAAATACAGAGGCAAACTAGAAAAAGTGCTCCTCGGAGCATAGGTCTCCGCCAAGTCAGGTAGGTTATTGTGGGCCAACAATGTTCGGAATTTGCCAATCAGGATGGAATATGAAAAATCGGACAGAACCATATTGATCACTTGACTATAGAGATAATGGGTACCGATTTGCATGATGATTGGACAACATTTGTAGGAGTAATACAACAAAGAAAAGTTTTGAAAAAATCGGCCTCCTGGTGGTGCTATAATAGGGCAATGTTAAAGGGTGGCATTTGTTCTTCAACTTAGTGCGAATGTGCTTGTAAAGTGTCACCTCAATCGGACGCTGCGTTCATGATTTGTGGCATTTTGTTCAAAACGGGCCACTTCTGCAAACTTTAGATGTCATTGTTAGCCAATCAGGATGAAATATGAAAAATCAAACAGTTCCATCTTGATCACATGACTATAGAGATCATGTGTACCGATTTGTGATAAAATGTGAAGGCTTAATATCCAAAAATGTGTTTTACATAAGTCGGCCTCTTGGTGGCGCTATAAAAGGCAAATGTGAAAAATGCAGGGCGGATGTTTTTCCTTGGCTCTAGGGAGTGTGCGTGCAAAGTTTCACGCAGATCGGTGCAGTTATAGTTAAAAACACAAATCAGCTTTTATAGCGCCACCATGAGGCTGATGTGAAAAATGTCAGGTGGCATTTCTTCCTCGGCCTAGTGGGAATGTGTTTGTGAAATTTCACGGAAATCACAAGCTGCGTTCATGATTTGAGGCATTTTGTTCAAAACGGACCAATCCTGCAAATTTTGGAAGGCAACCTTAGCCAATGAGGATGGAATATGGGAAATCGGACAGATCCGTGTTGATCACATGACTATAGAGATACTGTGTACCGATTTGCATGACGTTTGGATAAAATCTGTAGGAGTAATATTAAAAAATGGGTTTTGCACAAATCGGCCTCCAGGTGGCGCTATAACAGGCCCATGTGAAATTTTTGAGGCAGAGGTTCTGAATTGGCATCCAGGGAGTGTGTGTGCACAGTTTCGGCCTGGCGGAGACAACTAGAAAAAGTGTTCCTCGGAAAACAGGTCTCCGCCAGGTCAGGTAGGTTACTGTGGGCCAGCAATATTCGGAATTCGCCAATCAGTCTGGAATGTGAAAAATCGGACGGATCGGATGGATCTGTCATAATCACTTGACTAAAGAGATAATATGTACCGATTTGCTGTTGATGTTTGGAGTCATATATATATATTTTTAGCAAAACTCTGCCTCTTGGTGGCGCTATAATAGGGCATGTACATACAAACTTTTACGCAGATCGGTGCAGTAATAGGTAAAATCGGCCTGTTATAGCGGCACCTTGAGGCTGATTTGAACATTTTCAAGTGGCACACACACTGTGTGTGTGTGTGTGTGTGTGTGTGTGTGTGCGCACACACACACACACACACACACACACACACACACACACACACACACACACACACACACACACACACACACACACACACACACACACACACACACACACACACACACAAAACATTGAAATATGGTGATACACAGATTCCTTTGACTCCATACTGGTAGCGACACACTGTGAATTGAAATTATCCTGGTTTGATTCCGCTCCTCCTGGCATCATGTCGAATTGACCTTGAGCAAGACACTGACCCCTTACTGCTCTGGATGAGCTGGTTGGTGCCTTGCATGGCTGCCTTTGCCATAGGTATGAATGTGTGTGTGACTGGATGAATGTGACACATTCATTGAAAAGGCTTTGTATAAAGGTACTATGCACTACTATGCAGTAGGCTACTATGCGTTCTGCTTTGATGGTGACAGTGATGACAGTATGAGCATTATGTCTGTTTACCCTCAACAGGATGTGATTTTACTCTTGGCTATGCTATTTTGTGTACTCCATTACTTCATTTTACTTAGGCCACGTTTACACGTTTTTACAGAACAGAAAACGACAAAGTGCCGTTGCGTTGTCACTTTTTCTTATGCATTTACACAGAGACTCTCCAGTGATTTAAAACGCTGTAGTGTGCATGCCAGGTGGCATGTGTCGGTGTGACTCGCTGCCATATAGACCAGTCACGCATGCGTAGAACCACTTCCGTTCTACTTCCTTTATTTACATACACCAGTGCAGCAGCGCGGTTCAACGTAGGGTTGCCATGTCCACTTATTATAAGCGACTTTGGGCTTATTTCTAAAGTGTAGTTACTTATTTGGGCTTGTTTCCTAATGTTGTTTAAACCAGTGGCTCTTAAACATCATGTGAAATTAAAATGTATTTGTTCACACTCAGATCCCCATCTGAAAATATTTTGTGCCAGAGACCCCCATACAAGATTTGTGTTAAAATGTTTCAAAAATGTTCCAAAATTACCTCTTTTTATTTTCTCAAGATTACTTTTTGTTTTTGAAAATAGCAGATCTACAAGCTCACAACGCGGCGCATTGTGAGCTTGTAGATCGGTTATTTTCAAATAGCCGTAGCCTAGTCGCTTCTTTTGAGTTTTCATAGACTTGGTTGCTTATTTCTCTCGCAGAATCTGGCAACACTGGTTAACACCGTCTTGCCCGTTTACATGGAGACGCGAGGCGCAGCGTTTTCAAAGATTTCCACTCTGGAAGGGGGTTTCACTTTATTGCGTTTTCAACCCCTCAAGTGATAACATGGTTGCCGTCTAAATGGACGGCACATCTGACTTTATTTTGCCGTTATCTGTAGAGATCGTTGTCGTGTAAACGGGGCCTTCGTTTTCACCCCAACCACTACTTATTGGACATATTTTATATGCAGTGACATAAACACCCAATATTTTCTCACCTCCTACCACTTCGCAATGAGCCTCATTTGTTAATTTAGCTAAAAGCAATTATTGAATTATTAGAAATATAAAATTATTAATGATAAAAAATATTGCATGAATATAAAGTGCTCTAAACCTGAAGTCTAACTTCTTGAAGCACCTTTCAATCATTACTCTTCCCTACAGTGCAGGTAGGGGTTTATCTGGGTATGACTGCTCTCACTGAAATTAAAAACCTGCCAGGATAAAGTGGCTTTGTAGAAAATGTGTGCTGTAATTGGTTTTTAGTGATGAAATGAATGCCATACTATAATAAATTGGATCTTCTTGGTCATGGCAACACGTTGGGACATGTTGACAGACAGGGGAGTCACTGAAAGATTTAGCTTTGGAAACGTTCTCAGAAAGGCACACATAGAGGCAATTTTCTATAGCAAAGCACTGCATTCACTTTTTGCTACTATATACAAAGCCAGCTCTACCAGTTCCATGAAGATTGCAGGAAAAATAAAACTGCAGAAGACTTGGTAACCCTTTGTAACTTGGTAACCCTCCAACAGTGTTTGACAACGTGGTAGAGATTCAGGCAATTTGTTGAGACCTCCCCATCGGCTGAGGCATCTCTCCAGTGTGGGAAGAGTTAAGGAGAAGCTGGTGTATTAACAGTCCTCAAGCATGTACCCATCAATGACCTTGATCTGAGATTCATCAACAATGCTTATGAAACCATGAACTACCAAACAATGGCTGACCCTGAATATAGTGCCTATCCCCCAAAAGTGGGGATCTACCCGCTACCCACATCCCATTATTCCGACCATTAGGTTAGTGTGAGGTTAGGGATAGGGTTAGTTATAATGGGCCGTCGGAATAATGGCATGGCACCCTGCGTAGACTGTTGGAGGGTATGCATGCCAAGAGTCTGACAGCTGTCATATTTATAGACTATGGACAGTTTGCACAATAGGGCTGGCCCCCAATGTCCGAAGGTTTATTGTTGTTTATTTGGATCCCCATTAGCTACTACCTTAGCAGCAGTAGCTCTTCCTGAGGTCTACACAGAAATATATTACATTACATAACATGAAAACATATTACACGACAGTATAAGAGAACAGTTAGAAACTTCAAATAGAATCAAATGTAAAAAACAAAAACAAAACAAAAAACTATCTCAATGATATGGTGTGGTAAGTCATTACATAAATATAACACATTAATGATACATGTACCTCAACAACCATTTACAATTTCAGGTTTACAAATGTACACAGACCAAGACACCAAAGAAATACTAAACGTGCAGTATGTGTTAGCTGTGATAAAAAAGCTGATTTCAGGAGATGTTTCTTTAATTTATTTTCTAAATCTGATTTACTTGTTGACTGTATGAGTTGTGATGGAAGTCAATTCAGATCTTTCATTGCTCTATACATGCATTGAATTTGTTGTGTTGAGATGGGAAGTGTAAAGAGACCTTGTGATGAATGTCTGGACGGGACCTTCGATGAAGCAAGGGTCAATTCATTATCATTCACATTTGGATCTGAATTATTTATTTATTCATACATTCATTCTTGTCTCCACCAGACCGAAAGGCATGGCGAGAGTATGTTTTACCCCCTGTCCGTCCGTCCGTCCGTCCATCTGTCTGTGAACAACTAATCTCCGGCACCGTTGGCCCGGTCGCTGTGAAACTGTGCACACACACTCCATGGATGCCAATTCAGAACCTCTGCCCCAATTTTTTCACATGGGCCTGTTATAGCGCCACCAGGAGGCCAATTTGTGCAAAACTCTTTTTTTTTTATTACTCGTACAGACTTTATCCAAACATCACGCAAATCGGTATACAGTATCTCTATAGTCATGTAATCAAGACGGATCTGTCCGATATTTCATATTCCATCCTGATTGGCTAAGGTTGGCTTCCAAAGTTTGCAGGATAGGTCCGTTTTGAACAAAATGCCTCAAATCATGAACGCAGCGTGTGATTTCCGTGAAAATTTGCACGCACATTCCCACTAGGCCGAGGAAGAAATGCCACCCTTTTCACATTGCCCTGTTATAGCGCCACCAGCAGGTCTAATTTAGCAAAACACATTATTGGAACAAAATGCCTCAAATCATGAATGCACGCACATTCCCACTAAGCAGAGGAAGAAATGCCACCCTTTCCACATTAGCCTATTATAGCGCCACTAGGAGGCCACAATAAACGACCTGACCTGGCGGAGACCTGTGCTCCGAGGAGCACTTTTTCTAGTTCATTCATTCTGGCTTGCAAGGCTACTCAGTGCACTTTTCTAGTGATCTGGTTTAGAAACGATAAGGAAACGGAGCGTGCATAGTGCATACTGTACATGCGTGTTTCAAATTAGCAGATAAAATAGGCGGGATCTAGACTGGATCTGAGCACTGAACAGTAAATATACAGCAGGCTCTCCACATTGTACTGCAGAAAGCCTGTAGACGCGACTATAATACGTTTCTTGTTCAGGAGTGGTTGGCAGATTCAGTCGAAGGAGTACATGTGGATTTATCACAGACCGCAAGTTGGTAGTTGATAGCTTAGCATCACCAACAGCTAGTGTTGCTAATGACAGGGCAGGCAACATTAAGTCACAGCTCAATTTGTTCATGCCCATGTGCTTTTTGCAATGATCATGCATGCACCTGGAAACAACAACAGTAATGATGAATAAATACCGGGGCATTTTGTTTTTGGTAGTAGGCCTACTGTTAGGATTAAATATGTTTTCAACTTTGCATTGCTCTATCAACTGCACCACTTCAACCGGCACGCTGCGCCGAATATTACTTATACCACAGCGTCCACAGTGTGTACAACGGTTTTGGTTTAGCCACATCTGTGACCTCCCTCTTAGCTCCGCTCCGGTACAAGCTACTGTATAACCTCACTCTCGCCAAGGCCCACAACCCTGAGGGAGACACGGACTTGTTTGAGATTCTGGCCAATGTTCTAAAGGGAGACACCCTTGCCTCATTCCTCTTGGCTCTGGACTTCACCCTGAGACGAGCCATTAGCGGGAGAGAGGAAGAGCTGGGCTTCGCCTTAACACCCCACAACGACTCCAACCACTCATGCAGACAGACCTTGACTTTGCAGATGATATAGGCCTTGTATTAGACACTTCTGCTCAAGCCCAAGAGCTCTTCACTTCCATTGAGTGTGAGTGTATGAAAGTTGGACTACTTAATGCATTCAGCACCAACAACACCACAACTCACACACTCTATGGCACAAGGCTAGAAGTTGTTCAAGTACCTTGAAGCCTGGATCCCATCAACGACAAAAGACAGAAAGGTCACATGGTTTGCCCTTCACAAGATGAAGAGAGTCTGGAAATCAACTCTTAGGAATGACCTGAAACGTTCAGTCTTTGTTGCAACAGTTGAGTCCATACTACTCTATGGCGCTGAAACCTGGACCCTCACAACACAACAGGAGAAGGCACTCGGTGGGATGTACACACACATGCTGAGGATGGTCCTGGACGTGTCAAGGGAAGAACAAAGCTGACAAATGTTGGCCTCTATGCAGGACTGAAGGTGACAGAAAAAGCAAGGAGAGAAGAATGGGACTTTAGCTGGTCGCTGTGTACAGCACCATGAACTCGCAGCATCACCCCTCATCCTGCAAGAACCAACCCAAGGGAAGGCCAACAGAGGCAGAAAGAGGACAACGTACATCAGCCTACTACAGTAGGAGTAGGAGTGTACAAGGAGATGCAGGTGTCTCCTCAATGGACGAGCTCCTGCATGGAGGACAGGGAAAAGAAGAATCAGAGGGGCCTGTGCAGCTGGAAGACCAGCCACGACCTGATGATGATGATGATGTATAAAGCATGATGCTGCTTTCCACTAAATAATAATAAAAAAAAGTAAATAAATCAAGGGAGAAATATTGTTGTGGAGAGCCCAATATGGAATTTATGTGTGGTGTCAACTCTACTGAGTATCCACCCTGATTCAGTATTATCTTTGATTTTAAGCCAGGACTCTTGTATAATAATATTACAAAGTGATTAAACATTAATCTAGCATATGTTAATATTAGGCTTTTAACAAAGTTATGTACAGTATGAACCTGGACTTTGAACAGTGTCTTGTGAATATGCCCACTATATTGTACCTTATTATGTTCAAATTCAAAGGCATTCCAGTGATAGCAACCAAGTGTACATTTCGCCACTGCTAAAATTAGACTTCTGTTGAAGTTTTGACACACGGGTAGTAAATTCCATCAACAGCATGTCATTTCATAACATACATTAAGCACAAACCTTTTATGCCCTGAGAAAAAAAAATATCACTATCACAGCTCTCAAATATGTGTCTGTGCTTTCATCTGTCATACATTGCATAGTTTTTAGTGTGAAACCTCCACCTCATCGTCTCTTGTGCATTCATGAGTTCATTATCTACTGTATACACTGGCCCAAATACCCCATCAGCTCTTTTTGTGCAGACTGTAGCATCTCTTGAGCCTTGGCTACATTTATAGTAATTGCTTAAAGTTTAAGGCTAATGAGTGATTATGATTGTATTTCTGTCTGGTAGAAAAATGTTTGCACACAGAAAAAAGCAAAATATAAAGTACATGCTATTTTTTGTTGTATTTCATCCAAGACGTACACAGACGTTTCAGCACATGGCCTGACCTGAAATGGCTGGCATTAAATGGAATGTCAGTGTTGATAGCTTAAGCTTGTTACTTATATTTTAGACCATGTTAGTGTTTTTGTTTTAAACATCAGATAAACAATATACCAGTGGTTTTCTATGTTTGTGTATACAAACTCACAACACCATGTGATGCGACACGTTGTGAGCTTGTAGTAGATATACTATGTGCTATTTGTTGTACAACAAAGTATATGGGGCTCAAGTGGTTAAGAAAATGTCCCCTACTCTGTTATTTTTTACAGATGAGCATGAGCGTGTGTGTGTGTGTGTGTGTGTGTGTGTGTGTGTGTGTGTGTGTGTGTGTGTGTGTGTGTGTGTGTGTGTGTGTGTGTGTGTGTGTGTGTGTGTGTGTGTGTGTGTGTGTGTGTGAATTGATGGATGTAACACATACAATGTAAAAACCTTTGAAAAAAGGCATTATATAAATGCAGAAGTAGATGCTTGTGAAGGTGATATGACAGTATAATATACTGTCATGTATATTATTCACAAGCATCTATTATATACTATCTATTATATACTGAGTACATAATTACAGTATGTTTGTTGTGATGTGACACGTGAGCTTGTAGATCTGCTATTTTGCCTAATGACATGCCCAGAATAGGGATGCCATATATTATATAGTATACTATCTATTATATACTGAGTATTTAATTACAGTATGTTTGTTGTGATGTGACGTGTGAGCTTCTAGATCTGCTATTTTGCCTAATGACATGCCCAGAATAGGGAGGATATATATATATATATATATATATATATATTATACATTTAAAATAAAACTGGACTTGTCTCACAGCACCAGTGTGCCTCTGCATACCATTTGAGAGCCACCGAAATATACAACCCTTACACAAAACAAAAGCGTCTGTTGTGTATAAGGAGGCTGTCGTGCTATTGGCATTTCTTCATTTTAGATTTTGATCATCTTCCTTAGTTCTGCAGTTTCAGAGCCAACACAACTAGAGATTGAGTGCCCATCTGTCCTGTTTCCTTGATGTTAATTTCTCAAAGGTTTATGGGAATATCAAGAGGGAAACTTTATTTTGCTGAGACAATGTATTCCCCTCACACCTTCTGCTTCATTTTGCTTTTCTTCTTGTCAATCTGCTATTTGGCTTTGAACCATTGGCAAAGCTTTTGATCATGGTTCCAAATTACTGTCTGTTACTCTGTGTGATTCTTGGGGGCTTTTGACTTTCTTTTTTGTTCATTAGTTGATACAGTATAGAATGAGATAGCTGTCACAGTGAACAGGAATTATTTAGCAACATCCATATATGGCCACCTGGTACAGCACGTACAATAGGCTACTCTTGGTATGTCCTTGTTTAGTTAGCCTTTTCAACAGATTTGATAATGTAATTGATTTGGTAGCCTACAATAAACACTAATTTAGTATTCCTTGACATAAAGATATTATATACAAGTTAGTATATGTACTGTGCCTTGCAGATGGGATCTCTTAAGAGTGAAAACAAAAGGCAAGGGCACAAGTTAGTGGAAATAATACAATACCATTTTAGCTTTCTAAAATTCATCCAGAGACTGTTCTGTAATCTTAAATTGCTTTTGAGTTTGCAGGTTGAAGTACAAACTATTGGCAACAACCTGGCCTTACTCTACAGTAGGTCTACAAAAGAGTTGTATTAGCAGCAACCTGGCCTTTTACTCTACATTAGGTCTACAAGAGAGTTGTTTTCTGATTTAATGGATTATAGAAATCTCCATATCCAAAGCAAATCAGAATGTCTCATTTAGTCACACATAAAATGTAATCAAAATAACCTGGGGTCCCACTTCAAAAACACAGAAAAAGTTTGTTATTCAGTAATTTAGTTCAAAGCCTAAGAACAAGTGTTGTTGCATTTAACAGCTGAAGCGCATTGGCTGCAAGACAAGAGTAGATGCGGGAAACGGGCATGATGGTAAATGCTATTAAAGCAGAAGAAACACAAATTTAAAATGAGCTACTTTGATGTTTTTGCAGACAAGTTACTGTAGCACAGGCAACCAGATTAACAGGAATCATAAAAAACAAAACAAGAATATATATTTCTTATTCTTGTAATCTTTGACAATTTAGTCACTTTTTGTGAACATAAGCAACTTGCATACACACATTCAGAAAAAGCCTGCGACATCACCAAAAGAAACTTTCTGGAGCTGTTCCACTGAAAACAGATGGAAGACTGTACTTGTGTTGACTCATAGAATGTTTGTTTGAGGATTTACACCCAAATGGCTTCATTTCATAGTAGTACTAAGAGCTGTGAACCAGAAAATGTGACCATTTCCCTGGAAAATCAACCTGGGGTCTGTGCCACCATGTCCACAGAGCCAGTCCTCAGTTCATTGACAGTAAAGCGGCTCTGGCAAAATGTGTGTTTGGTGAACCTCATTTGCACACATTGAGTGTCTTTTTCCAAGCTTAGAGAGACTGGCTTGTTTTACATGCACCAACATGTCTAAATGGTTTCAGAGGAGGATTTTTTATTTAAAATTAAAAAAAATATATATATATATATATATATATATATATATATATATATATATATATATATATATATATATATATATATATATATATATATATATATATATATATATCTATATATATATATATATATATATCCCATACTAAACCACATACAGGCTACCTTATTAAAGTAAAGTGAGGTAACAATTGCTACCAGAATATGGCAAAAATATTCTAAATTTCCCTGTTTCTTTGAATAGAGATGTTTTTAAAAAGAATCATCAAAAGAATAACTTGAATGCAGTTTTGAAAAAGACCTGAAAACAAAGAAGGCCTTATTTTTTTATTGAAGTGATAAGAGAGGCTGTCACAGTAAATTACAGGCCTGTAACAAACTCCATACAGTGTCAGCCCAAAGGACTCACATTAGAGGGAGCTAAGGGATAGCAATCATTGTGGCATTGTGCGTCCCATCAACATTATGTAAAATAAAGACTGGATATATATGTATGATTGTCGCTGATTGATATTTAAATGCGACAGCAATCAAATCCACAGTAATATGTTCTCATTAAATTGTCATCATGCTGCACATGGTATACAATTAAATACAATTAAACACAAGTAAAATACAATAAAATAAATTTAAAAAATCTTAAACTATGCAAAACTGTGATTGTTAGTTGTTTTCAAATATGTGAGAATTTATTGGGTTTGGGCTTGGTGCTGTGATTTCAAATCAACAGGTTCAATGTCTGCAATGACACTGGAATGTTCCATTAACACCCTCCCTCCGCTCCCATGCACCTCTCTACATCACCTGTGGCTATTACATCAGTCAAGACATTACCAGTTGGGCGACGTGGGGGAAAAATAGATTTCATATGTGACAGGTCTTATCTGTCCTTCACCAAACACATTTGCAGGTAGGGAAGGGTAAGCTAGATTAGTCAGAGCATCATGTGGAAGATGAACAACAAGGACAGGTGCCAATAGGCCCTATATGCTAGATTAAAAATAGAGAATTCCTCAGGGAAATGCAGCAGGGGTGGACTAGCCCATTGGATAACAGCAGTACCCTTTTCTAACAGGAGGTAATTCAAAAGTGAAATTACTTGAAAATTATGCCAAGCCATGTGGTACGTTGTACATTATGGCATTCCAAGCCATTTTTTGTAGAATTTATAAAGATTTGCATTCAGCCAATACAGACATAGACCATCACCACAGAAGTCAACCAGACCACAAGCAGACCACAAGCAGCAATGTGGCATGGTGCACCACATTGCAGCTATGTTCAAGAACTGCACACAATTACTACAGATAGCTACAGATTGGACATGGAGGCCATGTCATTAATAGACTCTATGGGCCCTATTTCTGAGCTAGCACACTGGCGTGAGGCATACAGCGGATGGGCGAATTGTCAATTTCCTCAGGCGAAGTTGCAAGATTTTCCCCAACTGTGTGTGTTCGGTACTTGGCGGATTCACTGTGCACTGATGTGGGAGGTGATGCAGTAGAGCCAATTAGTAGCACACTGCAATTCTTGTGTCAACAATGAGATTTTCTCTATCTGCTATAGGGATGCATTGATATATCGGTATCGGACGATAAATACTTGAAAATGCATCATAAAAAATGACGCCCGATATGATGTACTGTTATGATGGTACATTAATTGCGTGCAAACCACATTGATGCTTTAGCAGAAAAACAGCTTGTATTAACCTAATCTGAGTTCCCAGAAGTTCTCGCATAAAAACGGGAGGGGAGAGACCACTGTTAACCTACCTACACAGACAACATGTCTGCAGTGTGGAATTATTTCACAGTCTCTGAAAGAGGCAACACATTTACCAAATGCAATGACTTAAGCTTCAGTCATGTGAAGTGTGAACGAGACAAATTAGTGTTCCGGGCATAGGGTTCAGGGTTGTTTGTTGGCTGAGGATGGAGTTCCCAGCATGCATCTGTGTTAGTTATTGTTCAATTATCGTGTTAATATTTGCCTTGGGGAATGTATATTCATCTAACCATATATTTTATGTTTG
The DNA here is from genome assembly GCF_963280865.1 of Gymnoscopelus braueri. NCBI lineage: Eukaryota > Metazoa > Chordata > Actinopteri > Myctophiformes > Myctophidae > Gymnoscopelus > Gymnoscopelus braueri. The sequence goes on along the minus strand of NC_137612.1, from coordinate 25,522,806 downwards.
TGTTTTGACAAAAGGGTAGTTGTGTGCGACATTTCTGTTATACTGTAACTGGTGGGAGACACAGTCAGTGTGTGAGGATAAACAAAATAGTTGCAGTTCCTGACTGAACCCACAGTTCGTTAAAGGATACCAAACCTCAAACCACCTGAAGATCTGACATCCCGAAATATAGAGCTGTGGAGGTGGAGAGCAGCATATTTAGGAGAGAATTATCATGAAAATGTATTGCAATAATTGCGTGCTAACATCCGGCTGCACACACAGTAGCTTTGACATATTTAAGCACAAGGTGCACCTATCAGTTCCTCTTGTTTTACTTCCATGGTACCTTGCTGTTGGCCCAGGATGTGCTGTGTGTGACGTGGTGCTTTGTCGTCTGCTTGCATCTCAAACAGCTCGGTCTGTGGTGCTGATGCTGGGGTCTTTACGGCAATAAAGCTCAGAGTTTTTTATTTTAATCTCTGAACAATGTTACTACAGTATACTGGCCTATTTCATTCAAGCTGTTGTGTTGGAAATAACACAACTTTTGAATGAGCTCAAGCGACAGTAAGTCACGTCAATGCATTATAGGCTAATATGCTATTTTTGCCGAACAACACCGTCAGATTTTGTCGCAGGAGGGGTCTTCTCCCGTGAGACTGACAGTGCTAATTCAGCAGTAAGAAATGCATTTAAAGTAATGTGAAATGCAATTCACAAGTGCATTTTTGCATCCTTATCTGCACCCAGTATTACAGTTACAATATAAGAGTTCCTTGTTCTGGACACTTTATTAAAATGCTTTGATTCACAAGTGTGTTTTTGCATCCCTATCTGCACCCGGCCAGCATCACAGTTACAATATTAGAAAAGGTGCTCCTCGGAGCACAGGTCTCCGCCAGGTCAGGTAGGTTATTGTGGCCTCCTGGTGGCATTATAATAAGCCAATGTGACGGGTGCCATTTCTTCTTAGGCCTTGCACGGCAATCTGACACTGCATTCATGATTTGCACCCTGTCCGTCCGTCCGTCCGTGTGTCCGTCCGTGTGTCCGTCCGTGTGTCCTGTCCGTGTGCGAGCAGCTAATCTCCGGCACCGTTGGCCCGGTCGCTGCGAAACTGTGCACACACACTCCCTGGATGCCAATTCAGAATTCCCAATTTTTTTCACATGGGCCTGGTATAGCGCCACCAGGAGGCCGATTTGTGCAAAACCCATTTTTTTATATTACTCCTACAGATTTTATCCAAACGTCATGCAAATTGGTACACAGTATCTCTATAGTCATGTGATCAACACTGATCCGATTTCCCATATTCCATCCTCATTGGCTAAGTTTGGCTTCCAAAGTTTGCAGGATTGGTCCGTTTTGAACAAAATGCCTCAAATTATGCACACAGCTTGCGATTTCCGTGAAATTTCACACGCAGATTCCCACTAGGCTGAGGAAGAAATGCCACCCATTTCACATTGGCGTGTTATAGTGCCACCAGCAGGTCTAATTTAGCAAAACAATGCAGTGTCCGATTGCCGTGAAAGGCCTAAGAAGAAATGGCACCCTTTTCACATTGTTGGCCCGGTCGCTGCGAAACTGTGCACACACACTCTCTGGATGCCAATTCAGAACCTCTGCCCCAAATTTTTCACATGGGCCTATTATAGCGCCACCAGGAGGCCACAATAACGTACCTGACCTCCGAGGAGCACTTTTTCTAGTTCATTAATACTCTCTTCTTGGATCAGGTCAGCCGGTGTAAAGTGAGGCACGTGCTCGTCTATTCCTATATTCATCACGTTTGTTGGTGGAGACACATAGACGTCTCTAAAATCACACAAACCCAGCATATATATATTATGCTTGTCTGTTTCCAAGGGTGGAAAATAACAACGTATTTACTCAACAATTTACTTTACTTGAGTTTCCATTTTCCATTTCATACTTCTACTCCACTGTATGTCAGAGGCAAATATTGCACTCTTTACTCCACTAAAATTATTTGAAAACGTATTGTTATTTTGCATATTTATATTGTTATTACAAAACATACATTAACCAATCAAGCCCTATGTCATATTTTGCCACAAGCTTGTAGATCTGCTATTTTTTGAAAGATTCTGCATAATGATACTTTTACTTTTGGTGCTTTAAGTATATTTGGATGCCATCATGCCAAACTAATGTTTTTTTGTTTTTATCAAGTAAAATTGAATGCAGGACTTTTACTTGTGATAGAGTAGGCTATTTCTACATTGTGGTATTGCTACTTTTACTACTTTTAGTAATAAACAACAACAACTACAACGGAGTACTTCTTCCACCACCAGCTGTTTCACTTCATTTTGGTGTGAATCCCTCAAGTTGGAAAATGTTGTCAGTTACATGCTGGCATCCAACACAACTGTTGTGCATCATGAAAAGAGAATATTGAAGTCATACTATTCATTTAGGTTTCAACTAGACAGATTATTACACTACTAACCCAGATTCAGTTTGGCTCCCTCTCAACAGCCTTTTATTTTCAAAAGGTTTAAATAATCAGCACCAATGGGTAATCAGCACCAATGGGTACCGCTTACATATCCAGAAGTACACTACAGTTAAATTGAAACAACTCAAATTGCACCGGTGTCAAAATTGTAGGCTATTCAAGTTGTGCTTAAATATAATGTAATGATACCTGTTGATGTGTTCTTACTTATACCTATCAGAAGACACATTTTTTATCATACATTTACTTAAGTACAACTGCATTTCTTAAACATCTCAGGTATGCTTAAAGGGGAAATCCACCCATTTTCAATATTTAACTATGTCATTAATATAGCATAAAGGAGTTGTGTGGAAATAAGAATTTTTTTAAAAAAAAATTAACATTGCAAAAAAATTTAACATTGCAAAAAAATTAACATTGCAAATTACACCATGATGAGTCATCACAGTGTAATTTGCAATGTTAATTTTTTTGCAATGTTAAATTTTTTTGCAATGTTAATTTTTTTTTAAATTTTTTCTTATTTCCACACAACTCCTTTATGCTATATTAATGACATAGTTAAATATTGAAAATGGGTGGATTTCCCCTTTAAGTATAATGTACTTGAAAACCACACTTGAGTAAAAGTACTGACATCTTACTTGAAAGTGAGAAAATCACTTCAAAGTCTTATTGTGAATTGAGATAGTATAGTAATAGTAATAGAATTTCTTTATTATTATTTTCCAACATTATTGGAATTGTTCCATTTGTTCACTTCCGGGCATTTCACTTTTCGGAGGGGCAAGGAGATAATTCAAACTATGCATTTCTCCCCCAAAAAATACAGGCTTAGTGTATATTCTTACATCTGCCTGAAAACATTATTCCAGAGGTCTTCGAGGGTATCTCTCACTCTGACGTCCCATGGGAGTTGAGTTTATGTTGCTGGAAGGGGGCGGGGGGGTTTATTTGTTGTTTGTTGTTCGGCGTTTAGCCTACACAGAGGAACGCATTTATTTCCATACTCACGTCAGAATATTCACCTGAGTTTGAGCATATAGATGAGGAATTAGCATTTGAATGTGATGGCCGTCCCTATTTATTTCAGCGAGAGGAGTAGTCTACACAGAGGGGAGAATGCTCGCGTAGTGTTGTTGTTGCTTAGGGTTCTGTCATGTGTTTAGTTTATTACAAAGAAAACAAACAAGAACAATGGTTTGTTTTGCACATTTTAAATTGTGCCAACAAAATTAAGCACTACACTGCGCTTCATCTTTCATATAGCCTACTACCTTTGAAAGATATAATGTACACTGCAACACTGGCTGCAGCTGGTATACAGCCTGTCCTGTAGCTCCACTCTGGGAATGGCATTTTTCTTTAGGAGAAGGTAGGTGCTTTGGTCTTTCACCTCTTTGCCTAGCACTTCTCTGAGTCACTCCCACCATTTATAACCACAGCAGTCTTCAGTTATTTATTTTTAATATATACAACAAAACATTTGGAAAAGTTAAAAAATAATCTTCCTCACTCCCTGTATATGTGAAGAGGGTCTGTAGGCCTATCATAATATATTTCACATAATTATGTTTTATACTTTTATACTATACTGGAAGTAGGTTGGATGGGGCTGAAACTTTGCCCAAATATGGAGCTGATTGACATCATAGTGACGCCATAGTGCTTATGTCATAGATGCCTGATGTCATAGTTTGCTTTGTAGGTAGCTGTGTAACAATTATCCGGCCTTAATTGTAAATTGTAAACAGGGTGCAGCAGAACCTTAGTGTAATGTTTTATTCCCCATTGCTTATAAGTTCAATAAGACAATAAAAGCAAGCACACATTCAAAGGGACCACAATGGAAACTAGAAAAAGTCTCCGCCAGGTCAGGTAGGTTAGTGTGGGCCAGCAATCGTCAGAATTCGCCAATCAGGCTGGAATATGAAAAATCTGACGGATCGGATGGATCCGTCTTGATCACTTGACTAAAGAGATATGTACCGATTTGCGTGATGTTTGGACAACATTTGTAGGAGTAATATAAAGATTTGTTTGAGCAAAAATCGGCCTCCTGGTGGCGCTATAATAGGGCAATGTTGAAAGGGTGGTATTTGTTCCTCACCGTAGTGCGAATGTGTGTGCAAAGTTTCACGGCAATCGAACGCTGCGTTCCTGATTTGCGGCATTTTGTTCATAACGGTCCACTCCTGCAAACTTGAGATGTCAATCTTAGCCAATCAGGATGGAATATGAAAAATCCAACGGATCCGTCTTGATCACATGACTATAGAGATGATGTGTACCGATTTGCGTGAAATTTTGATAAAATCTGAAGGAGTAATATCCAAAAATCTGTTTTACGTGAGTCGGCCTCCTGGTGGCACTATAAAAGGCAGATGTGAAAAATGCAGGGCAAAGGTTTTTCCTTGGCCTCTAGGGAGTGCACATGCAACGTTTTACACAGGTCGGTGCAGTCATAAGTAAAAACACGAACCGGCCTGTTATAGCGCCACCATGAGGCTGATTTGAAAATGTTCAAGTGGCATAGAGATACTGTGTATCGATTTGCATGATGTTTGAACAACATCTGTAGGAGTACTGTCAAAAAATATGTTTCGCAAAAAGCAGCCTCCTGGTGGCGGTATAACATGAAAAATTTGGGGCATAGTGTGTATGCACGGTTTCGCTGCGATCGAGCCAACAGTCCCGGAGATTAGTTGTCCACAGACGGACGGGGCGACGGACTCACACGCGGACACGCGGACGGACGGACAGGGTGCAAAACATAGTCTCGGCCATGCCTTTCGGCCTGGCGGAGACAATAAGGCTTCAGGCTTTGTTGTGTTTTATCCCTTTGAGATGTGCATACTTGTATGTTATCTTGCATTGTATGCCATAATTCTTTCAATAAATACCTTCATCGATCAATCAATAAATCAAGGTACAGGATTAACCATTTCCAGGGACAATCAAAGAAACCTTGTCAGAGTTGGATTTTGCATTCCACCTGACAAATGCCTGATTACCTACAGTATGTCATTTTTTCCATGCCCTTGATTGTGACCCTTTTTGACCCAATATAGTCTCTTCGGGACAGGCAACTTATCATTACTCATTCCCATCATGTTGGGAAAGGCAATAAGATCTCCTTCCAACTCACACCCATGCTGAGAGCTCGAGGCACTTGACATCTTCCTCCAGGAGCTCTCCTGGACATAAACAGACTATCAACGAGCTATGCATTACTTTGCTTTTAAAGATATTGATTCCACATGCAAATGAGTTAGCTGAGTGCTATATCTAATGTAACAGCATTTATGCTGCTTGAGATTTTGGTTTAGGGTTGTTTATGGAAAAGTAACATCATGTGTTGTAATTGTGGTGGCGGGGTGGTCAACTGTTTGGAGTGACTTTCCCATAACAGTAAGGTCCCAGATTGCCTACTTGCATAACAAATATCACTTACAACCTTGCAATGTGCAATTTTCCTTTCAATTGGTTTATTGACCAGGTCCAATTACTATTGGATACATATACACTGATAGAGCCCTTGTCCTATAATGCAAGGTACAGAGCCAGCCCAGATTATACAAATGCATACAGACATCTGAGAAGAGAACTAGCCAGAATGAGCCAGACCTTAGCCCAGACAACTAATACAAGTAAGACGCGCGAACGCTGGAGGCGAACGCAGATTCGGCTCGATCTCCAGGCTTTTATTGCTTAGTTTTGCTAAAAAATAAAAGCCTGGCCCAGCGGGTCGGTGTACTCGGTATGAGGAAGTGTTTCATTTCGCAACCAACCAGAGTGCAGTGGGCGTCGCTCGTAATGTTGTGTTAACGGGGCGGGGGTTGACGGACAGATCGGTGAACCAATGGGATGAGGCGCAATCTCTCGCCGGCGAGCCAATGAGAGAATGAGAGCGTGAACACAGACGGAAAGAGACCATAAATATGCCACACCGCAAGCACGATGATTAAGGGTGCGTTCGGAAATGCAGCACTGAGCGCACTGGCCAATACAAACTAATAGGCGAGTGCGCTCCGGTGTGCAATTTCCGAACGCACCCATAGTAAGCTCCACTTGGTCGGAGGCGCGGCTTCGCCGCGCCCCCTTCCGCGTTCGCAACAATTTTTCTCTGTCGCCATAAAAGGTACACACCCTCTGACTAACCTCCAATTATAGCCACTAAACACAATCGTGGGACTACGGGTCTGCCACATCAAACATCCAGAGCCATCCTTCCTCTTGGCATCTAATTACTGACACAAATCATCCAGAGATAATGCATTCCCATTTGCGATTAGCATATAATTGCCGATAATGCCATATCTACCATGGGGGATGCAGAGGCTCTTACAAGATGTCTGCATTTGGCACAGATGAGTTGAATGGACTGTAACTATAAATCAGCAAGGGGTGGGTGGATGGGGGTAATGTTCTCATCTGAGATGGGATTGTTGGCTTATATAACCCTGCAAAACATCAATGACGCAGTGAGCTCTCCTAGAACTAAAAAGAAGGAAAAGTAATGAATGGAAGGTGTGACTTCAAGGGATATTTCACTTTCAACAAAATATTTGGGTCATTTTATCGTCTACTCCTTTTGGGAGCACCCCGGAAAGTTTTTAAGTTGCTTGATTCAGTATTTAGATTTTTGATATTCATTTTATCAGACACACCCCTTCCTATAAAAACACATTGTAACTTCAAACTCCTTCTAATATGTGAGGAGACTGTGTTTACTTTTTTCAATTATTTTTTATATTTTTGGGGGGAAATTAAAAAATATATAATACAATTAAAAAATAATCAACACATTGGGTGCCAGCATTTTATAATAACAGATTACGTTCGGTGCGCAGCGCTGTTTAAGCTGTAGACTCCACGACGTACATTCCATGTGAAAAAAAGCATGCCTCCATTTTGCCCGATGGTGCTGGCTAACGCCTGGAACGATAACATCTCTCACGCGAGTAACAATGGCGGCGCGATCGTGCATACAAAATGAGTCGTTTTCCCCAGCGTAAAACGTTTCGGAGTTATAGGGGTTTTAGAGAAGGAAATAGAACGGAAGCGGATGGGAGCCATGTTTTTTGACACGGTGATGCATCTGGCCTATCCTTCTCAGAATCACCACGGGTGATCCCAGAGCTGCTCCAGCCCCTCCCGTGTGGGAAAAAACGGAAAGACACCAAACACGGTTCGGCACCAATGCGCTACTCTGTGAAAACACGGTTCAGACCGTGTTCGGCACCCGATGTGTTAATAAAATAAATGAAACAACTCGGCCCCTCGCGTATTAGGAGGGCAGGATGAGTCACCAGAACCAAGGATGGGTGTTTTTGATTAATCTAACATGTTACAAATGGAGTTTGAAGTTATAATGGGTTTGTATAGGAAGGGGGCGTGTCTGACAAAATGAATATCAAATATCTAAATACTGAATCAAGCAACTTAAAAACTGTCTGGGGGACTCACAAAAGCCTGAGTACACGATAAAATGACCCCAAAATTTAAAGTGAAATATTCCTTAAGTTGGGATAATGTTAGAGGAGAACATTTCTCTTTTCAGACATTGTGTGGCCAATAATACTTAAACCATGTATCACTGGAAAAAGCGAAATGCTCAATTCCACTCCTTTCAGTCCACCCACAAGTAATATTGTGAACACCTGTCAGTGTTAGTTGTAGAAGTAGTGATAGGCTGTGAAATAAAAGGTATTGTACTTGTAACTTAGTACTGGTCTTCTCTTTTATTGCCATGTTAAGTGCACTTTGTGTGAATGCAAGATGCACTTTTCTCCTTTATGCATACAGTATGCATTTAAGGGAGGCATGGAAAATGCAACTCTTCTTTAAAAGCAAATTAGCAGAGGCCATGGAATCGCATGGAATACAATTTTAGAATCCTTTTTTTTTTAAGAAAATAAATCCCCAACATTATTGGAGCCATAGATTGCACTTGACCATCAATTCATCTCCATTAACAGCAGACGAATTGATCCTCTTACCCCAAGGATCAGTGCATCCATCCTTTTCATCCTCTATATGTATGCTTCAACTCAGACAGGTCCTCACTGTTACGCAGATGATACTCAGCTCTCCCTCTCATCCTGTCCTTAAAAACCATCACTGCTGTGCCTCCATCTCACCACCTGCTGTTTGAGAGGCGTACAAGGTACATACAAGGTCTCAGAAAGAAGTCTGAGAAACTATAAATTAATGCGCTGGTATTTCAGTAATGTAAGCATGTTTATTTTAATAGTCAATTGATACAGTTTGCCAAGAGGAATCCCCCTCCAGTCTAAGGCCCTGTCCACATGTACACATGCAGGTTTTGTTCTTTTAAACATAGCCTTTTCATGCGCAAGCACGTTTTTGGCCCCTGAAAACAGACTTTTTGGAAAACTCTGTTTTTGCATTGCCGTAAAATAAGTTTTCGGCTGCCACGTCATAGTATGCACCGCTGTTTTTTTTGCTTTTAATGTTATCTCCTTGGCTTGGTTTACATCAGAATTACATAATGGTGGATGTTTTGTGTCTGTTCCTCATTGAGTGCATGTAAAATACACAATTCTGGCCCTGAATCTCAATTCCAGCTTTTGGATCGTTTCCTCATGTAGCCCTGACACCGTTAGCTCTGCAGATCGTTTGCCCATGCTGTATCAAAAGGTGCTGATAAGCTTTTATCATTTCGTACAAATGCAAACCAGTATTGATTAATATCCAGAACAAGAGATAATGTAAACCAAATGGATTGTTCAAAGCTCTGAAAAAACATGGACCCCTCACAGCTGAAATCGAATGTACAAGCTTTCTTCTCACTCTCTGTCTGTCTGCCTGTATCTCTCTCCCCGCTTGTATCTCTGACTTACTGTCTTGCAATTTTCAGTATCTTGAATAACAAAGAGCTGCTAACTCCAAATAGAATAATAAGGGAGATTGTCAGATACCAGATACTTAATGATCTATTGAACCTTTAACGCTAGGAGCAACAAATAATAATAACATGGCATTTCAACATAATGTTTAACAAATCTAACGAGTCAGTACCACCAGATTTAGCACCTATGAGGCCTATGGCAGTTGTGCAAGCCTTATATCCCTAAATACAGGCAGTGTGTGGAGCAGTGGTTCCCAAACAGTGTGCCAGGTAGTAGGTACACTGGTGTGCTGCGTGACACAAGTCCAGGCCACACAATATTGCAATATACAATTGCAATACAGGCTGCATGGGGGAAATAGAGTTTGTGTGGAGTGGAGCCCCCATTGGGCAGAAGTGAAAGTGCTTTTGGAGGCGCACTCTATGGAGGCCCCTCAACCTACCATTCCAGTTTGGAAATGATTGGAATTCGCGTTCATGATATATACCGCTTTTTGTAAGAAATAGCCCACACATTTTTAAGGCCATTACAGGCAAAAAGTATGGCCGGTCATTGTCACATGACTTATGAGACCATTTGTATCTAAGTGGTTGAAAGAAAGAAAAAAGTGACAATTGAAGCATTTGTGGCGCCCCCAAGGCAAGTGAAATCGCTTTTGGCTCTGTGTTGTTTAGAGGCCCCTCAAAGTGTGATTCTAATTTGTTTTTTGAACATGAACACCAAGACCACAAGTAGGAGTCTACACTGTGTAAACATTATCTGATTTGAAAAATATGTTCTCAACCTGTGGGTCAGGGAACATGATTTTCTTAATGTGCAACAGTGTTTTCTCACTCAACAGTAAACAAACTAACATACATACAATATAAGTGGGCACCTGCACATTTCTAAAGTGACAATTTAATGTACCTTTTTAATACCTCATAAATAGAATACATACAGTAAATAAAAAATAAGACCATTACTGCATCAAAAGTAATCGACAAACAAAACTGGTCAAACATTGGCCAAATTGTCAAATAATATAAGAAAGAGGCAAACATTTTGAAATTAGCTGATCTACATGCTTACAACGCCTCGCGTTTGTAAGCATGTATATCAGCTATTTTCACATTTTATCTGTGGAACCGAGTCAAACTAAATGTAATGCCAACTCCTACAATTCCAAGTGCTTGTCAGGGTGGGGGTCCCTAGTTCAAATAAGATAATTTTGGGGGGTCATGGCCTGAAAAGGTTGAGAACCACTGTGTCTAGCTCATGATTATACTCTATAGACTATGATGACATCACTATCATCTTCAAGACTAAGCCCTGCCACGTTCTGTAAAGATCACTGCTAACAGGCAGGCAGTTTATTTATATCACATACAGTATGAGGCACAGTTTGGCGCAAGTGACCTTAGCAAAATGTATGCAGGCATTATTTTTTTGTAGTTGATGTTATGCTCTGCTAAAGTTAATTGTGTTGTCAGTCACATTATTAAGATGAGGTGCTACGTTAATTCGGTTGACCACATTCACTGTCCTGGGTTAATTGTGGATGATCGCTCTGTGGACTAGGCTATATTATATGGGTTTGTAAGATGATGTTCTGTGTGTTAGCTTGTGTGAGTACTGTGAGCATGGTTTTCCTGCTTTTATGTGTCACTGCTCACATCTATAGTTGGTACACTGCCATGCTACTGTAACAGCCACCTCAGCAGGTGTGGAAGTCCAGTCAGACCTTCACCAAGATTAAACCTTGGCACAGTGTGTCCCTCTGCAACTGCCCATTCCGGACAGATGTGATATGCCTCCATTCGTTATATAGCATTATATGGGTTCATTTGTAGCCCCAGGTTAACCCTAAGAACCGCCCACTGTTGCACACCACTCTCAGCTGGCACTTTAATGAGTGTAAACAAGCCAGTGGGAAAAGCAGTGACAGCACTGCAATTCAAACAAAGGTGAATGAGAAAAAATATAATCTAATTACAATTCCCACATTATGTATATCTGGAGGGGGGGGGGTCACCTGTAGCCTTTTTGGTTTTGTAGCCTTTTTGGTTTGAATATGCAATGACAACAAAGATAGAGTGCATCTTTACCAGCTTGCTAGAGCTGGTCAAGGAAGACCCTAATGAATGTGGGCGTTTCCTTCAAAATGGGGGTGTGCCCTTCATTTATTATATACCCCACCAGGCTAAAGGGGTGTGGCTTTACGGAAAGGGGGCATGGCTTTAAACAACGCCAAAAAAGACTAAATAAATGAACTACAGATTTTAAAGTTGAAACATACAAATTAATGAACAATGAAATTCACAATGTCTCAGAAACAGTTTTCAAAGGAGTTGCATCTGTTATTTAATACTGTAGTTTTTATTGTTTAGCTTGCAGCAAGCTGGTATACATTTTCGTGTTATTTAACATGGAAAGTTGACCATGATCATTTTTGTATTTAGATTATTGATCCCGCAGGAGAAATTCAGTCAGAAGCAGCACAGCAGTTAAGTTACAGATACACTAAGAAAATATACTGTAAGATACAGCAACGGTATTTGGAGCTTGAGGCTGTATTTGTACTTTTTTCAGTCAAATTCTAATTGGATGCCAATCTTTGATTCTTTTAAACTGATTTCCCCCCCTCATATCAATTTATCAGACAGTTGTTGTGACACACGACAGATGGCAGTAGGTGTTTCTTTATTTTTATTTGATTTATCCTGACTAGAACAATTTTTTGACTTTCACCTTCCCTGACTGATGTGTCATCAAAACAAACAAGGGGAACGAGGGCCTGGGGGAGAAGAATAGACATGTCTCTTGCTCCATTGACTCATCGATTTCCTTTTTGCTTTAACAGTTTCATTCCTAACACACCAGCACCAGTACCACATCACCTTGATGAGAATCAGATTCCTTTTTACCTTTGCTAATTAGAGGGTCCAAGAAAGCAAAGCTTGTTTTCGTTCTCATTATAATTTTCTCTGCTAAATGTGTTTGTGCAGCAAAAACATGAAAATAGGCATGCAGGTGGGTTGCAAATTCCACCCACTACTAGGGCACATATGACACTCATTGACCTCAAGGTGGCGCTGTAATAATCACGTTTTTTGTTATTTTAGCAATTTTCTTGAAATGGTCTGGGCCTAGATTCAAATATTTTTTTCATTGTAATCTTTCAAACTGCATCTTTGCTCCACTGGTCTTCTCCTCTAAAAGTGTCAAATATTTTGACTTTGTCCCAACCTATATGTTTCTTTAACCCATTAGGGTGCAGTCACACCGAACTTTAATTTGCCTATGCGGGCGGATTCTGCCAATGCTTTTCAATGGGAGCAATGGGCACTAAGTGCCGCGCTGTGAGCTTGTAGATCTATATATATATATATATATATATATACTGTAGCTAAAATCTAAAATAACACAGATGCTTTCCCGGTTTTAATGGGCTAAGTTACAATATAGCCTAGAGATATTCTGCCAATAGAAGGCACAAAGCAGGGGGCACGGTGGCGCAGTCGGTAGCGCTGTCGCCTCACAGCTAGAAGGTCCTGGGTTCGATTCCCGCCGGGGACGCTGTGGGCGCTTGGGGCATGTCTTCTCCTCCGCGTCACCAGCGCCCATACCCTAGGTGCGTTTGGCGAACGGGCCTACTCTATGTGGAGTTTGCATGTTCTCCCCGTGTCTCCTAGGGTTGTTAATACCCTCACAAAAACATGTAGTAATCCTGGTCACTATACTGCCTCCCCCTGGTCAGCCGGGGCGCCTGATGGAGGGGAAGGGAACTGGTTGGAATAACGTGTTCCTTCCACGCGCTACAGTACGTCCAACCAGGGAAACTCCCCCCTGTCAGGTGACAAGAAGGTCAGTTGGCTCTAATGCATTGAAGGAGGCATGAGCTCGGCCCTGGGCTCCATAAGCTGGTAGGGGGAGTGTAGTGCCCAGGATCACTTAGAAAATTGGCACCGGTTGAAAAAAAGGGTTAAGGGATAAACATTATAGAAGTAAAAAAATTAAAAAGGCACAAAGCATTGACTGCATATATATATATATATATATATATATATATATATATATATATATATGTTACAGGTAAATTGGCATTCCAGGTAAATTGGAAAAGGTGCGCTTGTTTTCACCGCCCCCCAGGCAATTCTGTAGAACCAACGCTAGAGGGCAATGAATCCACACTGAATCCACACGCATGCACATGCGTGTGTGCGTGTGCATGTGTGCGTGTGTGCATGCGCATGCGCACACATGCACACGCACACATGTGTGTCGTCGTGGACACTGGTTAATAGACTGTATGATAGTAACCCATAAAAAGATCTATTCTCCCCCTATCGGGTTACAACTCGGACGGCGCTGATTCGACTCAGCAGACCTTCGGCCGGTCGGCGCGAGGGCGCGCCTCCTCGGCCTCAAGCTCTGCTGAGTCGGCGCGCCTCCGTCATGGACAATAACTATTATCACGTGCGGTCCGCGTCGCATCAAAGCCCCGCATCAAAGCCTCCTCCTCCTCCTCGCGCCGCCTCGTATCAAAGCCCCGCTTCGCGCCTCTTCCTCCTCCTCCTCCTCCTCGCGCCGCCTCGTATCAAAGCCCCGCATCGCGCCTCCTCCTCCGCCTCCTCCTCGCGAGCCTCGCGTAAAAAACCCTGTCTCGAAAAGCCCTGCCTCGCAGCCCCGCCCCACGCCTAAAAACAAGCGCTCCACTTCCAATTTACCTGGAATGCCAATTTACCTGTGACAAAACAGCCGGAATGTTTTTTATTGTTGATTGACCTAAGGGGTTTAAAAGCAAGTTTGCAACGTTTTAGCATTATAGCCCTCAAAGATATTTCCCCTCTCAATTTCTCAACAGCAACCACTGGGCCAATCCTCCCTAAACTTAGTCAGGATCATCTACAGACTTCAGTCTATCTATGTTTCAGGGAGGAGTCAATACAGTCCATATACCAACACAGCGCGGACAGTAAACCTGTGTAATTACTGCCAAGGGCTAGATTCATCCCTCTACTCTCTCATGGCACCATCACCAGACTGATTGGGGCTGCTGGGGGATCAGCAGTGTACTGGGTCATTACTCATAAAGGTTGGTAGTCTCAATATAGAATCAAAACTCTACAGAGTGGAAAAAGCTCTTGCTTCAATAAAAGAACATGGATTGCTTCTCTGAGTTGATGGCAAGCCCATGGATCATTTTGTTTTAGATCGCCTCAAGTAGTTTCAACCCCTCTTCGGGAGGTGCAATTTCTTGGAACACAAACCAATGTGGCTGATGTAAAAGTATTAGATAGAATTGGCACTATAGCTACACCAACGTGTTAATAGTCAAGGGGTGATAGGAAGTAACATAATTGTTGTTTGGAATTAAGCTGAGATAGCTGTTAAAACGAACTTCAGTGAAGAAAACAATCAAACAATATCCACAATGTTGAAGGCACTCAAACATTAAATATTTGTCAGGGCAACTCACAATGTATGTATTAGACTATTCCTTTTGGAAAAAGCCCACTCCTCATTGGATTTGATATGGTACAGCTCAGAAATTCTAGTTCTTCCTCACATGTTTGTCTTAGAGCCAATATCTCCTCTTCATTCTAAATGAATATGATTCCTCTTTTCATTGAGTACATACGGAATTTACTATTTCCTCTTCTCCAAAAGAGCACCCGTTTTTGTCTTTCTTCTGACATAATTTCTGCTTGTCACAAAAGTAATATTCTGAAACTGTCAGTTTTTCCTCCGAGGATAGGAATGGATACGAAACACTTTATGCCCTTACAAGCAAGCAATCTTTCATTATCAGATTAATAACAAATGCAGACCATTTACCATAACCAATTACTTCCACTGCCATATCAGTTATTTAGGTAATTTTGGGGGTAGAAGTGAAGCACTAATGAAATGGTGAAATCCATCTGGAAATAGATTACCCTGGAAGCTGGCAGAAATCCCATTAAAACTGGCAAAAGCAACCAATATCCCATGGCTGAGCCAAAGACAAGTTCCCGGGATGTTGAATATGCCTGGGGTAAAAATAAGTGACACATAAATATTTTATTGTATATATATATTTTTTTCACTTGTGGAGATTTTGACAGGTAGTTTTTGAGAACGAATAGGTATGCCGGTGTTTGTCAATGCTAGGAAACATCTGTTTGAACGATCAGAATCAAGGGCAATGCGTGCCTTTTGATTTTTTTCCCTCTTTGCATTCATTGTTATTTCAAACAGATGCAAACAGTGTCCTTCAGAGGTGGTGCTGAATGATTATCATTGTTCAACTGTCCATTGCATTTGTACAAGATCTCCAGCTTTCTTTCTTGTTGAAAAACACTCTATTGTTTTTATATTGTTATATTCAGTAAATAGCCCCATAAAAGGTGCATAAGTGAAGTCATGAATGTTCATAAGACAATATAGGCCTACAGTAAATTTCTGAGATATTGGCTCTGAGTTTGCCTTTTTAACATTTGGACTGTGCTTCCTTTTTTCATAAATTAACTTTCACTTGTCACAATACTATAGGAACATTTCATCACCCAACATGGTTGCAGAATGAACCTCCCATCTGGACTACTGCAATGTGAAAATGCTTGCAAGCACAAAAACTGTAATTCAGCTGCAAGATGCATATTTCTCAGTGACATGTTAGGTTTTGACAGATTATTCTATTTGTGGAATGAAGTGGATAATGCCAATACTCTATATTTTTGCACCCTGCGCAAGTGCAGTACAGTATTCTTAATCAACAGATCCATTTATCAGTCATGATATTTTTCTGATATCAGCTTGCTGTGTTGATAAAATATGTATTCAATATCTAGGCTGTCTAATTCATATTTAAATTAATCCATTCTTTTTGTGTCTAAAATCAACCTCTGTAAGTCCGAAGACTTTATGATCAGAGTTGGTGACCGTGTAATCACAAGTAAAGAAGGTCACATTTAGGTTGTATTTAGGATAACAAACTTTCAGGTGAAAAAATGGCAGCAAAAGTGATTAACAAAGTCAACCAAAGAACAAGACTTTTGGGCAGGATCTCCCATTTTATCAACAAGAGATTACTATGCTTGCACCTCATGGTTCACTAACGTATCAATGTCACTCAAATCAAAACTACAGATCTCTCAAAACAAACTAATAAGACTACTACTAGGCCTGACCCCCTGGACTCACCTTCTCCCAGCTCACTTTGCTAGTCTGGGTTGGCTCAAGGTAGATGACAGAGTGCGACATCTCATCTCTCAATGGGTCTGGTCAAACATGGGGAACATGGGGAAAAATGCATTCTACTATGCTGCCACCAAAATGTGGAATGCGCTGGTTGACTTTAAAATACAATTGGGCTTAGTAACACCGTTGAGCACCTTAGTAGTAGTAGTAGCATCCTCTGCCCCCCGCCCCCACCCTCCCCTCCTTTCTCTGTAAATATACCTTTTGCTACTGATTTCTTTTTTTGCCAATATGTATTGTATTATATGTAGGCCTATTACTGATTAATTGAGTACAATGGACCACAATGGAAAAAATACCCCGTGGCTTTCTGTGTTCCTTCTAGCATAACCTTTGACTATACTATCTGTACTGTTGTTACAACCCTTAGTCAGGGGTATAAAGGCCATAACATACTAACCAAAAGGACACAGAATTTAAAACTGAATATATATTTATTAACAAACACAAAGGTAAAAATATACGAAAATGGTCACACAAATGAACCTAATCTAACAGAACCCAACTAAACTAAACACACTCAAAACATAATACGAAGAATCAAAAGGTGGTCACTGTCTCTGGGTCTTTCTCAAAGACAAACAAAGGACATGATTTGGGTGGGGTGGGAGGACAGAGGAATTTGAGCCTCTGCTGCCGAAGCTGACATTGCTCCCCCCAACAGCAAAGTCAAACGGAGTATTTGTTTCCTAGGCTGTGTGTTTTTCACTTCCTGTCGATTTGATCCAATGAAATCCAATGAAACTGGTCAGATGACCAATGATATCCAATGAAATCGACAGGAAGTGGAAAACACACAGACACAGCCTAGGAAAGGGTGCATCCACACATGTACGTCAAGTTGTCGTACGGAAGTCGGAAGTCCCGTCCACTCCCATGTTAAGTTGAAAACCGGAAGTTCCGGTCCGGTTTTTCCTATAACATGGGAGTGGACGGGACTTGCGACTTCTGTACGACAACTTGACGTACATGTGTGGATGCACCCAGCCAGGTGAATAGAGGTGGCCACGGCCAATCAGAGACAGGAAGCAGTTCCCGACAGCCAGGTGCCAATTTGCCACAGGTGTCAGGCAAGTTGCAATCAGAACCTCTCCAGTCTTCACCACACCCTCTCTCCACCTTGCAGAAACGGAACACAGAATACTACAATACAAAAGGCCAATTCATATATGACCCCATATATACACCAATTATACAAGTAATACAAAATAAATACGGCTGACAAATTCTATTTAGTACGTGGGGGTATGCCACATACCCTTTCACATTTATGAATTAATTACCATAATTTAAGGCAAACTTTGAGCATATTCTCAACATACAAACGTGCGAACACACGAAGGGGAGAGGGGGGTCACTAAGGATATTTCTAGTGGAAAATGGGGAACGAAGGGACCAGTCGGATACACGACTACTGAGTGGATCAGAATAGGGACACACAAGTTCTCCTTTCATCTGAGCCCTCCCCAGCGCACATGACAGGAGCGTGTGTGTGTGTGTTGCCGCTGCCATTCCCTTTAAGATCAGCCAAGACGCAGTGCTATTGTCCGTGCGTTAAGCGGTGAGAGCAGCAGTGGGAAATGTGCGCTATATGGTGGTGGTTAGTCTGAATTATAGAATGGGCAGTAGGCCTAATAAGGTATATAGACCATCTACATATAGGTACACTTATATTCTGTACATGTACATGTGAGCAAAAACTACAAGGAAGTATTTACAGATTGAATGCGTGTGTGTGTGTGTGTGTGTGTGTGTGTGTGTGTGTGTGTGTGTGTGTGTGTGTGTGTGTGTGTGTGTGTGTGTGTGTGTGTGTGTGTGTGTGTGTGTGTGTGTGTGTGTGTGTGTGCGTGCGCGTGCGAATGAGACCACATTCAGTGAAGCAGCAAATGACAGTAACTAGAAGTTCGGCCCGCGCACTTGGCAGCGCATATCAGTGGCGTAGCGTCATGAGGGCCAGTGGGGCCATGGCTCGGTCAGTAAAGACCCTCTAGCGCGTCTGATATCTGGCATAGAGGGGCGGATTCAAAATCTCCAGAGAAAACATCCGTGGGCTCCCATTAGTGCACCGATCTGTGCGCCCGCCCTGTGCCCCTCCTCCTCCCCCAATGTGCAGTATTGAGAGCCCTGACGTCACAACATTTGGAGCGATGGCCACTGCACTCTGGTTGGTTGGGGTACACCTAGGGCCCAGGTAGAACCCACTTAAAGCCCGCATGGGCAAACCCAGTTAGGACCCGCCTCGGTCCCACATAAATTTGCCTAGTTGGGGCCCACCTAAGGGCCAGGTAGAACCTACTTATAGCCCACAAGGGCATCCCAGTTGGGACTCAAGTGGATCCCGCTGACATTGCCGACATGGGGTCCATATGGTTTAGCCCACCTTGAAACCATATGGGAACTACGTTGGCGTGCTGGCTGGAATGCAAACACTGCGTCATACCTGTAGTGTGTAGTTTGATATTGTGTGTGTAACAGACTCTATTTGACACATTTTACCTCGTTTATCCAGCTCTCATTGACTCTCCCCTAATAGTACCGAAATTATCTGAAATGACTACATTACCCATAATGCAGCCTAAACGTGCGTTGCACGGGGTGGTTAGTTACTGGAGTTGCTGTGGAGCTACAAATAGTTCACACAAGCCCACAAAATACACCATCTACAATGGACTAACTGAGCAGCAATATTAACATTCACCACACTAACGTTCATTGTTGACAAAGTGATTGCGCAGCCGCTTCAGCCATGACAACCACGTTAGCGTTAGCTACATGCTAACGGTAAGTCCGTTAGCGTTAGCCGCATGCTAGCGGCTCATGTTAAGCACCCCTGGGCACTAATCATTCAAATACAACAAACGCTATCACAGTAGTGGACATAAACATTTGTTACATTAGTAGCAGGCTGCAGTGACCTAAAAGTCTTGACAATATGAATGACAGGGCGATTTATTAGAGAAATGACTGTGATTGTACTGTCCAGCTCAGATCGCACAACTATCACGGAGCCCTGCCGTTGCTGCGTCTGACTGTGATGTCGGCAGCGAGCTGTGTGAGCGAGTATGCGATGCTGCTGTCTGGAAACTGCCCTCAGCATGACACGACCAATGAGAGTTAACGCTTTCGTTGTTGCTAAGATACGGTGTATGGCACATAGCGTCTCTGCCCCATAGCTTGTAGATCTCTCGCACATGATTGGCGTGGCCTGCATTGCCAGGTCTGCCTTTTGTATAAGCGATTTTGGGCTTATTTGGGCGTGCTTTTGGGCTCGTTTGCATAGACCACGGCAGCTCTTGTTTCTTGCCCGTTTCACGGATGTGGTCAAAGAAGGTGCTCACTTTTTGTCGCAGATGATGATGATTGGCTGTTAAAACGGACCATCCGGAAGTAAATTGCGAGCTGAATAGTATTGGGTCATAATGCGTTTGATCTGAATTGTACATCGTGCAAGTACAGTAACAGTATGGGAAGCAGCTGTTGTTACAGGCAGAATATTTAGTTTTTTTTGTGGAAAGTTTGGAGGTAGTTGGGCCATGTGTCTGCTTGGAGACCCTCCACATACACTCGTGTACACTCCATGAGTGTGCTTGTTAATTAATGTGGCAAGATAGGAGCATCAAAGATCATGACATCTTCACTTGGCCTCAGTCTTCTCAGGGACAACTGGGAGATGCCAAGTGTCGGGGAACGTATGGAGAAACGTGACGCCACGTTGAGGCTGTATACATACAGAACTGTTGGTGTTGGTTCATTTCCGTCTCATTGTGCGTTATCACATCTCTATCTACTCATCTCCTGTCTCCTGTACATTGTGCCCTGTCACAAAAAACAATAAAATACTTGAGAAGGGAGAGGAAACACACACACACACACACACACACACACACACACACACACACACACACACACACACACACACACACACACACACACACACACACACACACACACACACACACACACACACACTCCTAAACCTAAATCTAAATCTAAATGTCAAAACGGAATCTTTTCCTAATTGTAAACTTAACTCCCTTAAATATTTTAACCATAAAACAACTACTACTGTATTTTTCTTGTGATGATCAGGAAAATGGTTCTCACAATGTCATTTCTCAAATTGTACTATACTTAGTACGTGGGACATTGGGGCCTCACAAATATAGCAATACTGTACACAGACAGAGAGAGAGAGAGAGAGACTGGTAGACAATGCCTGAGAAAGACAGAAGGAGAGAGAAAAGATAAACTGGCTGCTGAGAGCCGTTAATGTTCAAATGTGTCATGAGCAGAAATGTGAGCAGAAGTGCTCAGGAATGCTTGTCCAGCTTCCTGTAGTTATGCCATCTGTGTACATATGCTGGTTCTATGCGCTATATACAACATTATGGAAATTCAGCCACTGGAGCTCAGTACCTTACAATTCAATGTGATATGAAATTAATAAAAAAGGAATAATAATTTAATTCCAGAATAGACTTTCCACCACTTCATAATGTGTACACCATATCTGGCATGATTATTGCAGACATAAAACCTTCAGCAAGTTTCCTTTTTGAATGAAGGAAGGAAAGAAAGAAGGAACTAAAGTCCTTTATCATTGTTCCATACAAGATAGTGACCAAATGCAGGAACTAGTGGGATTCATGTTTTCCTTTCATATGAAAGTATAGAGCATCAGAGCTACAAAATGACTTGAAGACTGAAATGATGAGAAATCAAGCTTTTCATCAAGGATTGTGACTCTGTCTCTGCTTAAAATGCATCTTTGGAAAAAATAACACTTCCCTAACATTAATTAAAGTCATAGAATTATGAAGAAATATTCAAACATAATATTTTACGTGACCCTGGGTTAATTTTTGCATTTTATTTTGGTTCATTCATCAACAACAATTTACAACTTTTCATGTTTCTTCAGTCTTAACATATTCACAGCTGTTCTCCCTATTGTTTTACAACAAGAAGAGTTATCAAATGTAATCTCCTGCAATCTCCTGCACAAAACAACTTTTAGATGTAGTTAAAAACACACATCACAAAATCTCTATTGTAAAACCATCAGAGCTATCTGCCTGACAGATGCAGCTTCAATAGCACTGAATAAAAATAACAAGGTCTGAATTATGTTTTGTTCTTTATATCTCACAATTCTCAGTTTTTGTCTCGTAATGAGAATAACGGGGTCTGGGGGTTTTCTTGCAATTCCAACTGCCACAGAAGTACCGGCAGTATTTTTTCTATCACATTTATTTTGAAATATCTAACTTTAATTTTATAATTAAAAAGAAAGAAAAAAGTGGTCATTCAGCAGTTATTTTGGGTGGTTGAGGTGCTACAGTGGTTAGCACTTGATAATGTCAGTGGTGGTACCCCTCTGGTGCCCCTGTGGTACCACCTGTTTTTGTGGTACCGCTTTTTTCTATGTGGTGCCACTAGATGGCGGTAGAGAGCAACTAATGCCCAGACATAGGCATGTTGTGTCTATTTGAGACAGGGCTGCTTTCAGTCAACAGATAGAAGCTGCAATTGAAGCTGAACTTGTTGAGAAGTGAAACAAATAATTGTATGGGTTATATTATCAAGATGTATTTTGGTAAATTGCACTCAGTGGGCTATTAAATATAACCCTCAGGAATGAAACATTAAATACATACATTTTACTTAAGTAAAAGTAGCAATACCACAATATAAAAATACTCTATTACAACTAAAAGGCCTGTGTTCAAAATGTTACTTGAGTAAAAGTACAAAAGTATTGGCATCAAAATATACTTAAAGTACCAAAAGTAAAAGTACTCCAATGTTTGAAAGTAGCCGATCTACAAGCTTGTAGATCGGCTATTTTCAAATGGTATAAAATAGGGCTAAAGTGGTTAATGTATATGTTTTATAATATAACAATTTATATCTGCAAAGTAACTAAAGTTTTCAAACAATTGTAGTGGAGTAAAAGTACAATATTTGCCTCTGCAGATGTAGTGGAGTGGAAGTAAAAGTGCACTAATACTCCAGTACAGTAAAAAAAACACCTCAACATGTTTCCCAAGGTTCTATGCAACCCAAGTGGGTATCGAACCCTGACCTCCAACCTTTGAGAAACATTTCTTTAACCACTAGACTACCAGTACAGATGCAAAATAACTGTATGAGATGAGAACACAGTACACACAGAATGGGGCATCTGACTTCCAGCTGAAACAGTGCAATGTTACTTGAGTAACAGTACAAAGGTATTGGCATCAAAATATACTTAAAGTACCAAAAGTAAAAGTACTAAAATGTCTGAAAGTAGTCAATCTACAAGCTTGTAGATTGGCTATTTTCAAATGGTATAAAATAGGGCTAAAGTGGTTAATGTTTATGTTTTATAATATAATCATTTATATCTGCAAAGTAACTCAAGTTTTCAAACAATTGTAGTGGAGTAAAAGTACAATATTTTCCCCTGCAGATGTAGTGGAGTGGAAGTAAAAGTGCACTAATACTCCAGTACAGTTAAAAAAACACCTCAACATGTTTCCCAAGGTTCTATGCAACCCAAGTGGGTATCGAACCCTGACCTCCAACCTTTGAGAAACATTTCTTTAACCACTAGACTACCAGTACAGATGCAAAATAACTGTATGAGATGAGAACACAGTACACACAGAATGGGGCATCTGACTTCCAGCTGAAACAGTGCAATGTTACTTGAGTAACAGTACAAAGGTATTGGCATCAAAATATACTTAAAGTACCAAAAGTAAAAGTACTAAAATGTCTGAAAGTAGTCAATCTACAAGCTTGTAGATTGGCTATTTTCAAATGGTATAAAATAGGGCTAAAGTGGTTAATGTTTATGTTTTATAATATAATCATTTATATCTGCAAAGTAACTCAAGTTTTCAAACAATTGTAGTGGAGTAAAAGTACAATATTTGCCCCTGCAGATGTAGTGGAGTGGAAGTAAAAGTGCACTAATACTCCAGTACAGTTAAAAAAACACCTCAACATGTTTCCCAAGGTTCTATGCAACCCAAGTGGGTATCGAACCCTGACCTCCAACCTTTGAGAAACATTTCTTTAACCACTAGACTACCAGTACAGATGCAAAATAACTGTATGAGATGAGAACACAGTACACACAGAATGGGGCATCTGACTTCCAGCTGAAACAGTGCAATGTTACTTGAGTAACAGTACAAAGGTATTGGCATCAAAATATACTTAAAGTACCAAAAGTAAAAGTACTAAAATGTCTGAAAGTAGTCAATCTACAAGCTTGTAGATTGGCTATTTTCAAATGGTATAAAATAGGGCTAAAGTGGTTAATGTTTATGTTTTATAATATAATCATTTATATCTGCAAAGTAACTCAAGTTTTCAAACAATTGTAGTGGAGTAAAAGTACAATATTTGCCCCTGCAGATGTAGTGGAGTGGAAGTAAAAGTGCACTAATACTCCAGTACAGTTAAAAAAACACCTCAACATGTTTCCCAAGGTTCTATGCAACCCAAGTGGGTATCGAACCCTGACCTCCAACCTTTGAGAAACATTTCTTTAACCACTAGACTACCAGTACAGATGCAAAATAACTGTATGAGATGAGAACACAGTACACACAGAATGGGGCATCTGACTTCCAGCTGAAACAGTGCAATGTTACTTGAGTAACAGTACAAAGGTATTGGCATCAAAATATACTTAAAGTACCAAAAGTAAAAGTACTAAAATGTCTGAAAGTAGTCAATCTACAAGCTTGTAGATTGGCTATTTTCAAATGGTATAAAATAGGGCTAAAGTGGTTAATGTTTATGTTTTATAATATAATCATTTATATCTGCAAAGTAACTCAAGTTTTCAAACAATTGTAGTGGAGTGAAAGTAGCCGGTCTAGCATGTAGATTGGCTATTTTCAAATAGCCTTGGTAAGAGAGAGAGGGAGATTTGAGGTAAGGGGGAGGGGATCTTGAAGTGAATTGATCTACTCTACCAAGCTGAAAAAGGTTATGCTAATGCACACATCCTGTGAAGTAGGCTGTCTCATCTCAGAAGAACTTGGGCTTGACAGTGAAACACATTTAGTGAGCTGTAATCTTTATATTTCATAGATAGTGGCACTTCTAATATGTATGTTTTATAATATAACAATTTATATCTGCAAAGTAACTAAAGTTTTCAAACAATTGTAGTGGAGTAAAGTACAATATTTGCCCCTGCAGATGTAGTGGAGTGGAAGTAAAAGTACAGTAATATTCCAGTAAAGTAAAAAACACCATCATTTTTCACAAGATTCTAGGTGACCCAAGTGGGAATCGTACCCTAACCTCTAACTTTGCAGGTCACATTCACTAACCACTATACTACTGATATAGCTGATAAGATGGCTGTATGTGATAAGATTTTAGCAAAACTAAGCAATAAAAGCCTGGAGATCGAGGCTAGTGATGAGAAGACACTACACACAGAAGGGGCATCTCACTTCAGCTGAAACAGTGAAGTGTTACTTGAGTAAAAGTACAAAAGTATTGGCATCAAAATATACTTAAAGTACCAAAAGTAAAAGTACTAAAATGTCTGAAAGTAGTCAATCTACAACCTTGTAGATTGGATATTTTCAAATGGTATAAAATAGGGCTAAAGTGGTTAATGTTTATGTTTTATAATATAATCATTTATATCTGCAAAGTAACTAAAGTTTTCAAACAATTGTAGTGGAGTGAAAGTAGCCGGTCTAGCATGTAGATTGGCTATTTTCAAATAGCCTTGGTAAGAGAGAGAGGGAGATTTGAGGTAAGGGGGAGGGGATCTTGAAGTGAATTGATCTACTCTACCAAGCTGAAAAAGGTTATGCTAATGCACACATCCTGTGAAGTAGGCTGTCTCATCTTTTAGCCCTATTTTATACCATTTGAAAATAGCCAATCTACAAGCTTGTAGATTGACTACTTTCAGACATTTTAGTACTTTTACTTTTGGTACTTTAAGTATATTTTGATGCCAATACCTTTGTACTGTTACTCAAGTAACATTGCACTGTTTCAGCTGGAAGTCAGATGCCCCATTCTGTGTGTACTGTGTTCTCATCTCATAAGCCAGATTCCATTCCCCAAAGCTCGGTCACTCGCTCACTCTCCTCGCTTCCTCCACTCGCGCCTAAGCCCCGCCCCTGCGAGGAGCCGAGGATTATTTGTGAGGACGAGTGGTCGAGCGGTTGCCGTCAAAGGATCGGACTGCACTGGGTCCGTCATTTCAAAGCGACAGAAAATTCCGCGATCACTTATGACGTCTCAAACAGCTGGACCAGAGCCGTGGATGAAAATATACATGCATAGAATAATATGCAGGTATAGAATAATACAGAATATAAGAATAAACAATTCATCAATGTGGATGGCCACATTGTTATCTTTATAGTTAACATTTTGTGCAAAGCCATTTATTCCTGAAATAGTGAACGAAGCGCCAGGATGATTAAACATTTATGAATTAAATCCTGACCCGTCCCTCTTTTTGCTCTTACAGTCCCCAGACCCCCCACCCCCCGCAGCAGTCCCGCACGGCACTGCTGCTTATAACAGCCACCGTATATTACAGAGTATGTCACTCTGAATTACATCATTCATGCAGGGTAGCCATACGTCCTCTTTTCCCCGGACATATATTCTTTTGGGGGGCTGTCTGGGGGGGTTTCATAAAATCCTTCAAATGTCCGGGGTTTTTGAGAGTTTGGGTGATATCCTCCCCACTGGGACGAAGAAAAAAGAAAAAAACTCAGACGATTTTGTGATTTTGCTTGATATTGTTTGATAGCGAAATAAATCATGAATAGATATGAAAGAAGACCCTTCACAGCAAATACAGAATTTTAAAATTTAAGAATCGGTTCAGAATTGAATGAGTATGGCTATAGTTAAATAGCGTAAAGTGTCCTCTTTTTGGGGAATTCAGAATATAGTCACCCTATATTCAGTCTATATATAAATACAATACATTATTTTAAACATAATCTTTGTCACAGTAATTTATAGTAGTCCATGCACTGCATTGAGGCATGCACGGAGAGAAATTAACTATCAGCTTTTGAGACAGAATAAGTGTGCACAATATATTACAATGTATATAATTGTATTATACTTTATATCATACAAAGCAATAAAGCCAGTGGCTTGTTGCGTCTTTTCAGTTAATTTAATTGTGTGTGTGTGTGTGTGTGTGTGTGTGTGTGTGTGTGTGTGTGTGTGTGTGTGAGATGGGCAACGAGTGATCGGCGGGGGCGAGGGGGGGGGGGCATTGTTTGTGTGGCCACATGTGGAGGAGGACCATGTATACGTCACGGGAGAAGGGAAAAAACAAAAAAAACGTGTACACGTGATGCGGAAGTCTGCCGCGGAGGAGCTGTTGAGAGTGGTCGAGCCTACACTTGATGTACACTCGCTAAATGCGGAAGTAGAGAGCCACCTCGGCTCCTCCACTCGACTCCACTCGCCTCCTCCAAGAAGCAACTGAGTAATTGGAATTTAGCACATCCGGTTTGGAGTCGGAGTGACCGAGTGGGAGTGAGCGAGTGGCCGAGATTTTCGGGTTTGGAATCTGGCTATACAGTTATTTTGCATCTGTACTGGTAGTCTAGTGGTTAAAGAAATGTTTCTCAAAGGTTGGAGGTCAGGGTTCGATACCCACTTGGGTTGCATAGAACCTTGGGAAACATGTTGAGGTGTTTTTTTTACTGTACTGGAGTATTAGTGCACTTTTACTTCCACTCCACTACATCTGCAGGGGCAAATATTGTACTTTTACTCCACTACAATTGTTTGAAAACTTTAGTTACTTTGCAGATATAAATTGTTATATTATAAAACATAAACATTAACCACTTTAGCCCTATTTTATACCATTTGAAAATAGCCAATCTACAAGCTTGTAGATTGACTACTTTCAGACATTTTAGTACTTTTACTTTTGGTACTTTAAGTATATTTTGATGCCAATACCTTTGTACTTTTACTCAAGTAACATTTTGAACACAGGCCTTTTAGTTGTAATAGAGTATTTTTATATTGTGGTATTGCAACTTTTACTTAAGTAAAATGTCTGTGTACTTCCACCATGAAACACAGTTGTGTTTAAAGAAACTTGCTTTTGAATTCATCCTAAGGACTCTGCATTATTTTCTATGTTTACAAAAAATAAAAATTACAATCAATTTTAAATGCAATCACCCTTCCCCTGTTGCTAATAATGTACTATAGGGTTCATGGACTCACATGCGCCACATCGTGGCCGATCAGCCACACTACACCTAAAAAAAAGGTGTCAAATGTGGCACCACCAAGTAGTGGTGGTGCCTCTGTGGTACCACAGAGGCACTCAGATGGTATTACTGCCGTTATCAAGTGCTAACCACTGTATATACTGTAGCACAGATGCTGTACAAATAACCTGTTAAGCCCTCGCGTTAAGCCCCTCGCGTCGACGCGTTGTGAGCGTTTAGATCTGCTGTTTTTGCTGAAATTAACTTGAAACATGAAGTCAAAACAAAATAAAAACAACATTTTAAACTATAATAACCTTGGCACAAACCCAGCATGCAAACCCAACATGCACAAGCTCACTAATACTAGTGTGCATTACATCATACATAAAATTCACAGCATGAACCTACTCCCCACTTGGTGAGAGAATATTACATCATCGATAACACAGCCCTTCTCTTGGTGCATTATCAACCACAGATCGTGTTCCTGTTAAGTGTTTGTCAAGCCAAACGTAAATGCTAAACTGACTGCATTTATAGTGCTTTTTCAAGTTTTTTCTGACCACTCAAATGTTTCACAAAATACAGTAGCCTACTGCAAATCGACCCATCCATACAAACGGCGGAAACACTGTTACACATAATATGATTATGCAGTACATATTCACACACCGGAGGCAGAGGCAACCATGAAGGCACCAATCTACTCATCGGGAGCAGTTATGGTTCAGTTTTTTGCTCAAGGACACTTCGACAGAAAAATAAAAAAAAGGACACTTCGACATGAAGCCAGGAGGAGCCAGGAATCGAACCGTA
The DNA here is from genome assembly GCF_963280865.1 of Gymnoscopelus braueri. Lineage (NCBI taxonomy): Eukaryota > Metazoa > Chordata > Actinopteri > Myctophiformes > Myctophidae > Gymnoscopelus > Gymnoscopelus braueri. The sequence continues at coordinate 25,494,178 of NC_137612.1, read as the reverse complement.
AACCTCCCTGATCCCAGCCAGCAGCTCTAGGCCTACCTCCTGAGTCACTGCAGCTCCTGATTCACTACTGCTGTGGAAAAACATCCTATACATTATTCTTTTTTACTTGAGTAAAAGTACAACGTATTGGCATCAATGCTCACAGTACCAAACATAAATGAATACTGAATAATGAATGTAACTGGAGGCCACAGTCACCATGTTTATGAACATGGTGGGGGTTCAACACGTACAGTACATTCAACACGTGAAAGTCAAAACTCAATTCAAACTATTTTCATTAAAGGGATATTGCACTTTCAAACATGTTTGGTGTCATTTTAACGTCTACTCAGGCTTTTGTGAGCACCCGGACAGTTTGTAAGTTGCTTGATTCATATTTAGATATTTGATATTCATTTTTTCAGACACGTCCCCTTCCTATTTCAAGCCTATCGTACTTCAAACTCCATTTAAACCATGATAGATTCATCGAAAACACCCGTCCTTGGTTCCAGTAACTCATACTGCCCTCCTAATACGTGAGGGGGGGGGCATGTTTTTTTTCTTTTTTTTTCTCATTACCCCCCCCCAAAAAAAAACGTTATAAATGAAAGAAGTAATTGAAAAAAGACTGCACCCTCACACATTAGAACGACAATATCAGTCACCAGAACCAAGGACGGGTATTTTCGATGAATCTATCATGATTAAAATGGAGTTAGAAGTTACAGTGGGTTTGTATAGGAAGGATAAATAAAATATGTAATAATAAATAAAATTAGTGATAAAATGAGTATCAAATATCTAAATACTGCATCAAGCAACTTGTCTGTGGTGCTCACAAAAGCCTGAGTAGACGTTAAAATGATCCCAAACACGTTTGAAAGTGAAATATCCTTTTAAGTCAATTGTCAACTCTGTTATTAGGCAAAATAAACACAGTGGCAACTGTGTTGATCTATGTGTGTAATTATCCATTACATAAAATAAATTGTATTTTATTCATATCAGTGGGGTGCCAGTCTCTCTGACATGTTCTTCGTGGCTGCCTGCCCTCCTCCCCCTGTCCTCGCGACTGCAACTCCTATTTTCATCTATGCTAGAAAACAAAAAGGGGAGAAGAGCCTGTGTATTGAATATCAGCCTAGAATGGCAAATATTCCATAAATTGTATGTAATCCACATACAGCAATAGAACACTCAATGCCATTTTGTGGAGGGATTCACCTTTGTGGCATTCTAATTCGTCACATGCGGTGTGTAGGCTACGTACTCACCCAATAATTCTGCAACTGGCGGTCAGCAGCTTGTCATATAATATCAAATCCTTGTTTTGGTAGGTTTTGGCTCCACTTTTCCATGAGATTCACATGGACCACATATTATGCACATGACTGAATGACATTCACAGTGATTTCTAGTACATCCATATATATTTTTTACAATATACACATCAATAATGATGCGCAAACGTACTGTACATCTTAAAATGCAAACTGAAAAGAATTCTTCAGCTTACTGTAATGGGACAGTAGACCTCCAGGGAGACCTCCAGCGGTGGATGAGACTGCAGTGGACGAGAGAGGATGAGACTGCACTGGAAGAGACTAGAGGGGATGAGACTGCGGTAGTTGAGACTGCAGTGGATGAGACTGCATACTGCATAGACAGAAGCAGCACCAACACTACTGGAAGAAGAATAAGATGGAAAAGAAGCAGCAGGTGGAACTGGGGTTTGCCAGCCTGCCAAGAGGCCATTGGCCAAATGTGACTTGTTTGTGCAGGTGTGCTGAAATCAACCACCTGTTGGAAGCGAACAGGGAACTGAAGTGTGAGGTTGCCAAGAGGAAGATGGATGAACAACTCTTAAAAGTGAAAGTCAAGTAGTAGACTTCCACACTTTGAGGTTGTAATGGGTCTGCTGGCTTATGTTCAACTACCTCGGACAGAGTATTGTCACCTTTAAATATGCTCTGAATGTGCCAATCCAACACATTGCTCACCTTGTTCGTGTAGACCAAAAAGCTGCACAACATTTAGTGTCACCATACGTGTTTTGAATGCACAGCTTGGTCATTTTGGTGTACTGGTCAGGGAGCGATGCTTTGCAGGGCAATATGCCTCATCAGTTTCTAGATGCCTTTGGGAACTGTGTTCAATTCTGGACTGTTTTAAAATACATGTATTCACACAGAGACCATTCAATCTGAAAGCACAAGCTCAGTAATTTCCCCCACTACAAACCGTAACACACTTCAACCATGAAGTACCTAATTGGCATTCCACTGCAGGGATCTATCTAATTTCCAAGGGATGGATGGATGCTTTTATTGTGTCATTGAACACAAGTGTACAACAACATTTACTAGGTGTCAGTGATGAGCATGTAAAACAGTGGGATTGTTAAAACCTGATTGTTGATAAACGTTTTACCTGGTGATTTGGTGTTGGCTGACAGTGGCTTTGATATAATTGGTAGCGTTGGACCCAAAAACGGAGGCAAACACGGAATAGGCAGTACGAGAACTCTTTACTCAAATAATAATAGTACAAACAAAGATACACCTCACAGGGCGGAAGACAAGACACAGGTATACACGGAAACTCACAGGAAGCATGGCAAAACTTAGAAACCGGCACAGAGCCAACAAAGGTAGTCCATTAAATACTCAAGGCAGTCATTAGGGCAACAGCTCGCAGCTGGGAGCCGAGAGTGGCAAGGACAGGGAAAGGCAGGGGACGAGACCCTGGGCATGACAGGGGATGCCATCCCCGTTGTTAGCTAAACCACCAAAAATGCATACCCCTTGTAAAACTTAATTATTCAGGAAAAAATAAAAAACACGTATTAGCTATAGCCAGCTCCAGGCAAGAGCATGTGAAAACAAACTAAATTATAGTGAGGATTAGAGACGCTTGTACTATGCTCATATAAGGGTTTTCACAAACCTTTTCTTTATTCATAGATTCCATTGCCGTTGCTGGTTATCTCAGGGGTATGAATACTGTATGTCATGCTTATTTTCAGTTATGTTCAAGTTTTATTTTTGAAATGAGATGAGTTTCTTGTTACCTAACTTTAACTACCCATATTAGGCTATAATGTTCTTCTTTCTATTTTCTATAATGCTCATTGTGTGTCCTTCGAGGATGACAAAATATCCAAGGTCATCTAATAGAAAATGGCCCTGCTTGTACTGTATTGGGAGAACCATGAGAATACTGAATAAACTTACCGTACAATATAAAGCTGTATGAACTCATTACTTTAACACACTTAAAATAACACACAAATATTTTAGGGAAAGAAGAAATAACTAGATAACAATGTCCTTTGGGAGGTGAACATTTTGTGTATGTTGGTTAATGGTGTGGGTCAAGGGGGTGCCCCGGGGTGATCCCCTGCTGTATATCAAGTGTAGGAATTATGTACATACAGTATAGACAGACAGACAGACAGACAGACAGGCAGACAGACAGAACTTTATTGATCCTGCAGGGTAAATTCAGTTGCCAATGGCAGTACAGCAGAAACCGAGCAGGTACAGGAAGAGAAAAAAAAAGGAACAGTGTCAATACAGTATCAGTAGCCTACAATATATGCAGTAAATCGAGCATTGTGATAGTTCAGAGAGGCTATAGGCACACACACAAGTTCAGTCAATGCTTTCAGATCACTGTTCACTGTTATACTGCATGCTCAGCATTTGTTTCACAGCACCATTCCTGCAGCCTCTCTGTGATCAAACTCCATCTACCTCTCCGGCCCCCTCCCTGTGGCATTTAGTTTTTCCACAATGTTAAATTCTGTGGATTGTATGATTTATCTATATGATTCTGTGTATCTTTATGTTCATGTAGTAACTCTGTATTTTAGGCTCTGCTTCTGAGGGGTTAGTGATATCAGAATCTGTGTCATGCTTGCGCAGATAATCTGATCAGGATCGATCGAGCAGAGTCACAACGTCAAACTGAATGCAATATCATTGCAATAAATGGTTAATCCTAATGAAAGTGTCAGACTTAAGTAGAGTAGAAGAATACAGTATCGGGTAAAGATCCCTGCGTTCACAAAAGGACACTGCCAGTTGGATGTAAAAGATGTGGAAGTAAGACACAGATAGCTCACCTTTATCCATGTGGAGAGTGGCTGGCGGTATACGCAAGTACTGTACACTATATTAGCTGAGACAATATAGCCATTCGTATCAGTATGGTGCTTCCATATGAGAATAAGGACATGACAAATCTCCTAAAATAATAATCCAGATGATTTTGCTAAATTTTGTAAGCATGATTATTTGCTTGTTTTTAAGATTTTAATGCCTTTGTTGCTCATGGTGCTTATTGAAGGTGTATATTTGGCCATATGGTACGTAATGGTCTCTGATCATTTCTGTTTGTTTTAATGATTTTCTTAATGTCTTTGTTGCTCATTGTGCTTCGCAGCGGTATCTTTGGCCAAATGGTATGTAATGACCTATGCTCTTATCCATCACCTGATGGATGTTGAGATGGGATGTACAATGTTCTGGTTATTAACCCTTATGCAATGGTTTGTGCAGCTTAGTGACATGTGTAAAGTGTACCTGTACCTTGTTTGTGACATGGTTTCAATTAAGAAAGTAACATTGTTTTTCTGGGAACAATCCTTCTACCTTTCTAAATGATGTAAAGATGTAAAAACTAGAAAAAGTGCTCCTCGGAGCACAGGTCATGTAGGTTATTGTGGCCTCCTGGTGGCGCTATAATAGGCCAATGTGAAAAGGGTGCCATTTCTTCTTAGGCCGTTCAATCGGATAAGAAAAAAAAAACGGTGCGCTTCCTCTGGATGCCTTCTTTGTTTAGGCAGTGGGTGCTCAGCTATGTATACAACTCAAAACAAAACCACCTAAGTGGAAAAAGCGGCACTCCAAAAATAAATACTGCAAGACAGTGGCTCAGATGTAGTTTCTCATTTTATTGCGAGAAGTGAACGCTAACGCGTTTCGGCCGCAGCCTTCCTCAGAGCAGATTAAATTAAAAAAGTTAAATCGCTGTTCAATCGGACACTGCATTCATGATTTGAGGGATTTTGTTCCATACATTTGTTTTGCTAAATTAGACCTGCTGGTGGCGCTATAACAGGCCAATGTGAAAAGGTTGAAATTTCTTCCTCGGCCTAGTAGTAATGTGTGTGCAAAATTTCACGGAAATTGCACGCTACGTTCATGTTTTGAGTCATTTTGTTCAAAACGGACCTCTCCTGCAAACTTTGGAAGCCAACGTTAGCCACTTAGGACGGAATATGAAAAATCGGACAGATCTGTGTTGATCACATGACTATCGAGATACTGTGTACCGATTTGCGTGATTTTTGGACAGAATCTGTAGGAGTAATAGCAAAAAAATTGTTTTGCACAAATCAGCCTCCTGGTGGCACTCTAAAAGGCCAATCTGAAGAGGTTCGGCTTTGGCATCCAGGGAGTGTGTGTGCACAGTTACACAGCGGCCGGGCCAACGGTGCTGGAGATTAGCAGTTCACAGACAGACAGACAGACACACACACACACATGCAAAACATACTCTCACCATGCCTTTCGGCCTGGCGGAAACAATAAGGACCACACACTACAAGAAACCTGAGCCCTGTGGAACCCCTACTTAAATACAAGCAACACAGCATTCTAATGTAACGGTATGCTATGTAATGATACAGTACAACATGTATAACAATCTGCAGAATCACTTTATTTAGTACAGGACTAGTACAGTGTAACATTAAATTACACAGAACAATATTGCACCAACAAATAGAGAAACAGCACACATTACAGTGGTATTTTTAAAAGCAGCAAGTTAACATGGTAAAGCACAAGTACAGTCTACCATAAAATAAATGCCTGGATTTCATAGAACTTAAAGCTACGCTATGTAACTTTCCTCTTCTATCCAGGATTTGATCCGGTTTCCTGTGTAAGTGCTGAAATTTGACCATTGAGCTAATAAAGCCTGAATGCTTGCTAAGGGGATAAATCTAATTTTGACCATAAGGTCACATTTCGAGTCAGATCCTGTGTCTAGGTGAGATATGACCTTTGACCTTTGACACGATCTAAATGTCTCAATAGAAGAGCAGGGAGACCAAATACAACCACCCCAATTGTATAAATGATATTGTATTAACATACTACCATACAGATTGGACAAAATAGCATTTTATTCATAAAAATAATTTACATAGTATTGCCGCTTTAAATTACATACAGTACTTTACAGGCAAAGAATTAGTGTAGAGCAAAAGTACACATGTAGTATCGGAAATTATACAGAATTATTATTATATTATTTATTTGCAAAAAAAAAAAGCATATTGCATACTGTCGTGAAAAGTGTTGCTGTTCAGGAAATTAAGAGCAAACTAGAAAAAGTGCTCCTCGGAGCACAGGTCTCCGCCAGGTCAGGTAGGTTATTGTGGCCTCCTGGTGGCGCTATAATAGGCCAATGTGAAAAGGGTGCCATTTCTTCTTAGGCCTTGCACGGCAATCGGAGACTGCATTCATGATTTGAGGCATTTTGTTCAAAAAATTTGTTTTGCTAAATTGGACCTGCTGGTGGCGTTACAGTATAACAGGCCCATGTTAAAAGGGTGGCATTTGCTCCTCAACATAGTGTGAATGTGCGTGCAAAGTTTGACCACAATCGGATGCTGCATTCATGATTTGCGGCATTTTGTTCAAACCAAGCCACTACTGCAAACTTTAGATGTCAATCTTAGCCAATCAGGATGGAATATGAAATATCAAATACATCCGTCTTGATCACATGACTATAGAGATCATGTGTACCGATTTGCGTGAAATTTGGATCAAATCGGAAGGAGTAATATGTTTTACTTAAGTCGGCCTCCTGGTGGCGCTATAAAAGGCAGATGTGAAAAATGCAGGGCAAGGGTTTTTCCTTGACCTCTAGGGAGTGCGCTTACAAAGTTTTACACAGATCGGTGCAGTTATAGTTAAAAACACGAATCGGCCTGTTATAGCGCCACCATGAGGCTGATTTGAAAATTTCAAGGATATTGCATGCTGTGTTCATGATTTGAGGCATTTTGTTCAAAACGGAGCACTCCTGCAAACTTTGGAAGCCATTTTTAGCCAATCAGGATGGAATATGACAAATCTGAAAGACCCGTTTCGTTTAATGACTATAGAGATACTGTGTACCGATTTACGGGGTTTTTGGACAAGATCTGTAGGAGTACTGTCAAAAAATATGTTTTGCACAAATCGGCCTCCTGGTGGCCCATGTGAAAAATTTGGGGCAGAGGTTCTGCTGTGGCATCCAGGGAGTGTGTGTGCACAGTTTCACTGCGAGCAAGCAAACGGTGCCGGAGATTAGCTGTCCACAGACAGAATGACGGACACACACACACACGGACGGACGGACAGGGGGCAAAACATACTCTCTCGCCATGCCTTTCGGCCTGGCGGAGACAATAATCAGGCAGTATTGTTGGGAGATACTTTAAGGAGCCAATTTAGTAAATGCTCATTTGCAGATTTTATTCCAGTTTGTCAGCAAGAGCTAATAAATGTGTCACTTGCATCATTTGAGACATGACTTAATTGGCTCCATTAATGTTTCTGTAATTAACCAGGCAGTTGAGTTTCAGGTGTTCCCTCAACTAGCCATCAATGCGAACAAAGTTGTTTTTGAACAGAGAGTGCAACAAAGGCGTGTCTCCTTACAGTCATCACCCATGGCAAAAATGTCTAATTATGAACAAATTATAGTGTTGCAGTCACTAACAGGAAATTGCCCAGAAATTTCATTTTCAGGTGGGTTGCCAAATTTCAGCCAATCAGAAGAGGAGTACCAATTTATCAGCTTAAAATGTATAGTGTTAGAGTTCCAATTTTGTCATCATTTCCAATTTCATGTGTTCATCCTGTATCCTGTGTGAATTGGTACCCCTACCTGAAAATGCATTTTCTGTTTAATAAAGAGCTGGAGAGAGATGGGGACTCCTAGCCTGGCATGGCCAGACTAATATCATTGCCTAGATATTAGTCTGGAATCTCTGTGTGGAACCTGCATTTCTAAGGGGCGAATAAAAAAAATGCCTCTGGGGATTAACCTGCCCCATATTTGCATACAGGGCCCTGATTGGTCCCTCACTACTTCGGAGAGAGTGAAATCCAATCACAACTGAGCGGTGCCAGACCAAATATGCTGAGGGCATTTATTTTGCAATGGCAGATTTGTCTGGTTTCCAGGCTATAGGAGACTCCTGTTACTGAACAAACACTATGCAATGAGTACCAGTATGCAATCTTAATATGACTATTTAACATGAATTTTAAGCAAAGACAATCACTTACACTACCTTTAATATGTATTTGGCTGCGGACCCCCATCTGAAAATATTTTTTACAAGGAACCCCCTTACAAGATTTGTGTTGAATTTGTTTTGTGACAGGAAACCCATACAAGATTTTTTTTAAAAGTAGCAGATCTACAAGCTCACAACGCGACACGTCACGACGGGTTGTGACTTGTGAGCATGTAGATTGGCTATTTTCAAATAACCAATGTATATAGGTTTAAAGCAGTTAAAAAAAAAACTCCAGGACCCCTGAGGGTCCCCGAAACCCACTTTGAGGAACACCGGGCTAAAGTATCATCCGGCATATTCCAAAAAGGCAAATGCGGATAAGCCAAGCAAGCCTGCGATGGGCATTAACATCCTTTTCAGAGAACAGAGGGTGGCGCTGTTCAAGCTGGTGAGGTTCAGTGCCATCTATCCCGGCGATGATGATGCCACGCTGTCCCACTTTCACAGATGGCCTTAATCTCTGCCCTTAGCTGAGACAGATTAATCCCGACAGTGCTGACATTATCTCCTGTTCTACACTGTGACACTGGACACAGCAGGCACCCCTCCCCCCAATCCACACTTCTCTTAAGTGCAAACATCACCACGGATACCACTACTGTAAACGGAAATACAGAAGTGTATTTCAGTGTATTCTCTTTTTAAGTACATTTTGAGGGCATTTTTAAAGAGAGAAAGAGGGGGAAGGACAAAGGGCCACGGATCGGATTCGAATCCTGGGCCGGCTGCAGTCAGTGGTAGACAATGTACTGAACCAAAGTACTTCGGTCAAAATATTATATCTATTATAATAAGTATAGATATTCCTGGTCAAATATTACTCAACTGCAAATGGAAGTTGCTCTGTCAAATTTGTAATTGAATTAAATAAAGGAGTATTGCTTATTTTTATTTTTTTTCTAAAAGAAGTACATATATTTTTTTATATCAATGCATGGCTTTGATAATGTATTTAGACATAAAAACATAGTGACAATAGCAGAGCTACAAGCTCTGGCCACGGTTGCTAGTGGGAGCTTTTGTTTCATGCTCACTTTAATCATTACTCTGCTCCCAGTGTCTAGTGGTCTAGTGGGCATAGTATGTTCTCACATTTTTAGTGTAGACTACTTTTTGTTATATTACAGTACTTCAATCATAATGCAAACTTATCAGTGGCTCAGGAGGTAGAGCGGCGGCTTGTGAATTGGTAGGTTCCCGGTTCTATCCCGGTGTTACTGTCGAAGTGTCCTTGAGCAAGACACTTTACCCCTCACTGCTCCCGATGAGCATGTTGGTGCCTTGCATGGTTTCCTTCACCATCGGTGTAATGTAATGCACATTGTAAAGCGCTTAATATAAATGCATAATTTACCATTTTACATTTCATCAGGATAGCTCCAATTTACATTGTATCTAGTGCACTGCATACGTATGGAATGCAGTACGTAATGTTGTTTTGACATACAGTGGAGGGAAATCATTTTATGGCCACCTATTGCGCACCAGGGCTACCCTGCTTGAGTGATGTTGTAGCAGTTAATCATATCAACCACACAAATGTGTCAGATGCCTGTAATAAATGTGAATTTACGTTTGGGATGAATTTATGACTTTTTTCTCCTCTTCGCCACTCTAATTCATTGAACTGTGGTCTGAGTATGTCACCACATGCCAAAAAAAAGGTTGTCAAGCCAGCTGATTAAAGATATTGGACAGTAAATGTTTACCACCCTGTGTGACTTACATTGGCAGAGTCATGGTTGAAAACAAGGGGCCTGAGGGTACCGCTGCTGCACTCTGACGAACGCACACCATTAATTATCTTTATAATTTATAAGCCAGGAGCTGTTTGATGTACCGTGACAGATTATTATAATAAAGATGGAGCTCACATAGTGCAGCACTGCTACTGTATTGGAAAGCTGTGTATTTTAATTCAAGAACGAAGGCTCCTCTCCGTAATGTTGCGGCAAACTTCAAACAAGCGTCAGGAACTTTTCAATAATAGACAAATAGCTGTCATCATGGACCATAATTCCTTTTTTCTGAATAAGAATCATAATAATGGCTTTAATCTTTCAGAGACAGTGAATCAGGCAGATTTTATTCAATACATGCACAAGGATTTGACTCAGTGAGAATGTTAAAGGTACAACAACTACAGTATGACAGGGTATAAAGCTAGGAGGACAGGCATACGTCTGAAATGGTAAATGTGCCTTTAGCACCTTTCTCCAAAGTGCTTTTTAATGTGCATACATTCAGCCATTAGCATGCACGCACGCATTCGCACGCATTCGCACACGCACACACACACACACACACACACACACACACACACACACACACACACACACACACACACACACACACACACACACACACACACACACACACACACACACACACACACACACACACACAGACACAGGAGGAGACCATGCAGGGCAAACCAACCTGCAGTTAGGGGTTCAGTGTCTGGCTCAAGGACACTTCGACATGCAGCCAGGAGGAGACGGGGATTGAGCCGGGATTCAGACTAAAAAGGCACCTCCTGAGCCCAGCAACGCTTCCCTGGCAATACAGGAATATGTGACTCGTGAAGTTAGTGCCCTTACTTAGTTAGTTAGTTAGTCACTATTGACAACTTTGCCACATTTAACACTGCATACTGACAGGACCTAGTTTATTTAGACTACTTGTCTTTATAAACATTCTATTGCCATGTGCATTAAAAACCATTAGCCTAAGGTCATGACACCTATAGCTACTGTAGGCCTAGTCTTGATCTTTTTGATGAAATAATAAGTATTCCATTAATAATGACCATTATTGAGTATGCTTTATTAAATAATACTAGACCGACCGGTGCCTACTTCGGGAACGATGCAAGTCAGGAACAATGCAAGTTGGAAATGCATGCCCCACCCAGTTATGCCATACCCTTTGTACCTGTTGTCAGAGTACCTGTTGTACCCGTTTGTCTGTCTTTATCCATTTTATGTCCATATATGGAGATTTCTCTATTTGTTTGTATGTGTCCCTTTTATGCCCGTACAGTATAGGAGTTTTGTGTCAGGCACGGCCAAATATGGAATATAGGCCAGTCATGACTCAGCACATCACGCTCTCTGGTCCTCATGCCGAGTTTGAAATCGGTCGGTCCCATATATGGGTGTGCCCATTATATGGCCGACCGGCTCTCCCTCATGCCTGTTGGGCACCAGCCTACTCTGGAACGATGCAAGTCGGGAATGATGAAAGTTGGAAATGCTGCACCCAGTTATGCAATACTCGTTTGTTGGTGTCCCTTTTATGCCCATAATGGAGATTTCTGTATCTGTCTGTCTGCGTCTCTTTTATGCCCATATATGGAGTTCCGTGTATCAGTGGTTCGGGACAACCGTCTATCCGACCGACGGGTCCTCAGCCCGAGGGAGGGTTAGCAGTTAGCAGGACCTGTCTCGAAAGATCTGTTAGTCACTGACCGCTTTCCCTTCACAGTAAAATCCTCTGTTAATTTGACCCTAAAGTGTACATATGGAATTGGGTCCATTTGGTTGTATATTGTACATTTACAAATGGATAAAGTAACACAGAGGATTTTATTGTGTGCTCTCGAAACACAGTCAAAGAAATGTCCACAACGGTTCAGGAGGAGAACCCTCGGTGGGAATCTATTGCAGGTGTTGTTTTCCTGCACGCTCTCAGATGAGTGATGGCATCTCAGCCGCGGTGACACCTATCCTGTCATATCCCACTGCTTCACACCGTAGGTGGCCCATGTAGCATGGTGAACATCAAGGCTGATACCCGATCAATCGATAATCTGTGCTAGAGGTGATTATTCATGTGGCTGACTACCCTTTATCACTGCTGTAGGCATGACTTTAGTGCCGGTATATTAAAGGCCAGGTCTCATCAGCCTCCAGCAGTGATTCCCCAACCTGTGGGCTTGGGCCCACTCGTGGGCCGTGAGGATATTGCAAATTGGGCCCACACATAATTGAAAGGAAAACCCTCAAAAAAACAACACACGCACACACAAAGATTTTAATGATGATATAACATACATTAAAATAAACTCAAATAAATGGGATTGTTTCTTTAAAACCTTGACAATTAGCTTAAATAGGAACTTGGTGTACTACGTTATTTCCATTGATCCAAGCTGGAACACATTTGATTGATTAATCATTCAAATGAACATGCTCTGAAAATGCAAGCGGCCCACCCATCTGATCACTAAACAAGCTGTCAGATGGGTGGGCTGTGAACACTTTTTTTGATTTTCAAGTGGGCCCTGATCCAAAAAAGGTTGGGAAGCACTGGCCTACAGTGTGCCCAGTTAGGCATGAGAATGTACAGTAGAAATGGTACCATTGCTAACAGCACTGCCAGTTTTCACGTTTCCATGCAGCATCACAGCGTGGATGACAAGATAATCCTGTGATGTTTGTTTCTTGAGGGTGAGGAGAAGTTCAGTTTAAGTGTACATTTGTGTGCGTGTGTGCGTGCGTGCGTGTGTACACACACACACACACACACACACACACACACACACACACACACACACACACACACACACACACACACACACACACACACACTCCTTAACAGGATTATAAGACAACAAAACCATCATTATCCACTGGGCAAGCTGGGCAATTGCCCATGGCGTCAAGTGCTAGCCTATATAGGGGCACCAAAGGGTACTTTTTGCACCTTATCATTATAAGGTGCAAAAAGTACAAAGTACATTTCTAACCTTGTGTACATACTGCTGCTTTTTATGCCATGTGTATATGTGCTGCAGATGTCTTTGATTTTTGATGTTTGATGTTTCTTCTCTGTTTTTCTCCTTGCGACCTCCTCCTACACCCCCCCCCCTTTTTTTCTTTCCTGAAAACTATACGAATGATGGAGCTTGCAATTTTTTTTTATTTCACCCACTTCATTAAACCTGTGATGTGACAATAAACCTGATTCTGATTTTGTGTGTGTGTGTGTGTGTGTGTGTGTGTGTGTGTGTGTGTGTGTGTGTGTGTGTGTGTGTGTGTGTGTGTGTGTGTGTGTGTGTGTGTGCACATACATACATACATACATACATACAGTAGGTAGGTAGGTAGCAAGTGCTAGCCTATATAGGGGCACCAAGGGGTGCTTTTTGCACCTTACAGTACGTCTAACCTTGTGTACATACCTGCTGCTTTTTTGTGTCATATGTACTGTAGATGTCTTAGATGTTTGATGTTTCTTTATTTTCTTCTTGCGACCTCCTCCTACACCCCGCCCCCCTTTTTTTCCCTAAAAACTATACAAATGATTGAGCTGGCACAAAAATAATATTTCACCCAGTACGCCTGTAAACCTGTGATGTGACAATAAACCTGATTGTAATTCAGTGTGTGTGTGTGCGTGCGTAGAGATGTGCAGGACATGTCATTTTTGTTTAGCCGAGCTTGCATTTTGTGGTTATAATAGAATGTTAGGCCCAAATTATATGTGCATTAATTGTGATGCCCTGCTGTAGTCTACTCTATGGGGGTATTGGTGTCAGGTTGCTTGTTGCCTGTCTGCTCTTCCTAGGTGAGCAGGGCGGGGAATTCCTGCATTCAACTGTTGATGGCTCACGGAGGGCACCTGGGCCCGGTGCCTCCAGGAGCCTACAAGATCATGGTCTTGATCGTTTTCTAGAGAAGCAGACCTGCTGGTCTTGATCATTTGAGGTAGCCTGTTGCCATCAGCTCTCCACACTCCTTTTGTTTGCCACCATGTTTTGCTTTGAAACTTATGCTGCAAAAACGAAACATTACGTAAAATAAATTATATAATAGAATATAATAGCATGTATAAAACATGAATAAGAATAGCGAAGAAGCACAGAATGTCTGAATTCTTTATATATTATTTTATTTAAATTTCACTATAGGCTAATCGGATTGTCATGTGCGGTTTGACCAATCAGATAATAGCCGGCTGTTTGCGGCAGGCATTTCAAACGTGCCGCTCAGTGAAGGCCGAATAGGCTATATCAGACATTCACACGTAGGCCTACAGTCTGCTATTTTCAGCACGCACTGACCGCTCGAGCGACAAAGTTGTCTGCTGTCAGGGGTGGTCTTTAGTTTTTTTATATAACATTATTAAGGGGCGGCCATAGCTGAGTGGTTAGTGAGCCCGCCTAGGGAGCCAGAGGCCCTGGTTGCCCCAGGTACGATTCCAGGCCACGCCAGCATAGTGTCGATGAAATGAAATTTGTCCCTGAGCAAGACTCTTAACCCCTAATTGCTCACAGGCCCTCATTGGAAACAAGCCCGCAAGAACTTTCATGAACGTCCTGTTAAAAGGAATTATTCTTATTTTGATCATAAGACCGAATTACTGAATGTCATTTTCCAGTTTTTCCTCAGAATATGTACGACACAGATTTACTATGACACTATGGCACATTAGGAGTCCACGTGGTTCTCTAACTTTTTGTTTTCAAGGACCCCCATAACTCAGACCTGTAAAGGCCATTTAAGACTATAGCTCTTTATGTGTTTCTGGTCATATTATTGTCCAATCATTATGTATGTCCATTGTCCATGGCAAAAATATAATTTTGACAAATGTCCACCACAAGCCAGCATGGTGATGACCCCTGTTTATTGTTGTTTTATGCAGAGACACGGTTCTTCCTAAATGAAAGGAAAAAAAACATCATGGAAGGAGACAAAAACGTTTCAATTCGACGTTGCAAGCAGGTTGTTGAGCTTGCGGATGTGTTCTTTTCGGCAAGCAACTCACCGTCGTGTAAGCCAGTGGTTCTCAACCTTTTTAGGCCCCCCAAAATAATCATATTTGAACTGGGGACCCCCCACCCTGATCCACTTGGAATTGTAGGAGTTGAGGTATTACATTTAGTTTGACTCGGTTCCACTCCACAGATAAATATAGTGAAAATGGCCGATCTACAAGCTCACAACGCCTCTGTTGCGAGGCGTTGCGAGCTTGTAGATCGGCTATTCTCACTATTTTTGCCTTTCTTATATTATTTGACAATTATTTGGCCAATGTTTGACCAGTTTTTATAGAATAGTTTATTGTTTATTTTTGATGCAGTAATGGTCTTTTTCCATTTCATTTCATTTTAGGTATTAAAAAGGTCTTACAAGTTCTTAAATTGTCACTGTCTGTACTGTCATCTGGGAACCCCTCAAAAATCAGGTGGGGACCCCCCCCCGACCCACAGGTTGAGAATTATGGTATATGTGGGTCATTGGACTTCAGACGTGAAACAGCTGATGAAGAATTGGACACGTTACAAGGAAGAAGACGACAAAGGTATCCACAAGTTTCCCAAGGAGCTTACTGGGGAAAAGGGGGTGTGTTCATTTTTGGGCATCACTTACTGTTGTCACTCCTTCAATTCATTTGAGGGGTCAAATCAGTCAACAATAATAATGTGGGAACACAGCCTGTTACCTGACAGAAATCAGAAAGGGTCATATTTGTCTGCCTACTGCCCTACAAGATCTCCTTCCACTCAGCTGATTCAAATCACTTAACAAGCGCCATGTAATCCCCATGCAGAGATTCAGGCGTCACAGCCAGTGTTGCCATGTCTGCTTATAATAAGTGACTTTTGGCTTATTTTTCTGTAAAGTCACTTGTAAATATTGGTAGTAGCAGGTTGCGTTTTTGTTTAGCTTGTATCTAAAGTGTAGTTGCTTTATTGGGATTGTTTCTAAAGTGTAGTTGTTTATTTGGGCTTAATTGTTTCTAAAGTGTAGTTGTTTATTTGGGCTTGTTTCTAAAGTGTAGTTGTTTATTTTGGCTTGTTTCTAAAGTGTAGTTGTTTATTTGGGCTTGCTTCCTAATGCTGTTTAATTAAACCAGTGGTTCCCAACTTTTTGTCAAGGATGTCAAGGATCCCCAGATTAATATGTAATTGTCCACGGACCTCCGTCTGATAATATTTTGTGCCAGGGGACCCCCATGCAAGATTTGTGTTGTTAAAATGTTTAAAAAATATAAAAAATATTTTACTTTATTCTCAATATGTTTTGAAAATAACAGATCTACAACCTCACAACGTGACGCTGTCGGCTTGTAGATCTGCTATTTTCAAATGGCTGATGTAAAGTGGTAAAACACAGCCTAGTCGCTTCTTTTGGGCTTGTTTTCATAGACCTGGCAAAATCTGGCAACACTGGTCGCAACAGCAGCCAGCCAGTAAGAATGTGACACAGGACAGGAGTTAGGATACTGCTAAAAGCAAGTGTCAAGAAAGAGCCATTGATCATTAATTTGCATCAGCTGTGTGGAGGGAGATCTTGTAGGGTAAGTAGGCAGACTAATGTGACCCTTTCTGATTTCTGTCAGGTTGTGTTCCCACATTATTATTGACTGACACGGATCACTCGAATGAGTGACAACAGGAAGTGATGCCAAAAATTCACGCAAGGGCTCATGGGACACTGGAAACTTGTGGATAACTTGTGGCACTTTTCAATGCTGTTTTTGCTTAGTTACATTATTGCATTATAGACCTTTTCAAGCCAGTAAATATTTACATAAAATAACAAGGTGAACACAGGTGTTACCAATGATAGCCTGCTAATTAACAATAGCAGCACCAAGCGGCCTCTGTTTTGACGTGAAATGCACATCATTATCATTATTACACGCCAGTGCTGCTTACACTATAGCTCTGTGGTTCTCACACTGTTTTAATGTCAACTACCCCCAGGCCATAACTATGAAAGCGTAGCCTACAAATGGAACCAAGGGTCCCTTTTGTTCCATGTGTACACTCTCAGAGTTACAGATCTGAAAGGGTCCATTTGGAGCCCTCTCATGGAACACAGAGGGTCCATGGACCCCACTTTGAGAACCATTAGGCTACTTTTAAAAACTGCTGCCATGTATAAGGTTTATTGAGTGAGGTCTGACATATCTGTTTGAGTGCATTATGTGGATGCTGTGGTCTGACTCAGACAGTGCTATATGGATTGTGCGTTTGTTTTGGCAAAGGCTGGTTATGGTTGGTTTGTGTCTGTGTTGTATTGATTTACAATGTATTCCAAAACAGGCCTAGTTATATCCTGAGAACATTTGTGAACGCATCACACATAAATCAAGAATTCAACCTTGTGTTTCATTGCCATTATACTGTAGCTATATCATGATAAATGTTTAAATTCAACAGGTGTAAAAAAAAAGCATTTGATTTGGTTAGCCTAAGTGATGCAGATAGATTTAAATGGCTCTTGGGATACAAGTGCAGTCTGACTTTATTTAGAGAACTAGACCTGCAAGTTGGGAACAATGCAATACCCGTTATACCCATTGCCAGAGAGTACCCGTTGTAACCGTCTGTCTGAGTCCCTTTCGTACCCATATATGTCTGTCTGTGTCCGTTTAGTTTGGTATAATAATTGTTTCGTTTATTTAGGTATAATAATAGTTTGGTATGGTTTGGTACTTTTATCCTAACTCGTGGTGCGACTAGCGAGACCAAACTAATTGATTCGCATTATGTGGGGAACAAAAACAATGCGACGCCAACCGGAACCCACCACCATCTTTTTTTCCCTTTTTTCTAAACTGGATCACACCGGCCAGTTTGGAACGAATACCAGGCTTTCCTCCACGGTGGAAAGCATGGTGATGCGAGGTTAGTGGAAAGTAGACTGACTAAGTAATGAAATGGCAGATGTGGGGAATTGGACAGGTGTGGGGAATTTACCAAATCAAGCTTAGGCTGGGGTTGCCATGGCAATCAATTGGCTCCCATCCCACCCACGGCCAGAGCATCTTCTGGCGGTTCTGGACAACCGCCTATCCGACCGGCTTGACGCCGGGCTCTGCACTCCCTCGGGTCGTCTGCAACGTGTGTGCCGAAATTGAAGTCAGTCGGTCGAACGGTTCTCGAGATATGTGGATTACAGACGTACAGATACATACAGAGATTCGGTGCATTTATTGTAAGAAGATGGAATGAGAGCATGGGATAAGCCAACAAAGAGAAACAAATTATGTGACTTTTATTTTGGCTAATGAGATGCTACCAATATGTTTCATTCACTTCATATAAACTGTTTACCATGCACTAAACTGTCATTTAATATTGGTTTTAATTGCACACTGGTTTTAAGTAGCTAACACGTGTTTTATCACACGTTGTGTGAAATCCATGTTGGGGGCTGGGGAACGCACTTTGATTATTTTGCCCTAGGCGTCACATTGCCTAGTGGTGGGCTGGCCCTGTATACAAAGTTACATTCCCTTCTGAATAATTGAAAACTATACAATAGGCACAATTTACACAAAGACCATTTTAAACAATTATTTGTAACACAAGAGACAATTAAATACAAATATCATGTACAGTATAATGTTCTCTTTGACAATCATTTAATTGATCTTTACTATCATAAACCATCAATGGTATTTTCCTCTGTCTTTTTGGCCCAAATCTGTTCCCAGATACATTATGGTTTGGCAACTCTTTCAACTGTAAAATATATCCCTTATTATACTGTCATTTAAAATATCCTAACCTTTATCAAACAGGTTTTGACTTCATTTACATTTAACTCACAGTTCTCTCTGGGTATTATCTCCTTTATATTTCAATGATGTCATGCTCTACGCATTGCCTTCCATAAGTCTCCATAGCTCATTCCAAAATGGCTTATTTGATTTGTGAACTTTACTTTTTAAACCAAGACAGTCCATCTCTCCTTGGCTCTGTTTTCCCTAGCTCACAATGTAAAAGGTCACACACGTTACTGTACCATTTATCCACTTCACACTGTTTTCTGCATTGACTGCATAGCATCAATTCAAACTAGGGCTCTATTCCTTGTTTGTGAGCATAGAAGGCTCTTGTGTGTGTGTATGCATACGTGTGTGTGTGTGCGCGTGTGTATGTGTGTGTTTGTTTATTTATCGTTTTATTTTATTCAAAGCTTGTGAAAAAATATTGAGGGATTTATTTCCTTGGCCTATTGGCCACAAGACATTTGGCACTGATTGCCCCTGCAGTTTGTGAGATTAGATGTGGACACATAGATGGAAACACAAAAGCTCTACTAGATGGCTCGCCCCCTAGAAGTCATGCCGTAGAAAAATTAAATAAACAAATAAACAAAAATAAACAAATGAAAAACGTTATTATGCTACAATTGAGGGAGCAGTCTTCCCGCATAACCCGTGCCCACTGCACCTCTGTTTCATTTACAAAACAGTCTGTTGCTTGGTGTTTTCAATGTTTGCAGTTTGCACTAATCCCAGGTTGTATATCTTTGGAATCAGCTGCAAGATTGATAGATTTTGGGAAGCTCTAAGTAAAATAATACATCTCACCCCATTATACTCAAATCTATAACTTTGTAATTGTCTCCGCAAGGCCGAAAGGCATGGCGAGAGAGTATGTTTTCGCCCCCGTCCGTCCGTCCGTCCGTGTGTCCGTCCGTCCGTCCGTGTGTGTGTCCTGTCTGTGTGTTAGCACCAAATCTCTGGCACCGTTGGCCCGGTCGCTGCGAAACTGTGCACACACACTCCCTGGATGCCAATTCAGAACCTCTGCCTCAAATTTTTCACATGGGCCTGTTATAGCGCCACCAGGAGGCCGATTTGTGCAAAACCCATTTTTTCCCATTACTCCTACAGTTTTTAACCAAACCTCATGCAAATCGGTACACAGTATCTCTATAGTCATGTGATCAACCCTGATCTGTCTGATTTCCCATATTCCATCCTCATTGGCTAAGGTTACCATCCAAAGTTTGCAGGATTGGTCCGTTTTGAACAAACTGCCTCAAATCATGAACGCAGCTTGCCATTTGCATAGAATTGCACACGCACATTCCCACTAGGCCGAGGAAGAAATGGCACTTAAAACTTTTCACATCAGCCTCATGGTGGCGCTATAACAGGCCGATTTGCATTTTTAACTATAACTGCACCGATCTGCGTGAAACTTTGCACGCCTACTCCCTAGAGGCCAAGGAAAAACATCTGCACTGCATTTTTCACATCTGCTTTTTACAGCGCCACCAGGAGGCCGACTTATGTCAAATACATTTTTGGATATTAATCCTTCAGATTTTATCCAAACATCACACAAATCGGTACACAGTATCTCTATAGTCATGTGATCAAGACGCATCTGTCCGATATTTCATATTCCATCCTCATTGACTAAGGTTGACTTCCAAAGTTTGCAGGATTGGTCCGTTTTGAACAAAATGTCTGAAATCATGAACGCGGCGTGCGATTTCCGTGAAAATTTGCACGCATATTCCCACTAGGCCGAGGAAGAAATGCCACCCTTTTCACATTGGCCTATTATAGCGCCACCAGGAGGCCACAATAACTTACCTGACCTGGCGGAGACCTGTGCTCCGAGGAGCACTTTCTCTAGTTAATTCTCTTTTGTAGAGGATGGAGCACAAATCAGTTCAATCAAACAGTTTCATCAATTTAACAGTTATAACCTTCTCCTTTAAAAACGTTTTATTACCTAGGAGTTGAACTGAATAAAGGAAAAGAATAACATGCTGGAAAATATGCAAATTAGATAGAGATAATTGCATTGTAGCAGTTCATTAACCTGCATACTGTATGTGATCCAAAATGTTTCTTCTTTAAATTCAAGTTTATAACAAAATCTTAATAGTAAATGGAAAATATATCTGGATAAATATTATTCTTCGTTTTAAAGACTGTGAGCCAAGTCAGCCTCTTATGTTCTCTCAAAATGATCTGTGACTTGGTCAGTTCATTGAATGTTTTATGAGATGTGCTTACTACTAATGCACTTGTAATGCCTTATGATGTACCTATAATGTGCTAGTAAAGCACTTAAAATATCTAAGCCTGGTATTGTAAGCTCATCCAACAAAATTACTTGAACAAACCCACACTGTTTTGAGGACTATAAGAGTGCAGTAACTGTATTGTCATGGTGTATTCGTGAAACATCTCTCTGGTATGGATTTAGTAAGTCGAACCCGAGGTCAATCGCCACTTGCTGTCAACACCAAGGGATCTACTCTATCTCTGTTCCTAGAGGCTTCTGTGGCCAAACATCAAGACAATCTATGGCTTTCCATCAATTTAAAACCGAAGGAAGAAGGGGGGTGAAGGGCACATGGACAACTTTGTGATCTCTACTATATCTATCGAGCCATAAAGAGTAGATTTAAAAACATCCCTCATGGCTGTAGGCCCCAGTAATGAAGACACTTATCCCCCCGAGGAGCTTCCATCTTTGCTATCCTGTCTGAGAGCACCTCACAAGCGCAGTTCCTGAAGGACGCTTCAATCTCCCCCCACTCCTTCCATCTTCCCCCCAACCATCTCCTCCTGGCCGCACGGCCATTCCTGTCACTGGACTGAGAGATAACCAGCTTTACCAATCCTGTCCTTTATGTGAATGTCAGACTATCCATGCAGGGGCCATGACACATCAGTGTGAGACACTGTTATCCGCAAATAACCCTGCTTCAGCAGTTAACTGCCTCAGAGAGGAGGCGCTTACAGACTCCTCAGCTGCTCAAGCTAGTACCGAGGACACAAGAGAAACAGCGTGTTCTATTTTACCGTATGAGGGGTGTGGGGGTGGGTTTGGAGTTGATGTAACACTCTGCCAGAGGAGGATCATTTTTATTAGCTTTTTTTCAGTAACTAAAGTGTATTCGCCATAAAGGCCCCCTGGAAGTTTAAGCATGTCATCATCTGTTCAACATGCCACAGAGAGCGAGAAAGAGGGATTGTGTGAAAGGAGAAAAGAGAGACCCCACCACTCATCTTTCACAGCTCTTATCAAACTCAGGTGGGTATCAAGTTAGACAGCACCACAGGTGCTGTCACAGGTCACTTCAACACATTCCTGCGAGAGCCACTGAACGAGCCAGTCACCAATGATGATGACAGACTTCAGTAGATTCACTAATTAATTGCCTAACCTGTTACATAATCTGCTGGCAAAATTAGCTTGGGAAATTACTTTTGTTCAATTTCACTGCCATTCATGTAGGCTATGTTTGGATAGAATAAATTAATTCATGGGGGCTGCCCATTACTCCGGCATCCCAATAGTCCTAATTTTTTTAGGTGTGAGGTTAGGCTTAGTTATGATGAGCACCGTCGGACCAGTGGTACTTCGGAACAAGGGCCTAATGGCATGGCACTGGGTGCCTGGCCATGTCTCCTCTCTCTCAGCCCTTAAGCTATCTGTCTTTCTACATTCTACTATCTGTAAATGGGTACTGCATGCTGCATCTGCATTTCGGTATATAAAAATCCCCTCATTAAATCTATACTATTATGACACCATTATGACTCCAGTTCACAGCAGCAAACATTGGTATATTTGCATGGCCTGTCAGCTCTATTGAGAAACACTGGCTTGTACTTTACTAGTACAGCAGAAATCTCTTGAATGTTGTACAGTAGAATCAAATTGATACAATTTAACCACTTAAGGACTATACTTCATCGTAAAGTTATAAATTATTAATTATTATATACTTAATAACACATTATGTATGTATGCTTAATATAGTATCTGTTGTGCAACTTCATTGTAGAAGTTCACAACATGATGCGACGCGTTGTGAGCTTTCTTTTAAATGCGTTTTATAATTTTTTTATGATTTCGACATGCCCAAAATAAGTGTGTCTCCTGCAATAGCTACATCTGTAAACTGCATGGGATTCTGATTGAGGTCAAATCAGGAAACAATAGTACAGAAGAATTATGGTTATATTCTATTTTTGAAAGTCATTTGGAAAAGGTAGAATGTATTCATGGCAGGGTGGTAAAATTCCCATGAGCTGGTTGAACCCTTTTGTATGGCAATAAATATTTTAACATAATTATGGAACCAGATGGTCATCTTGAAGCTATGACTTGAAATCTACCTAAAATTCAGTCTCTCTCACACGTTCAAATATTATTCTAGTAAAGCATTTGGTTAAATGTAAGGGTTTTGAGTATCTAAGATAAATGGCAATGCCTTCTTTCAGATTCATTCTTGCTTTTGCATGAGCACACCTGTTCAACACCACATGCACACACACGCGCGCGCGGTCGCACGCACGTATGAACAACATTAAATAAATTAATCCCATTTATGGTTTCAGCTGAAGTGAAGTATTCACTCACACTAATCCATATCTCACCCACTTATCTTTTCCACAGAGAGGCACACAAATAGAGCAATTTTCCCATATGGTCTGTGCACCTCCCGTTGAAAAAATGGTTATGGTTTGCCTCAATAGCACACAACTTAAGAAGAGAGCTCCTATGGTCAAAAAAACGTATAAAATAAAATATCCCACAGTCCTCACACAGATATTACGTTTCTGCAGGACATGAAAACATTAAAATTACCAGCAATGATTTTTGGACCCCTTTGCATCACAAATTAATATTCAACAGAGCCTCTGTAAAGCTGTTCTGTGTGAGTGGGAGCACAGGTGGATGAAAGAGCAGCAGGATTGTCTCCAGGGCTGTGTGCCGGCACCCTCAGTATCAACACTGCCTCAGGGCAAAGCCCAGTGAGCTCTACTGACTTAAGGCATGCAGAGGAAGCTGAAAGGCACTCAGCAAATACTCAAGGTTAAATTTCATCTCACCATAGGTCATAGCCACTCTAGGAGCCCCTACTGTGTTGCTCCTGCCCTGCATTGCTGCTACGTTGTGGCATCACCTCACCTCTGAGAGGAATTCTTTAGAAAACACTTTGACCCCCTCCCCCCAGTTTTCCACCATCAGAATGTACATGTGCAGAGAAAGAGATAAAGCGGCAGTGGCTATGGCAGTAATACAGATTAGATGCAGGATGAGGACATTTTCCTATAGCCCGGGACGGAACGGTCGACTGAGACTGTAATTGGCTGAGACACATCCAGCTCTTGCTTCACTAGGAAATCACAAAATATGGTCACTAAAAGCCAATTCATCTAACATATTAGTCAGTCCTTCCCATTCATGAACCGCTGTGTGAGCCTGTACCCCTAGAACGTGAAGTGTTTATTGAGTTACCCTATTAACACAGAAAGCTTGTTAGTGTCCATAAACTGTGTCTTGACAGAAAGCTTCTGAGTGTTTCAGTGAGCTTTTTAAACAGCAATTTGTTAAAAGTGTGACCCCTGAGAAAATCAGATATCCAGATTAAAGTGAGAGGCACTGTTTGCTCCATTACCTCAGTTTACATTTCATTAACGGAAAAGGGGAGGGGTTGGGGGAAGTGGAAGAGGACATTTTGCTCTATGTTTTGATCAATAGAGCTCCATCTTCCGTTAACCTAATGAGGCTTTTAATTAAGCATTGACAATTCTAAACAACAAAAATAAACAGTGACCACTCTGCAATACTGTAAACAATCTTGCATACTTTGTTATGGCCATGGTACATGCTAATGCTACAGTAGGGTACCAATCGAGTTCCCAGGTTATATGATGCGTGGAATGACAGATATTACTGCAGGCTATAGACCATAAAATGCAGTTTCCTTTGCTGTAGACATTTGCAAGAGCTGAAACGGTCTTTGAATATTACCACTGTAAACTTTTCTTTTCAAATAATCTTCTCATATTTCTCATAATTGAACAGCACAGCTTTATAGCAGACCGTGGTTATTGCATGGGAAAACAAATGTAGGTGTTTTAACAGTATAATCACAAGGGGCTCGCTATGAATGGATGAACAGAGTTAGAAACAGAATCTATACTGGTTGGGGGTGACTGGGCGCTCAAGTGCACTAGTTACCTTGCTCCTTGTGAGTTGCGACAACCCAGGATCGAATCCGTCTCCCGGCTTCTCCAATCTCTTTCTGCCCTCCGTTTCCTGTCTATCTAATAAAGCAATAAGAATGCCCTCAAAAAGAAGAAGAAAAAATCTATACCGGTCATCATATTGACAGGTTTTAGTGAAGACTTATGAATGATTTTGAGAAGAAGATGACTGCTCATATTCTTACAATCCTGAAACCTTTTTTTTTCTAAATCTACCCCCAATTGAATTCCTGTAAAATGGCACATTGAATATGGTGTGCTATGAAATGCTGTAATGTTCAGATGGACCAGTCATTTATCCATTTTATCTCACAGTATGCTATTCACATCCCTATTGTACCTTTATTGAAAGGATAACCCCTTGATCATCTCATTTTCGAGGGGGTCAAATATACAAAGAGTACAATAGACAGAACAGTACAACAAATACATCCATGCATACATAAACAGGACAACATAACAAAAACAAAGTCTCTCCTGTATGACTGGCCGCTCCCACCCCACCTGATCACCCACAAAATGACAGACTTCATGCATTAATATACCCATGTAAATGAACAAAAAACTACAGACCGTTACATACATGCACACGAGGGTGAAGTTTAAAAAAGTGTCCGAAAACACTTTTTTGCTACAATTTAAACTACCTCCTTATCTCATGAAGCAGTCGATCTGCATACAGTAGGCATACATGTAATTCTGACACACACACACACACACACACACACACACACACACACACACACACACACACACACACACGTTGGTTAGTGGCTGTCACATTTAATTAGCAAGAAAGGAAGGCATAGTGTGAGTTATTAAAATAATCGTATCAAGGAAACATTATTGAGCCGATGCTGGGGAATGGAATACCCATTACATTTTTATGATTGTGTCCAACCGTCCCCCACCCACCAGTTCGTCGTCTGGTGATACACGCCACTTAATCATGATTCTCACCCGTGTTGCGTAGAGCATTCAAACCAATCCCCAGAAAGCATATAAAATCACTAGTCTGCTCCTTTTGATATGGAGCATGTGGTAGCACAATATATTATTACTGTTGCTAGCACCAGTACATATCTTCACTCAGGGTCAATGAATGGATGTATGGTGGTGTGTTTGCATGTGCTGATGCCCTGTGCACTTAAGTACACCTTAAAGTGGATTGGCGGGCTGACACAAACCTTGACGGAGGTAGTATCTGCCATCACAGTTCCCAGTTGTCAATTATTATCTCATGGAAGTTTGGCTATTGCCAAAATGTACACTGCAATTACGTTTTGCAGAAAATTCTACTTAGCCCACACAAAAAGGCCAGCTTTGTGTACACTATACAGTTAGTATCTATTCAATCTAAATGACATGCCAGTTTCTGTGAAGAGTTCAGTATGATAAAAGGACAAAGAGGCTGATAAGCTGGTCAGCTGCCATATTATTTCCCTGGGGATAATATGGCAGCTGTGCCATCAGCACAAGCTAAACTGCACTCTGAACTGTCACCACCGAGTGACCCACGCTGTTGAAGAAACATTGATGAAACTTGGCCGCAAAAAAACGGTTGTTGCAGATGGTTTGGTCAAATTCACAGAGGAGTGAGGTTGTGGACGGTGGAATTCATCCAGGCACAATGAAACCAAAACAGAGCTATGTACCTTTGACGGCACACAAAATGGCTGCTTAACAGCAAGGCTGGATGTGTTTTCAGCCAACTCCTTCTCCACACAGTTGAAAAATTACTACAATTTCCATATACATACAGTGCATACAGTACATACAGTACATACATACATGCATTCGTCGTTGCCCCTGGTTGAATCTCAGGCAACAACAAATGCCCGGTGATAATCTCTCTCACTCACTCACTCACTCACTCACTCACTCACTCACTCTCTCTCTCCACACACGCACGTACACGCACACACACAATAGCCACCAACGGGCCTTTATAATGGACTATTAGTGAATTTTGTGTGCCTTGCCCAGTTCATGAGTGCCTCTCTGGCCATCGCTCCTGCAGTCATGGTGCTAGGTCTTGGCATTTTGAACCTGACCCCTGGAAGACTTTGGCTAATTAGTTCCAGAGGAAGCAGCAATCCGTCTTCCTTAGGAAGTGATGTGTCCACTTCCTACAGCCGTGGTCACTGTGCCTTAATTTAGAATGTCTTAAGCTCAGGGGCCAGTGGACAGGCGCGGGAAACAACAAATAAATTAAATGGGGGGGGGGGGGGCGGACAACCTTCCCTTTCCCTTAATCCTTAATCCCCCGTGTAATTCACAAACATCAGTTTTGTACAACCAAAATTGAATTGTCCAGAATTGTCTGTATAGAATAGATATAAAAATAGCACCACCACCACCATCAACAATAACAAAAACATTCTGGAGCATAGTTGAGCGGGGAAGGCACTTTTCCTATCTGCATGCAGTGTATCAGAATCCTACTGATGAAAGAGAAAATAGTCTGAAAGACATTGCATGAATTAACCTATTAAGACCAGGAAAGCATCTGTGTCATTTTAGATTTCAACCACTTTAAACATTATTTTAAACTTTGGCTATTCATCAATAGAAGATCTACAAGCTGATAGCGGAAAGGGTGGCCATGAGCTTGTAGATCTGCTATTTTTGAAAAATCGTGAACATTTGTGCATATCTTTGAATGTATCTATATTTTTAAAGCAAACATCTTTAACTCAAATCTTAGCTTCTGGGGGTCCCTGGAACAAAATGTTTTGAGATGGGGGTCCTCGGCCAAATACAAATTTTGGGGGTCCTTGACAAAGTTTGAGCACCACTGATAGCAACATACTGTAAGTTTTTCAGAAAACTGTTAGGATTTAGAATATATTTGTAGAATCGGCCTCAGGACTTAATGGGTTAAATATTTGAAGTGAAAGCATGGCATAGGAATGATAATTCTGTTGAAATGATCATCCGCCTCCACCTCGTTATTTGCGTTATCGTGAGCAAGTAAGAAGTAATGTCATTTTTCTCTGAAAGAGCTGGTGCCCTCCGGATGCGAAACGCAGTGGAAAAGAAATCCTTTCAGAACCCTTGCAATTGAAGATCACAAGGGTACAAACAGATTAACCACAGTATGTGCGTGCCCTCACCAATCTCTATGATAATAGACAAAGTCTATGTTTTATGTCTTGTGTTAACATAATCACAGGTGCCAGATGGGAAGAGTTCGCCACACAGAAAAAAATATGTATATAAGAAGCAGAACATTTAGACCCTCTGAGGATTTGATAGCTTTTACTATCCTAACCTGTTCATATTAAAGGACAGTAATTACAATTTCAGTTGTATTAACATTGACGCATACCTCTTGGAGGTAATTCAAATGGCAATATGAACTTGCAACATGACAGTAATATGGGCGTCGTATCACAGTGGGTTATAAGTAATACTAAATGTATAATGAAAAATGAAGACCACCGTTAACTTGTGCTATGTATGAGTAAGAGGGCAATCACACGCTTCAAAAATGCCTAGTAGGCAGTTTAGGTTTTTTTTTGCATGCCAATCCATAACCCCAGGTTTAATAATATCATTTATGGTCTCATTCTCATGTCTGGGGAGCTTCTAGCACCATGGATCAGCAATGCAAACTGATTTATGTTACCTTCACACCTAATACATCTGGTTTGCACAAACACAATAGCTTTAGCATTTCTATGCACAACTCCTCATGCTGTACAGGCACAGCATCTTGGTGATGCAATGCAAACGCGGTTCTCCGTCTGCTTCACACTCAGTCTGTAGTGGCGACATGGCGGTCATCGTCATCGCTGGTTCCTCTCAGAGTGCGAAGGTTTTAGCACACAAGACGGGATGGCACTTAAAACAATAAAGGGTTATGGGAACCTAAAGGCTTCTTAACATTGTCTCTGTGCAGCAAGTGCTCCCAGGAAATCTGTGTGATGTGTTCCCCACGCACAACACATAAAACCACACTGTATGGTGGTGATGATTGTTGTGTGGAGTGCTTACTCTCATTGTGCTGCTGCTTCCTGCCGCGATTTAAAATGCTGGAGTGGTTCATAGTGATAAAACAGAGCGAGCAGAAGTAATCTAGATCTGAATCCCAATAGGGCCTTCATCTTTGGGTTCCACAGGGCCCTGTTGAGACTAAACATTAGCTGATTCTGCATCTAGTATTTTAGTTTTTTTTCCCCCCAGAGTTTATCAAGAACAGCTTATGAAACCAATAAGAAGATGTTTGAAAAGTTTTATCAGGAGGACCTTGTGCAGGAACATATATCTGATTCTTTCATCTATGAACATGCAAAGATGTTACATTATCTTTTCCACCTAATATAATGGTTCAAAACTCCATTTATCCTTCATTATCCAGCAGAGTACACTATGGTAATATAATTATAACAACATAGATTAACACAGAGCCTTTGTAATGTGTCATTCAATTTCATTTTTCGTTTCATTGGAATTTCATGTACTGTATGTTGTGTAGTAATGCCACAGTGTGTGTGTGTGTGTGCTCATTTGCTGCGAAAATAAGCTTTAGGCCTATTATATATGGCTTAATATTATCTCATTTTTTCAGTATTGGAAAATTAAAGAAGCATAGCATTTGCAGAATGTTTTGTTTGGATTAATGATGCTGCAGTCCACTGAGCACACATTTGCTCACTCATTGCTTACTCTCAATGGAAAGCTGAGCATTTGGGTAGCTTTCGGCTCCCCTCAGCACATTTAGCCCTGATAATATATGTGGGTGGGTGGAGGTTGTGTGACGGACCTGTAGTCAGGGCTGTCATCATTGAGTGCAGGCTAAGATGTAAGTCAACATATCTGCAATGACGATCTGGAAGGAGACAAGCAATCAAAGCTGACGGAATGCATTACTGAGTAATGAGTCAGTGGGGGGAGATCAACCCCCGTGAGAATTTCCGTCCGAACTGTATTTGTGTAACTTTGAATCGTGAATGAGTAGGGGTTCTGGTGGGGAATAAAAGATTGATGTTAAAAAGGTATGTATGTCAACCATGAGCTTCAGTGACCTACACAGACAGAAATGCAGTTATCTTATCCATCTTGCTATTGTACGTGTCCATGCCCAAGAAACAAATTTAATAATGTGCGCACGTACCTATGCATGCATGAAGCATGCACGCCCCCTCTCTCTATGAATCAAGTTGGGTGCTTAGTTATAACGATAGTCAACAATATTTGTGTACTATATTTGTGGGGAAATTACCATGTTTATTTAGAAAACTTGTCAGTTAATCTGATTGTTAAGGTGATTAAGATTTCAGTTCAGACTATTGTAAGTATTTCTGCATACAATTGATCTGTTTTACTGATTTCTGTTGTTGAGCGCTTACTGCAAAAACCTGGCTTGGATGGGAGGTGATAAGTGGGTGGAGTTGCTTGTCAGTTAAACTTTATTTCCAACCTTTGTGTCTACACCAAGCCAAATTAGAACAGTTCAGCAGTGGGCTCACTTGCAAATCCAATCAAGTGTTCAAGCATTACAATGCAGCAATTTAAAGCTATTCAAACCTTATTCACTTAATGCTTTCCTTTGCCAGTTGACAATATGGTATTGATCAGTAACTAATGGATTGAAGCATAAAGGTTGTAGCAAGGTTTTAACGAAACATTGCTTTTTATGGCTCTGAAGGACACTAAGATTGTGTGTGTGTGTGTGTGTGTGTGTGTGTGTGTGTGTGTGTGTGTGTGTGTGTGTGTGTGTGTGTGTGTGTGTGTGTGTGTGTGTGTGTGTGTGTGTGTGTGTGTGTGTGTGTGTGTGTGTGTGTGTGTGTGTGTGTGTGTGTGTGTGTGTGTGTGTGTGTGTGTGTGTGTGTGTATTGTGCTGTCTCTGCTATAATTGGCAGCCGCCATATATGGCGGAGAGGATATAACACGAGATCCTCCTCTATGTGTACTCCCAGGAACTTGAACTCGCTGACCCTTTCCACTGCAGCTCCATCGATGAAGACGGTCGCATGCTCTCTCCATGGCCTCCTGAAGTCCACGATCTGCTCCTTGGTCTTGTCGACGTTGAGGGTAAGGCTGTTCTCCTGGCACCAGAGTGCCAGTAAACTGATCTCATCTCTGTAGGCAGACTCATCATTGTTGATGATTGTTGTCACATCATCACTGACACCAAACTGTCTGCAAGCCAGTACAGTCTCCATATAAGAGAGCATGTTATATTTGTATTTTGTAAACAACTGGGCAGAGCTATGGACAGTCCTTTTATGAGGAGGCGGAGGGACTTGGACAGGTGGGTGGTGCTAAGGTGCCTACCAGGTGTACTTAATATCAGCTGGTCTGTGAGTGTGCGCCCACACAAAAACACCATGTTTGCACTTACTGTACTCTTTTCTTTTAAGATTCTTCCTCCTTATTTAATAATAGTACCCAATGATCATGTTTTAGGTTGAAACAGAAGTATGTATCTAATCCTGCTTACAGTAAAGCATGGTTCAGGTTCGTTCAAGTTAGTCTATGAGAAATATGAGAAATAATATTTTATATTGCAGCAGACCCACCAAACCTCTTCAACAATGCATTGCTCAACTGTACTGTAGGTTCCCAATGCCAGTTAGTTACATTAAATGAATATGAAATACATGATGTCCAACATTGGTATACTTTTATTTGTATTTAATTAGTATTTATTCGCACAATAAAAACTGTACAAATGTAACATTATTGAAAGACAGAAATAAGTGCAGGTGATAAAGGAAACCCAAGGTATACAAGGTTCTCACCTAAAATAATAAACAACTAGAAAAAGTGCTCCTCGGAGCACAGGTCTCCGCCAGGTTAGGTAGGTTATTGTGGCCTCCTGGTGGCGCTGTAATAGGCCAATGTGAAAAGGGTGCCATTTCTTCTTGGGCCTTTCATGGCAATCGGACCTTGCATTCATGATTTGAGGCATTTTGTTCCAAAAATGTGAATTGCTAAATTAACCTGTTGGTGGCGCTATAACAGGCCAATGTGAAAAGGGTGGCATTTCTTCCTTGGCCTAGTGGGAATGTGGCCTAGTGGGAATGTGCGTGTGAAATTGCACGGAAAGCGCAAGCTGCGTTCATGATTTGAGGCACGGACCAATCCTGCAAACTTTGGAAGCCAACCTTAGCCAATGAGGATGGAATATGAAAAATCGGACAGATCCGTGTTGATCACTTAACTATAGAGATACCGTGTACCGATTTGCATGACGTTTGGATAAAATCTGTAGGAGTAAATGGGTTTTGCACAAATCAGCCTCCTGGTGGCGCTATAACAGGCCCATGTGAAAAACTGAGCAGAGGTTCTGAATTGGCATCCAGGAAGTGTGTGTGCACCGCTTCGCAGCGACCGGACCAACGGTGTCAGAGATTAGCTGCTCACAGACAGATGGACGGACGGACGGACACACGGACGGACGGACGGACAGGGGGTAAAACATACTCTCTCACCATGCCTTTCAGCCTGGTGGAGACAATTAACAAGTTAAACATAGTAATCAAACATAAGACATGACAAACGACAAGTACCTTGTGTGTAGTTGAATGAGTGGGTGCGAGTGTCTGTGTGTGAGTGTGGGTGGGTGTACGCGTGTCTGCACATATGTGTATGTGTTTGCAGAAGTAGGGCTACATTATATGGTAGAAGCACTTCAAGCAAGTAAAAAGACTTGATTCATCAGGCATACTCTGAATGACTAACGTACTAACCATGGCTAAAGGTGAACAGAGTGGCGAAGTTAATTCCCACCACACCAGAGCCAGCATTGCAGACCTGTACTTGCCCAAATTCAAAACCAATATGGGAAATGCTCATTTATGGCGGAGCAGCAAACTGGAACCTGTTAAAGACCGATAAAGAGCACTAGCAGTCATGTTGAATGGGAATTTAAGCGACTTTGAGTACCTAGAAAAGCGGCGAAGCGCTATATAAATTGTATGTATTATTATTATCTCAACCTTGCTAGCCGCACACAAAGACTATGGAGCACTTTCTTCTTGGCCGCCATCAGACTTATGAACACAGACTGAACATTACATGGCTCGGACAGTATGGCCACATGTCAGGACAGCAGAGTCACTGCCCATCTTTCGCCGCAGGCTGAAAACCCACCTCTTCAGGAAACACTACCCTTCCTCTTTGCCTGGCCTACTTGTTGTTAACTAGTTGTACGAACGCTTGTTTTATTGTTGTATTGTTTTATTGGATCTTGTTTAGTCGATACAATTATTTGTTTTAGTTCCTGCTCATTTGATTTAGCTATTTTGTCTCATCTGTTTAAGGAAATAGGTAGCTGATATATTGCACTTTTACCTTAGCACTAGGTATACTCTTGGTTGCTTGTTTTTGCAGAAAATGCACTTAAGACTTCTGGTGATTAGTAGTTTTCGTTCCCTACCTATGTTGAATGCACTTATTGTCGCTTTGGATAAAAGCGTCTGCTAAATGACTGTAATGTAATGTAATGTAATGTCTGTGACTCACGTATTGGACCTATGACAATACATTTTGCACTTGAGCTATTTTGCACTTTTGGGTAGTTTAGATATTTTATATAGATTGTTTATTTATTTAAGCAGCTTCGTTTTGAACACAGATAACATTTGACACACAATGTATTTAACATCTTAGGTCACACCGAACATTAATTCTGCCACTGCTTTTCAATGGGAACTGAACTTTTTTTTCAGAAATCCTCGAATGGCAACAAACCGCTCCGTTCCAAATGAAAAGCATTGGCAGAATCCGCCCGCATAGCCAGAATCAAAGTTTGGTGTGACTGCACCCTTATTCTTGAGACTGTAGCTGCTGTGATGGTTTTTAGAGCACAGTGAATTTCGCATACCTTTTACTTGTAATTGGTATTGTTGACAATAAAGTTGAACCTTGAACTGTATGTTTCAATGCCTGTTCTATGTTATAATGTTTTGTCTGTCAACAACCAAGGACCACCGTGGTAATAAGTTGTTGACTTTGTTGTGTTTTTATCCTTGACACGGCGTGGAATAAACTCCCATTACACCTAAGACAGGCAGCCTCTGTGGATAGCTTTAAAGCACAGCTCAAGACCTATTTCTTCACTCTTGCTTTTAGTTGATTTTTAAATCTCTGTTATTCATGTCCTCACTGTTTTTGCCTGATTCACTGCCTTTTTGGCTTTTATTTTAATGTTTTATGATTTTGCATTTTTTTTTCTTTTAATACAAATTAGTTGTACTTTTTCTGTAATTGTATTCTTGCTCTGTAAAGCACTTAGAGCTGCATGTCATGAAAGATGCTATACAAATAAAGTGTATTATTATTATTTCTGTGAGAAGCATGTACTGTAATGTGTTTTTTTCTTGTAATCATAACATCCATTAAATCAAATCAAATCAAACAAAGCTGTACTCCCATCAGACAACCAACCTGCAGTGCACATCCACAAGCTAGAGCCCATACACTCCACTAACTACATCGCTTTGCCTGGATGGACAATTGATCTGTGATTGGCTAGTCCATTGTTAGGCCACCCGGCAGTTCAACACTGTAACTTCATCAGACAGGCAGGCAGACGGACGGACGGATGGACGGACGGACGGACGTCTATTAGGCTGGCCTCCTGGTCCAGCTAAAAATATACAGTCCAAGTCAGATGTACAATAAGTCAAAGATAAATTAGACGTGTGTGTGTGTGTGTGTGTGTGTGTGTGTGTGTGTGTGTGTGTGTGTGTGTGTGTGTGTGTGTGTGTGTGTGTGTGTGTGTGTGTGTGTGTGTGTGTGTGTGTGTGTGTGTGTGTGTGTGTGTGTGTGTGTGTGTGTGTGTGTGTGTGTGTGTGTGTGTGTGTGTGTGTGTGTGTGTGTGTGTGTGTGTGTCTAATCTCCTGCACCGTTGGCTTGATCGCAGCGAAACTGTGCACACACACTCCCTGGATGCCAATTCAGAACCTCTGCCCCAATTTTTCACATGGGCCTGTTATAGCGCCACCAGGAGGCCAATTTGTGCAAAACATATTTTTTTGACAGAACTCCTACAGATTTTATCCAAACATCACGCAAATCGGTACACAGTATCTCTATAGTCATGTCATCAACACGGATCTGTCTGATTTTCCATATTCCATCCTGATTGGCTAAGGTTGGCTTCCAAAGTTTGCAGGATTGGTCCGTTTTGAACTAAATGCCTCAAATCATGAACGCAGCTTGCTATTTCCGTGAAATTTCACACGCTCATTCCCACTAGGCAGAGGAAGAAATGCCACTTGAAAATGTTCAAATCAGCCTCTTGGTGGCGCTATAAAAGGCCGATTTGCGTTTTTAACTATAACTGCACTGATCTGCGTGAAACTTTGCACGCATACTCCCTAGAAGCCGAGGAAAAACATATGTCCAGCATTTTTCACATTAGCCTTTTATAGCGCCACCAGGAGGCCGACTTATGTAAAACACATATTTTTAGATTACTCCTTCCCATTTTATCTTTATACAAATCGGTACACATGATCTCTATAGTCATGTGATCAAGACAGATCTGTTTGATTTTTCATATTCCATCCTGATTAACATCTAAGATTAACATCTAAAGTTTGCAGTAGTGCCTTGTTTGGAACAAAATTACGCAAATCATGAACGCAGCGTCTGATTGCGGTGAAACTTTCGACGCACATTCACACTATGTTGAAGAACAAATGCCACCCTTTTAACATTGGCCTGTTTTAGCGCCACCAGCAGGTCAAATTTAGCAAAACACATTTTTAGAACAAAATGCCTCAAATCATGAATGCAGTGTCCGATTGCTGTGCACGGCCTAGGAAGAAATGGCACCCTTTTCACATTTATTATAGTGCCACCAGGAGGCCAAAATAACCTACCTGACCTGGCGGAGACCTGTGCTCCGAGGAGCACTTTTTCTAGTATTTACTTTGATTTTACTTTGTATGGCCAAATAATAACTGGCTTGCTTTCCATAGTAGTATAACGGTAGCTCATTTTTAATGCTTGAGCTTTCAGGATACCATGCAAGGCACCAACCTACTCATCGGGAGCAATTAGGGGTTCAGCATCTTGCTCAAGGACACTTCGACACTAACTCTGGGGGAGCCCGGGCTCGAACTGGGAATCTTGCGGTTCCGATCCGGCCGCTCTACCGGCCACTCTACCCCTGAGCCACTGCCGCCCCATGTTGAATTTATTCAGGATTGACCTGTATTGGAGACAGGCTAGCATGTAGAATTCAGTTTGCAGTGGCACTTCATCTTATGGCTCTCTTCATGTACGGTACATGTATAATATTGCAGTGTTGGGTTACAGTACATTTACAAGTATAATGCAAATGTGCTGCAGCATGCAACACCAGGCCACCAGGAGGCCGACTTATGTAAAACACATATTTTTAGATTACTCCTTCCCATTTTATCTTTATACAAATCGGTACACATGATCTCTATAGTCATGTGATCAAGACAGATCTGTTTGATTTTTCATATTCCATCCTGATTAACATCTAAGATTAACATCTAAAGTTTGCAGTAGTGCCTTGTTTGGAACAAAATTACGCAAATCATGAACGCAGCGTCTGATTGCGGTGAAACTTTCGACGCACATTCACACTATGTTGAAGAACAAATGCCACCCTTTTAACATTGGCCTGTTTTAGCGCCACCAGCAGGTCAAATTTAGCAAAACACATTTTTAGAACAAAATGCCTCAAATCATGAATGCAGTGTCCGATTGCTGTGCACGGCCTAGGAAGAAATGGCACCCTTTTCACATTTATTATAGTGCCACCAGGAGGCCAAAATAACCTACCTGACCTGGCGGAGACCTGTGCTCCGAGGAGCACTTTTTCTAGTATTTACTTTGATTTTACTTTGTATGGCCAAATAATAACTGGCTTGCTTTCCATAGTAGTATAACGGTAGCTCATTTTTAATGCTTGAGCTTTCAGGATACCATGCAAGGCACCAACCTACTCATCGGGAGCAATTAGGGGTTCAGCATCTTGCTCAAGGACACTTCGACACTAACTCTGGGGGAGCCCGGGCTCGAACTGGGAATCTTGCGGTTCCGATCCGGCCGCTCTACCGGCCACTCTACCCCTGAGCCACTGCCGCCCCATGTTGAATTTATTCAGGATTGACCTGTATTGGAGACAGGCTAGCATGTAGAATTCAGTTTGCAGTGGCACTTCATCTTATGGCTCTCTTCATGTACGGTACATGTATAATATTGCAGTGTTGGGTTACAGTACATTTACAAGTATAATGCAAATGTGCTGCAGCATGCAACATATCACTCTTTTCATGGTGGTATGAGAGGAAAGGCGCTTCAGGGAACAAGTTCAGCTGACTTGAA
The DNA here is from genome assembly GCF_963280865.1 of Gymnoscopelus braueri. Lineage (NCBI taxonomy): Eukaryota > Metazoa > Chordata > Actinopteri > Myctophiformes > Myctophidae > Gymnoscopelus > Gymnoscopelus braueri. The sequence continues at coordinate 25,456,716 of NC_137612.1, read as the reverse complement.
TGCATTATTTTGTCTGTGTCCATTATGGTTCTGCATATAGCTACGAGGAAGAATTGTGATAACTCTGCGCTGTGAGCTTGTAGATCAGCTATTTTTGGCGCGCTATATAGGCACTCAACAATGTATAAATATTCCGGTCAGCCCTGGAAGCTTCTTGCCACTACATTACAAAGTCACCCCCAATCTCTGGTGACGGTTCAGAGACACTAGAGATTGTTTCCCACCGGCAGACTTCTGTTCTGAGCCGTCGTCCCCCATGCATATAGCCAATAGCCATGCAATCCTGCTTCTAACAGATATATGTGTTGTAATCACTTTGAAAATGAGCATTTGCAACATGTAAGAGCCTCAAAGCTTTAAGAATGGAGAAATAACACGGCATATATACTACCCCATTAAAATACCTTCTGCTTCTTCTTAGACCAGCCAAAATAGCAAACACAAATACATCATGTATAATTTTGTGTTTCATAGTTTATCTTTAAAGGGTATACCATAACATATTCTAATTACATTCTATGCTCATCACACAACTCATAATATGTTAAGTAATGAGCAATCATCATCCATAACAGCTACATTACACATATCGTTGTTGTCGGGCAGAAACCTCTTATCTCCATATATTAACTTTTTATGTTTTTTCGATGCTTCGTCATACCATAGTGTCACAGAAAAGTAGCAAAAATTGCAGATCTACAAGCTCGAAATGAGTCTTGTTGAGATGGATTTTGAACTTTTAGATCTGCTATTTTGTTTCAATAGGAATCCTGAAAAGTAACATAACCCGACAGCAACAATAAGTAATATGATTGCATAATGGGTTCCGAAAATTGTAGGCTCTCCGACGTAGGTTGACTACTTTATATGCATGTATGCTTTCATGACAAAAGTACCCCTGTGACCTGAGTAGAAATTAGCATTAGTGACAGGTGTGATACATTTTATGTACATCCCCTTTCCTTGGTGCCAAGTCAAATTACAAAGTACAGAAATACAAATAAAAAAGAAGGCTTGCAATTCTTGTTGAATACTCCTGAGAAATTATATTAACATGTCGATCCTTCTCGGATCTTTGTCAGGTTAAAAAGAGGTCAGAGAAATAGAAGATCAACTGGGAGAAGCTTGCAATAAAACAACTAAAGCTAGTGAAAAGAAGGAATGGTAATCTCTGAAAACTGATTTAAAAGGTGGTTGTTGTTAATTATTGGGGAATTTGCCAATCGTTGTATAAGCCTACCTTGTGGGTGTGGAGAGAGTGGTTCTGGGATGCCAAAATGACGGTTGCACTTCCTGAAAGAAATCACTCCAGTAACCTTAACTTCCTCATCACTGTAACATCTAGATAGAGAAAATAATAATTACAGTCTCTATATTGGTAGAAATATTATAGAATATTGTTGAATAACAGAGCATCTTAACCCCCCCTTAAGGCTACACTGTAAACTCGTTCTTTTGAGACCTGCAAAGACAAACACAGAAGTCTATGGTAAATTACATTAAGCATGTAGACCAAATTATCATATAGAGCAAATAGTGTCCAGCCAACTTCAGGGGTCCCTAGGAGCGCCCAAAATATTTTAAACACTGAATTGGAGTTTATTTTCCTTATAAAATCTAAAATAAGTAAAAGGGGCTGCCCTTTGACTTATTCTTGAGTCTGCCCTTTAATTTAAGAATGGGATGTAATGTTTTAAGGTTATTCATGCTGGTAGAAAGTGTAAGTGTAAGCAATTATCTAATCAAACACATTTCACTCCTGATTTGAACCATAAAACATTGAGGGTCTTTTGATTTATGTAATTAAACTTCATATCAAACCTGAGCCACTGAGGCAGTTGCAATTGCAGTTAATGGGTGAATGGTTGATGACTGATTTATGTGGATCAAAGGACAAGAGTTTATATGAAGATCAATGTGACAGTAGACAGTAGTAGCAAATCTACTGACATGTTTTCAGAGACTTAAAAAAATTATACTGTGTTTTACTCTTAAATTCACAATAAATATTTATGTTGAGATCACATAGATGTCCCAAACAGTGACAGGTAAATGTAGAAACACCCGTTTACAAATCTTGTTATATTTCATCGATTTGATAACGCACCATAAAAGCTTAGACATCACTAAAGTTCAGCCTGCTTTATATTTAATGCACATCACTTGTACTGTGTCGTCCCCCGACCCCCCCCCCCCTTTATTGTAGCCCATTTTTTATTTTATTTTATGGTAGCATAGCAACAGCTGCTCATGGACTCTGGACAAACTTGTGCCTCTTGCAAAGACTCCAATTTAATGACAGCCAATGAAACTTTTTCAACCGATCAAAGAAAAAGCACATACTTATCCTCATAGTTACTATGACATCGTCACGCACCAAAGTTTAGGTTGTGAAGCCCTCATCAGGGTGTCACCTTTTCAATCATGAGCATGTGATTAACTTGAATGGACACAGCGCAAAGATTTCAAATCTACATAAAAAAGTAGTCGAACCCAGATTATAAAGGTACGCTCAGTAAAGCGCAAATCTCTGCCAGGGGGCATACTCTAATTACCTTTCTCCATCTTTACCTCTGACTTATGATAGCTCGGACAGAGTTGAATGTGCTCAGACATTAAAGGAGTAGTTCACCCAAAAACGGACTTATTTTCTATCAATTACACCTTGAATTCATGGATTTTTTTTTGTTTTTGTCGCATTCCAGAGCCAATAATTTGATGACCGGGTCATCTGTTAATAGGAGACTCAGTAAGAGAGGGTAGGGTGGGTGAGGCCATGCATATTGAAAGCTGACTTGAGTCTCCTATGCCGGAGTGCCAAATTATTGGCTGAGGAGTGTGACAAAAACAAAATAATATCCATGAATTCAAGGCTTCATGGGGTGTGTAATTGATAGAAAATAAGTATGTTTTTGGGTGAACTACTCCTTTAATCATTTGGGGGTTTTGATGTATTTTGTCATGGTTATAAAAAGTACATTTTGATGTTAATGTAACGGCCCAGGAGTGTTGTAATTGGTTAGTTGGCAGCAGGACATCCCATAGCCTGGAGTGACGAATGTGCTAAAACTGTAAAAAAAAAGAAGAAGAAAAAAAGACAGTTGTCGTTGAACAAATTGAAAAAATTAAGGTGCTTGGCATGCTGTAGCGTGCCCAATCAAATATGATACTGATTGGCCTCGCAATTAGCTATGGACTCTTTCTCTTTCTCTTTCTCTTTCTCTTTCTCTCTCTCGCTCTCTCTCGATCGAAGAGGTGAAGACATGATCTATAGTATAATAATAATGATACTTTAACTTTGCCAATGCAGTGTTGGAGCTTAACCTTGGAGGCTGGCTGGTTCCTGCTGAACAGTTGCATAGGCTACAGAACAGAACAGAACAAACTGTGCCCAAGGGCAGTTCTTTGTGATCCTTCCTTTCTAAACTTCTTCAAAATAGAATCATTTCTGCTTTCATCCTAAACTAAGTCTTTGTGCTGTATAAAGCCTTTAATATGAATACATAAAATAAGCCATATTATATAATATGTTCAAATAAACTAGCAAAAACATATATGTTTAAACTTTATTGGTAAAGTTAGATGATGGTGCAGGGTGTCAGATACAATGCTCTGATGAGCTTATTATATTATTTGGTTATATATTGTGTGTGTCTGTCTGTCTGCCTGTCTGCCTGCCTGCCTAATATGTGTGTGGTGATGTAGTTGCTTTGTGTCTAGTCTGTACATTTTTCAGAACTCTTTGAAACCTAAAATTGAAATAATTTCATCAAATTGTAATCTGTGAATGGTATTATGCGCATAGCCACACACTGACTTGAGGCAAAAAGTATGGATGCAGTAGTCAGCTACAGGAGAGCTGACAGGGCTATTTGAACCAAGATGAAGTCAGATTCGACTTATCTTCCTGTGTGTCAGTCTCACTAGTTCACGCCATCCCTCAGACCATAAATACTGGCTGAAAAACCATTTAAGGTGTTATTGATCTGCGTCCATGTTACTAGCAGCCCACAGGTAGTGAAGCAATTACACATGGAAACTGCATAATATGTGGCCTCCCAGAAGACAGAAGACGGCTCTTTGTTCATGGGTTAGGTGCCATATGGACAGGAACACGTTCAGGTCTGTTGCCTCAATAAATTGTTGTTGACACTGCCCTCTAGAGATATGTGATAGTGCATTAGTACTGCAGACCTTATCCAGCAAAGCATCCTCTCTTCTCCCATTTGCTCTGGTAGGAGGCTCCTCATCTCATCTCATCTCATCTCATGCACTGCAATTATGGCACATTCTCCCTTTTTCTTCTGCTGCTTTGTGCTGTAAGTAGCATCTTGTGTTTGTAATTGTTCCTGTGCAAGCCGCTGTGTTAACAACACTTGTGAAGTCTTCAGTCCACTCCAGAAACTACAGTGTCTACTGTCTACACTACAGTGTGCAGGTGTTGCTGGGTTACTGCTATAACATGCAGGTTCATAGGTGCTTTGCAGCCCAGAAAGATTGACTTGGCCTGGGTGCAAAACGGCATCTATTCAACCAAATTCATATTTTGAGAAAAATGGATTTGGCATGCAGGTGGCCGTCTTTCTGAATAACTTATTGCTCGGACTATGCAAAAGGCCCCCAGGGACTGCTTCCCAAAAGGCTCACAGCACCATGAACATCATTATAGACTAAAGGGGAAGAGCAAGACTTGGCTAACTTCACTGAGGTGATGCTAATTAAAATGAAATGCCCTGAGGCAAGTGTCTATGTTTTCTGGCGTCTAGACAGGAGTTTGGACATTGCTTATGCATCTTTTTTTCCTGTAGTTTTTTATTAATTTTTTAAAAACAACTACAGTTATCGGACCTGAATATCTGCTGTTTTTATTCCCCGTGCAGCACAAAATATTATATTTCACATATTATGTTCCAATATATTCACAAATAGTGACCAAACTATATATTTTTGGACCTTGGAAAAACATTGTCACTGTGGATACATTTTAGCCGTTCAAAATATATTTTCTCCCATATCCAGTAGGATTGTCTTATACTATATGTTCGCATTTTTGTGTGTTTTGAATTGTGAGACATATATACGTTTTATATAAGATCTCCATATGTCCAGTCCACATTTGTACTAGCTTATATAATCTTCAATAAACACTGTCATGAACTGACTCAAAATCATGACAAAGGTGGGAGACGACACGCAGGAGTAACTTAAAAAGTTATTTTATTTTAACCAAAAAAGACAGTATCATATTCAGTGGTATCATACAGGCATACATGCCATACTGTCAGTGCCGCTTTAGACTCCACGGGGGCCCTAAGCACAATACGGGACACATGCACGCGCGCGGCATGTTTCCCCCCCGCACGCGCGCGATTTTTTTTGGCGGTTCTGGGCGGATTGGGTCCGTTTTTTTCGCGGTTCTGGGCGGATTGGGTTCGTTTTTTTCACGGTTCTGGGTGGATTGGGTCCGTTTTTTTTTTTTTTTTTTTTTTTTTTCGGTGGGTAGGGGCCCTGCGTGGGGCGGGGCCCTACGCAGCCTGCGTAGTGTGCGTGTAGGGAGAAGCGGCCCTGCATACTGTGAAAGTGTATAGTGTATGTGCAAGTGCAAAAACCAAGCAAAAAGCAGCCAAACAAACAAACACTGTTGCCTGGTAGGAGAGAGAAAGAGAGAGAATGGCTTTAGCCTGCATAAATACTCCAGGGACGAGTGGAGTCAGGTGTGCCTCACTCATCCCATAGACACACCTCTGGCAGGCTGGCCCTCTCCTCCTACATTAGACAGGGAATAAACATTAGGAGCAGATACAAACCAAAGAAATGGAATGGAAGAAACAAATGACCACAAATGTAGTGAGGGGTTATCACTGTACATTGATAGTATCAACAACACTGGGCCATTATAATATCAGTTTATCAGTAAACAAATGTCAATGGTATGATTAATCATATCTGTGAAATCGTATGTTAACACTCTGACATTTACAGATGGGGGCCCTCTAATTTAAGATCCATCACATCAGGACCACAGCCGGGAATAGGCATAGAAATAATAGCATGCCTTATATTATAATTTTACAATAATAATTTCGCAACATAAAATAAATGTTGTTAATATATTTGCTACTGGTTAGAGATCAATGAATTTTCCTATATTGATTGAAATTACTTTGATGACTGTTGTTCTAAAGAATGTCCCCTGTAAGCCTAGGCCTACCCACTAAAAGCACCATATTGTAGGCTCACTGACACTGTGTAGAACTATAAAAGGGTTGCATGTTGACATGCTATATCCTACTACATGTTGTAGGCTGGTGCCTGGGGTACACACATCTTTTAAACACCCCCTTTCACAAGAAAAAAAAAAATCCGCGGCAATAAATCGCTTAATGGTCAGAATTAGAGGGGGTTGAATCAAGGCAGGGTAGGATTAAGGAAAATTGTGTGAAATAAAGAGCGGAGTGATCAGGAAAGACCGTGCGTGATTCTGGAGAGAGAGAGAGAGAGAGAGAGAGAGAGAGAGAGAGAGAGAGAGAGAGAGAGAGAGAGAGAGAGAGAGAGAGAGAGAGAGAGAGAGAGAGAGAGAGAGAGAGGAGAGAGAGAGAGAGAGAGAGAGAGAGAGAGGGAGAGAGAGAGAGAGAGAGAGAGAGAGAGAGAGAGAGAGAGAGAGAGAGAGAGAGAGAGAGAGAGAGAGAGAGAGAGAGAGAGAGAGAGAGAGAGAGAGAGAGAGAGAGAGAGAGAGAGAGAGAGAGAGAGAGAGAGAGAGAGAGAGAGAGAGAGAGAGAGAGAGAGAGAGAGAGAGAGAGAGAGAGATTCTTCCAAACCTATCCGTTTTTTTGCTTTCCAATTCTCGACCGCACGGCTGAGCGTATACGCTTCTGTTGTCTCTCTTCCGAGAGAATTATACAATTTCTAATTGCAGTGCAGTGTCTTTATTTATTCTGATCCTGGATTCCGTCGCGAATGCCACATGATTATTCACAGAGAACTTCTCGTATTTCTCACTTAATACTTGGAGCCGCATCATGAATAGTTTCGGGGCGCCTCTCTATCGCATACCTCTGGAATGGTGGGGATTACGCAGCCGAACGGAGGAGAGCATGTAAACGCAGATGGAGTTTGGGATTTATTGCGAAATAAGGGAAAGATGACCGTCTTCTCTTTGTGCTTGCTCCTGTGCGCAGATCTGCTGGATTTAGCCGTCGGTAAGTCACAGTACAGCCTTTGTAATACCTATACGTGCCCAATGATCAATCACCGTTTGGGAGTCAGAACCTCTCACATCATTCAATGCGCAAGGGTCTCTTGACGCGTTTGGAAAGGAGTGAGTCACATTATTTTTAAGAGACGTAAAAATAGGCTACCGAACGGCTCGACATCATCAGCAACCCAGCTCAAAGGCGATCGGTGTCACATAATGCCTCTCACGCCAACTTTAACTCATGCCGATGAAGTCGTATAGAAGAGCGCGATCGATGAACGATAAACGACTCGCCTGTTGTTACATTCATGTTGCGTGACACGACTCGGGGTGTGGACGTTGTGTGAATCAAATATGATTTCATTCTACATGATATGTAGCCCAGGCTGTGGCAGGTGTGATGATGGCCAGCATGCATGACTGCACGCGCACTTCTAACACGACACGACCAAACTATACATGGTTGCAGGCAGCGCACTTTGTCATGGACAATGCAATATGGCTTTTAGTTTGGAGGGAACTCGTCAAAAAATCATCAAGATTTGGCTCTTGGCGACAAGTTTCATATTTTTGGTATGGTGTTTAGGTATGGGCATAAGGTTTTCAAAAACAATCACAAACGAGTTGGGCTCGCCCCCTAGTGGTCGGTTTGCTATAACTCCAATATTAGATAGCTATAGACATGGTCGAAACCCCAAATAATGTATAGAACATATTTTTCAATGGATTCTGTTACTATTGGGCATGCTAAAAAGCATACTAAAATTCTAGGGAAATCTAACACAATCTTTATGATTTTGGACATATTCCCTCCTAGGCATACCAAAGTAGGCTACTTTGGTATGCACTATGCCATCTTAAATTTGACAATAAATAATTAACTGATGGTAATTTTACTCTTTCAGTCATTCCTTGAGCCTTAAAACCTAGTGTTAGACACAAAAACATGAGATTTTAAGCTCCCGCCATCACGGACCGCCATCTTGAAAACGATGCCTTTCCAGAAGTCAGATTTTCCTAACTGCCCAATAGTAACAGAATCCATTGAAAAATATTTTCTGTCAATTATTTGGGGTTTCAACCATATAGATTATTTGTTTACCAACATTGAGACTGGAGACTTATAGAGCGTGCCAAAAATCCTGAAGGGGGCGTCAACAAGTGTCTTTTGGTAGCGGCGGACATCTTTGAGGGGTATAAACCAGGTTGACTTAACATTGCCCAAAACAAACATGTCTGCGCTACTATGCCACGCACCCCTGCCCCCCCCCCCCCCCCGTGGTGACGACACGTTGGCACGCTCTATAGCCATTTTAAGCTCCCGGCTGCCATCGCGGACGCCATCTTGAAAAAATCATGCCTTTCCATGATTTTTTTGCATGCTTTTTAGCATACCCAATAGTAACAGCATCCATTGAAAATTATTTTCTTTAAAATATTTGGGGTTTCGACCATACCTATACCTATCTAATATTGGGGTTATTGCAAACAGACCACTAGGGGGCGAGCCCAACTCGTTTGTGATAGTTTTTGAAAACCTTATGCCCATACCTCTACACCATACCAAAAATCTGAAACTTGTCACCAAGAGACAAATCTTTACGAGTTCCCTCCCAGCTATTTGAAGAAATAGCAAATATAGTGTAATATGTTATCTAGAGCTGTATTTGTGACACATCTGCTGAAGCTGTTGGTCTAAAAATGAAATACAGGTGGATCTATAGTGTCTTTAAAGCAGCTTTCAGCCCGGTCTGTCAATTAGACTGTCTGCTGGTATCCTCGTCTTGTTTTTTCCTGCTCCGTCGAAATGTTCAGATGTTCAGCTGTGTACGTCATTAATATGACACTAATAATTTATTCATACATTTGGAGATTATGTGTCTGGGTTCTAAGTAATTAGGCTGCTAAGTACGTGCTGTATTGATGTTCTCTGTGTGTGTGTGTGTGTGTGTGTGTGTGTGTGTGTGCGTGCGTGCGTGCGGGCGTAGGCTATTTGATATTAAAAACAACAAACAAAACCAAACATGATCTACAGTGATGACTTGTGGTTGTGGGCACCAATTAGCCTACATGAACTTGATCATAATCAACATCCTGCAGACTTCAATTATGGTTGCTTGTGTCATTGTAGGCTATCATATCAGTATAATATTATGTATTTACAGTAGACTATCAACTATCTAAACGTGCTGTGGTCATCAAGAACATGTTAATACATCATACATGCCTTAAAGATCTACTGTAGCCCATTATAGCGCATAAGAGCATGACATTATGTAGGCTGCAAGGCAAACACTTGATTCCCTGATGTTTTGTTCAGAGAAAAGTCATTACAAATTGTCTGATATTGGCCAGTGGTTATCAAACCTTTTCATGTCAAGGAATAGGTATTTGGCCGCAGACCCCCGTCTGAAAATATTGTGCCAGGGATCTCCCCTGCATGCAGTATTTATATTGTTAAAATGTTTCAAGAATATTCAAAAATGTTCATTGTTCACCCTTTTAATGTTTGCTTTTCATTTTTTGAAAATAGCAGGTCTACAAGCTAGCTCACAACGTGTTGCATTGGGTTGTGAGCTTGTAGATCTGCTATTTTCAAATAGCGATGTGTATAGGTTTTATGGTATAATCTTTGCCCTTGACGGCAATTACAAAGGTGACTCCTCACTGTTTTGTGGATCCCCATTGACTAATATGCTAAATTTGTAAGTGATGTTATTAAATAGGTCTATCAAGCGGTAGGGCAGTCTAGCTCAGACAATGAAGGCTTGCCCACTGTGGGCAGATCATACAAGCTCAGTGAAATTATCGCCTTTTTTCTCAATAAACAACACTCTTAGTGTTTGACCTCACCGTGATGTATGGCATCACAGTTATTGCTATGACCTTGCTATGACTTGCTACAGTTCAGGGTGTAAGCTTAAAAAACAGCACATATAGAGATAGGTCATTATGGTGTGCCTGGATTGTCTTTGACTTAAAATCATTCAGACCACCATTGGGTTGTTTCCGAGAGCTGACATTGTATGCTCACTCCTGTTTGCAGTGCACAACACACTTTTGGTACACCTTAAGGCTTAGGTATTCACCAGCATATCCGTTTAATGCAAGACAATTTGTTTTAAGAAGCTTCCTATCAAAGTTATGCTTGCTTCTCCCCTTCATCATTATATATATAACATAGAAGCTTACTACGTTTTGAATTTATCATGTTTTTTAATAAATCAAAATGCCATTGTCTCATTGTACAGTACCTGTAAGTTGTGTGACTCTATTGGCTTCCAAAGACAAACATCTGTGTCAAGCATGTCACATTTATGTGATACGACAACACAGCAGACCATGAAATATATAGATTTTCTACCTTGAAGAGTTTCGTGACAAAATGTTCATTCCTTCATTCCTTCATGCCTTCCTTTATTTATTTAATGGGGGGATAAAACTAGTTTAAATAAAACAAAAAACAACACTTGCCTCACTCAATATTTCTTAATCATGGATTTTAACAACTATGGTACTTTCTGTTTGAGCAACCTCTTAAAATGCATATTTTTTTCTTTTTGTTGTGGTGATTACCCAATTTTACAACAGAAAGCCTCTAACTTTATCTTTGTTGTGAATTTGATCACTATGCCCTGTCACAATTGGCCAGATGCCTGTGCCTTTATTTATTTAATTCTGCTTCATGCAGCCTCATCCACAACCTTTCTTCCACTGGTGATGTTGAACACTTAAACATGGTTATGCAAGCCCATAAATGTGTTCAGCTATTCAAATTCTTCCACTTCTCTTTCAAAGATTTTACTGTTGTTCAGCTGAAGTCACCTTGAGAATCTTGAGCTCAGTAGTAGCAGCAGTAGTAGTAGTAGCAGCCGCCATGTAAAGTATATAGCCTACGAACGGAGTTGTTTTTTTCCCACTCTTTTTGGAGTGGAATTTTCTTGTGTGATTCTGAGGAAGACTTTATTGTGTGCATGTGCATACATATGCAGATGTATGTACATTGCAGTCTGTCTTGAGCGACAGGGACATTGAGAGAGTGTGATGGTGCATAGGATTTCCTTTCAGTGCAAAATATTCTGCTCATCTCAAAACCCATAAAATATTTCAGAGCGCAAACTCCTTTTGATGACGCATAGGAGGCATTGTCTAAGATATTTTTACCCTTGTTTTTGTCGGGGCAAGTTTGTTTTCTGTTTGCCAAAAGTTTAGGCAACACGCAACACACCCCAATGGGGATAGAACACTTACCCTGGTCAAAAGGTGCTATAAGAATCCATTTAGAAATATCTTGTTGTGCTGGTTTTTAAGCAGCATCCCTATTTTGGAAACAATGTCTGAAGGCCATTTTCTATTCCACATGAACTGATGTAACTTGCTCTTATGCTATTGAAGCAGGTTGATGGTGCACTATGTAGTCAAGGCAGGAATGAAAGCACCCTGAGGTTAGTTTGTTTTAAAAAATGGGCTGCTTCATGGTAAAGCTCTAGAAGATAAAAAGATAAAAGATATATCTTTTGTCCTACTGTGTTTCCCTGCAGGAAAATCTATAGTCAACGTGGTGGTCAGAGAGAGCGAGGTGTGGGACTGGGAATGTGGGTGGATGAGTGTGTAATCTTGGTCCCTCTCTGTTTTTGCCCTGCTAGCAGTGGGGCTCTAAGGATGGCCATGTCAGTCCATCCAACACTTAGGTCCCAAACAAGATAGATCCACCACTGTTTGATCAGCAAACACATGACATCTGACCCTTCCTACCCTATGACACCCTGGCCAACGCTCCAAGCGAAATACTGTAAACTCTTCTCCCTCATAGCTCCCAAAAGCTGTTGAAAGACTGCCTGATACTTAATGACCGAGGCAGATTGCTCTGAAACCTGCTGAGCGCATTCATTTCCCCTGATGGATGAAGCCTACTGAATTTGTTGACCCCATTGTCCTTTCCTCTATCACCACTTTTAGGTCAAAATATAAATTTAGCACACAACATAATCAAAAGCTCATTTGGCAGATTGCCATGACAGTACGTCCAACACATAAAGGTATCAAACAGGATATCTCCAAAATGCATTAAAATACACATTGCACAATTGATGATGCCACTTAGGTTGCTATTATAGGCTAACCTATAGGCTGAATACAGGTGAGTATTGTGCAGTGAATATAAATCTGCAATTATAAACAATGTAATTACAAATGTTAACAATAGGCTTATGTAGTATTATTGCGTCATATACCAACACAGTGACAGTCTGATATGTTGACAAGAATTAATATGTAAACAAACTGAAATTAATAGTTGCCTCCTCCAGGGCCTTGTATTAGAGAGATGCGTCACCTCGGGGGCAGAAAATAGCACCGGTCACGTTGTTCATGTAAACTCGAAATAGTGACAAATGCTCATGGACTCCAATGCATTCCGTAAACTTCCGGTTCAGGGCTTTGTCACTATTCACCAATAGAAGGCTCTGTAGAAGACTGGCCAGATGAAGTGAACGGAGGTGACGCAACTCTCCTTTTATGGCTCTGGTTACCTCTAACCATAGTGCAGTGATGCTTTTTTTCCTTGGAAAAGTCAGGGTTAATCACTGTATCCAACTTTGAAACTCAGGTGAGAGTTTGGTCCAAATGTAATTCATGAATACAATGACACATTACGTTTGTAGGAATTTCTCTGTCACAGACTCACGGTAGTTGGACATTTTTGCTAAGCCTTCCGTCTGTTTTGTTTTTGTACCTCAATTGACTCTAGGGCGTTTATCTGCCTATTTTTATTTGTTTGGAGAGGTTCTCCTGAGCACCAGCGGCTTGGACCACACCACTCCAGCCCTGGAGTGGTTAGTTGAAGTGTTTATGCTTAAAGTCATTTAGTGAGCTACACAGTAGGACAGTTTCTTTTTTCCAACAAAGCTAGTTGTTAATGTATCTTAACCACAATAACCCTAGTAGAGTCCCTAATCTGGGGTGGACATTTGGCGAAAATTGCAGATCTGCAAGCTCTCAACCATCGCAATGTGATACGTTGTGAGTTTGTACATTGGCTAGTTTCAGTGAAGATATTTGGTTTAGAGGGAACAAAGGATGGCGATTTTATTTTGGTAAAATATTTCCATTATCTTTACTATTTGCCTTATTTGTTTTGGGAAAGTCAACATTTGAGAAATGTCCCCTTCCCCTCAAAACCCCATACAGTTAGTATTAAGGATAATTCCTTTTAACAGGTCGTTCATGAAAGTCCTTGCGGTCTTGTTTCCAATGAGAACCTGTGAGCAATTAGGGGTTAAGAGTCTTGCTCAGGGACAAATTTCATTTCATCGACACATATGCTGACCTGGCCTGGAATCGAACCTGGGGCAACCAGGGCCTCTGGCTCCCTAGGCGGACTCACTAACCACTCAGCTATGGCCGCCCCCTAGTATTAGTATATTCTGTACTGTAACTTAATTAGAGTGTGCTGAAATATTTTAAATATTTTTAAATATATATATTTTGTAGTGACAGTCAGTGGTGGACAAAGTACTCAACCCCAGTACTTGAGTCAAAGTAACTATGGAGACTCTATTACTCAACTACAAGTGAATGTAGCTCCATCAATTTTGTACTTGAGTTAAAGTACCGGGGTATTTGCTTTTTATGCTTAAGTATTCAAAAGTACCAATTACTTTTATTTTTAATGTCAATGCATCGTTGTATTAAAATGGAGACTATAAAAATAAATATATCAATAATAGCAAAAATAGCTTCACAACACATCATGACACATTATGAGCTTGTAGATACCGGTAGCTATTTTCACTATGGCTTAAGTGGTTAATTCATAATGTACATTTTCCCTTACTAGAAAATAGTGGAGTCAAAAGTACAATATCTCTCTTTGAAATGTGGTGGAGTGAAAGTCATCCAAGTATAAAAAAAATACACACATTCAAGTTACAGATACAAAAAAAATGTTCTTCAGTACAGTACTCAAGTAGCCTAAATGTACCTCGTTACTGTCCATCACTGGTGACGGTTTGTGTATGCCCAAAAATATATACAGTATATTAAATAAAAATGGCATACACAAATGGATCTGGCTCAGATTATTTATGGCTAGAAAGATGTATATTTCCTTTAGGAATTTTGGATGCACTCTACAAATACGGTGAAAAGTTTCACCTACAGTAGCGTAAAATGAAATGAGCTGTAATCCTTTATCTCGTCTCCCTTTCACTCGATCCTGTGTGCAAGCCTCGGAGTGTCTTAACGCAACAAAATTGGATATATCCTGCAGAATCATCTTTTTTGTTTACTTTTACTTCTTGATGGAATCTTTGACACAAGTCAATTATGCATTGAACATGTATATGCACGTATATGGATTTGCTGTTGTACTCTCAGTGGATTAAGCAAAAGTTGTTTTATTACACTGTACTGTATACAGCAGGGCTACTCAACTTAAGATGGCTCAGGGGCCACTCAGCAAAATACCAAAAGTCCAAGCTAAAAATGACGGTCCTATTTTGGATTTTTCGATTTTTTAACACACACTACGCATTGTTATTGTTATAAGAAAATGTACATTTTGACATCATATTCTTTTCACTGTACCTGTTTATTTTGTGTGTATGTCCAATGGCATCAGTTCAGCAAAAGCTAAGGTATGGCAAGGTTAGGGTTGCCAACTCCCAGAGATTGAAATAAGGGACACCTACCCTGGGCGCGCGGCAAAGCCGCGCGGCCGAAAAAAAATGGGGGTCAAACCCCCCAAAAAACCCGAAATGCATAGAAAACTATGCATTATACCTGTAACAATTGATGTTTGTTTTTGAAAAAAAATTTAGCAACCCATATATTTGAACGGAAATGTATATTTTTATCCTGTGCTTAAAAAATAAAAAAATATAAAAAATGTAAAAAAAAAAATTGACCATGAGGGGCCGCCAAGACGCTGAGTTGGGGCCGCATGCGGCCCGCGGGTTGAGTAGCGCTGGTATACAGTATGGATCCTTGCATACTGCATGTGCAAATACCAGCCACACTGTACTGTATGTTGAATTTTAAACAGATAGAAGTGGGATCACAGTTTTGATTTGGATCAGAAAATGGGAAATGCTGACGATTTGCTGCCAGTAGAATCTGATCTGTAACATCTCTCCATTACAGCAGTGATAAGTGAAATCAGTGTTCATGGACTAATGTACATAGCAAAAGGTCACCGGGGATACTGAACATTAAGCACTATTCTACATATTCAAATAGCTATCAAAGGCATTGTGCCTGTAACAGCGTTCTTGTGAAGTAGAGTAGTACAGAAAATGGAAGTTGCACAGAAACGGATCAGTGACATTGTAGCCCATAAGTGGTCCAGTATAATTTATCTGCCCTTCAAACATAACAGATAAGTGTAGCGGGCCTGTAATGTATAGGCTTCCACTCTACTTTCAAGATGAATCAGCATTTAAGCAGCTCTGACAATATTAATTGATATAACTAGACCAGTGCCCGGCCTAGTCAGGAACGATGACGTCGGGAACGATCCATGTTGTTAATGCATTCCCCACCCCGTTATGCAATACCTGTTGTACCCGCTGTATCCATTATCAGAGTACCTGTTGTACCCTGTCTGTCCCTTTTATTTGCATAATGGCTACTGCACTAAGTGTCGGTGAAGATACACATGACGAGTTTGAGGTCGATCGGTTGCACGGTTCTCGAGAGACGCGGGGGAAAGATGGACTTGCACGCACACACGCACGCACACAGAGATCTCATCTCCATAAATACCCATGGGCATTCCCATATATGGGCATATTGGTCGGATCTGCGGTTCTGGACAACCGGATCTCCATATAGGCCTCCATATAGGCCATATCGGTATTGTTTGGATTGGGGGCTCTGGACAACTACCTATCCGACTGACTTGGGCACTGCAGACCCGAGGGTCCCTGGCGATACGCGCAGCGAGTTTGAAGTCGATCGGTTGGACGTTTTTCGAGATGCGTGAAGGACAGGTACACTCACATGCGCGCATGCATGCACATGCGCAGAGATTTCTTGAATTCATAGTAGGATTCTGTAATCAAAAAATGATTTGGTTGGTGTGAGTTTAGGGTTAGGGTTCGGCTTATTTATAATGGGGCCGGTTGGACCAATGGTACTTCGGAACAATGGATCATCGGACTACCGGCAACGGCATATGGAAACTTGAACACACTGATTGATGCACAAGCTAGATATTTTTTTCTTGTCTTCTATAAATAAGTTCCACAAACCCTGCATGTATATGTGTCTGTGTAGCATATGTCATATGCACGTCTCGAGAATCATTCAACCAGTGGCCTTCACATTTGCTGTGTGTATTGCTGAGCACCCTTGGAAGTGCAGTGTGAGTGTCCGTCAGATCGGCGGTTTTCCAGAACAGGTGTGCAGCTCGGTTACATACAGTCAATGCAAAGACGCAAATACACGTACATTTGTACAGGGCGAATGATGCAGCATGACGCAAATGACGGGTGTCGCATTTGAATGACGGCCATCAATGACGCTGGTACCGCACTAGTACCAGTAATGACAGATATAGCTTCTGGCAAAAAAGAGTGTGATACATCTGATGCTTTCCTGCACACTGCACTAGTCTGCAACCAACGTAGACGGTGCTTGACTCACAGGAAGTAACAATAGATATAGTAGGAAAATGGAATTTGGTCATGCATGTCACCATCTACCTATCACCAATTGGGCTTTGGCTATACCCAAATCTAACGCAATCCCTCATTGATTTTGTTCTTCTTCAATAGACACTTTTCACAACCAACATTTTGATGTCGTAGATAGTTAACACAGCTGAAGGTAATAACATTAATTGTGGGTGTTTCATTTACTTTGTGCCAGCATGGACAAACCCTGCATAATTAACACATTGATTGCCAAGAACGATTTAACTCGTTTTTACTCGTTTTAAAATATATATTTTTAATTTGACCCAAAGACCAAGGAGATATGATTAGTCGAAGATCTAGACTCCTATCCACTTACTTGTTAACTTAAAACTTAAACATTTTGTATCTCAACTTTTTTTTTTTCAATGAAAAATCTGTGGCAATAAGCTGCAAAAAATCTGAAATAACTCTGGCAATCAATGATTAACTTAATGCTTAATTTCAGGGAGGCCACGAAGGCCATGGCCGGATGGCCCTCAGTTTGGCCTTGTGCCCCTCAATGGCATGCCCTGAGGCCACAGTGGCCTTAATGCCCCAGCTCACTGTACCACTTTCTCCTCTGCCTCTTTCTTGTCATGTAGACACCAGTGTCTTTTGTTGAGATTCTGAATTCTTAACTCTCATCTTTCCCCATCTTTAAACCAATCCAGTGACTTTGATTAGTGTAGGGCTGAGCATGGATCAGATTGTAAATACCATAATCTATTTATTTCACTGCCCGATAGTCTACGTACATTTTATTTGATGGCCTTCCTGCCCTGGCATTTGGCCTTTGTGCCCTCAAAAAATGGACAACACCAAAGGCCAAGTGGCCTTGCCCCTACAATTACGAAATTCCAGGCCTGCCATCAGCTGTGTTTACGCATCTGTGACACATCAAAATGTCTGCTGTGAGAAGGCTCGATTGTTGATCACACTTTGCAACTGTCGAAGAATCATCTATATGCTGGTTTGTGTTCCTCATGGTGTAATCTAATATGCTCCCATGGGCATGCAAATGGAGAGGCTTAGAATTAAAGTAGAGCTCTATGAAAGAGAAATGCTGGCATTTTTGATCTGTTGATCATCTCTATCATTTCTGTGCCTCACTTAGTCTCACTATCATTTACATACTGTACAGTAAGCCTCTGCAGCTGATTTGTGTTCACACTGTATGCAGATATCTCCGTGTTTATTTTGTACATAAGTACCGCAGATCAGATGATGTTTGCATTGAAATGTATTGGTGTCTGTAAACCTATTTCACAAGGCACATGACTTTCTATTGACTGATGTATAGTAAAAATAACTTCTCACTTAAATTACGCTGCCATACATTGGAACAATGTTATGTGATGGCTAATGGTCTATTAACTTTTTATTTTGCACAATTTATTTGCTCATTGGAACTGTCAATAAAGTGCATATAGTGTAAACTAGAACAACCCGCCAGGCCAGGTGGTAGAAGAATCTTTGCCAATCAGGATGAAATATGAAGAATCGGACGGGTCCGTCTTGATGACATGACTGTAGAGATAATGTGTACAGATTTACGTGAGATGTTTAGACAAAATCTGTAGGAGTAATATTAAAAAAAATGTTTAAAAAAAATCATCCTCCTGGTGGCACTATAATAGGCCAATGTGAAAAGGGTGGAATTTCTTCCTTGGCCTAGTGGGAATGTGCGGACACACGCACACACACACACATGGACGGATGGACGGACGGACGGACGGGCGGAGAGGGGCGAAAACATAGTCTCGGCCACACCTTCGACCTGGCGGAGACAATATTATGAACACAAAAATGGCTACAGCTCAGAAAAGTGAAAATGTCATTACCTTCCCTGAAGAATAGTCCCCATTACCTTTGCTTCTTTGAAAGCTAAGTGAGTGACCGTCAAGAGCTGTGATTACCTATTACAGCATAACCTGTGGCTATCCAGTGTACAGGTCACTGCGTACATGTCGTTACCATTGTTGCTCACTTTTCACATACATTGGAATTATCAACCCCATTTAATTTTATGAGGGGGAAAATTATCTTGGGGCATAATGGTGACCCAGAAATGACAGCTTTTGTTCAGAGGTTTCAGCCATGATTTCTTGTCCATGTACTGTAGTGTATATACTGCTACATAGGGGAATGAAACAGCTTTGACTGAAAAATCTAAATGACCTCCAAAGGAATTTGTGGAGTCATGTAGCACCTGGTAGCTTTGTGAATTTCTGAAGTTTTGATCTGACTATTAATGAGAAGAGTGTAGTCTAGGTGAGAAATGTTCCAGTCACAATTCTAAACACGTTTCCACACAGATTCGCAGGAAAAATCCTACTGTCTTTCAACAAAACAGTCCTGCTTTACTGTCAATAATTTGACACAACATATTGATGTTTCTGCTTCCATAGCAATTTAAACAGAGGCAGAGCAGTGGTCTGCTATCGAGAAATAACAGACCACATAATATTGTGATTGATCAATCAGAATCGAGCATTAAAAAAAAATCACTTTTATACTGCATGCTTGTGGAATGCTGCTAGTTTTGTATCATATTAGCGGGAATGTCTGAAGTACTAATCCAGGGCATATATGAAAAGGTGAACTGATATTTTCAACACCATGATTGCTGTTGGCCTAGCTATTTTAAAAACGGAATAGAATGTCTGACTAATGCATGTGTTTGTTTTTCTGTTAACCTTGAGGAAAAAAAGTTAACTGCCTTTCAGTGAGTCCAGAAACATGCATCCTGATGCTCAGGAATGTTTTGTATAATGGTATAAAATGGAATTATAACATGATAATAAAACATGGCATATCTGTTTGCCTGTCAGGTAAATGTGCAAACTCGAACCATCCCTTTGACATTTTGGGACCAGCTAGCGGTTCTTGGAAAGCCAGACATTGTAAAGCCATTAACATATTTTATTAACAGTAATGTTCACTATATTGGCTTTTCATCCAAGATGAGTTGCCTTGTAGCATCATAACCTCTGGGGAAGACCAGAGGGCTTATGTGTCTCACACTGCAAATTCATAATGCAACAGAATCTGCAGCCATTATGCCAAACTATCCTCCCCTGCTGCCATCACATTCGCCTCTTTGCATGGGAAGTGAGAAAGAAAATATCCTGGTTAGATGAACTTTGTCTGGCCTATGTGACAAGAAATACAGTTTGCCATCTCAGGCAATGGCGCTAGAAATGACGATGGCTGCTGTGATTAGCAGAGACAAGTAAATGCTTGGGGCAAAGGAGTTCAAACAGCACAGTGACTCCCCCCCCCCCCCTCTACCCGTAAGTCTTGCACTGTGCATGCGAGGGCTGACTTGCTGTTGTCTGTTGGCTTTGCGTGGGAGTTTGAAAGAACCAAGATTCCCTCAGCAGCTGGTGGTGCAGAGATAGGCAACAGAGTGGAGAAGCTTTGCTCCAAAGAGTCTCCCAAGATGGGCTAGTTTAAGCCATTAAAAACGGCAACGCATCTCTGTCATTTTAGATTTCTTTGGCTATTCAAAAATAGCAGATATACAAGCTCATAACGCGGCACCGAGTGCCACGTTATGAGCTTGTAGATCTGCTATTTTTGAAAAATCGTCTATTCTTTTTGCAAATCTTTGAATGTATATTTTTTCCAAGCGAACATTTTAACACAAATCTTTGCTTCTGATGATTCTACAAATGTCTTCTAAATCCTAAATCCTGTTGCGTTAATATCCGTGGTTGTCAAACTTTTTTCATGTCAAGGACCCCAAAAATTTATTTGGCCATGGACCCCCCATCTCAAAATATTTTGTTCCAAGGACCTTACAAAAGCAAAGATTTGAGTTAAAAATGTTCGCTTTAAAAAAAATATATATATTCAAAGATTTGTACACATTTCCAAGATTCCAATAGCAGATCTACAAGCTCGTAGCGCGGCACTCGGTGCCATGCTATGAGCTTGTATATCTGCTATTTTTGAATAGTCAAAGAAAAAAATTACACAGATTCTCTCCCCGGTCTAAATGGGTTAAGGAAGTGTAATGCTCCTTTCTCTGTGATCATCAAGTGAGTATACAGTATTGTTAAATGGTGTCAAATGTTCAGGACCAGCACATACACTTCTGCTGCTCTAGGCAAAAAAAACTGTTATGCTGCCCCTCTTATTTTCAATGTACTGTACCATAGCAGCAGCAACACACAAAGGCCAATATGCTATAAACATGAATCAAAAAGCAGCAACAACACACAAACCGCAACATAGCATACACATAATACAAATAGTCTAGTGAAATGCTAGGGTGCTCAAAGTGCCAGAAATATTAAAGTATGACGAAATATGTGGGCATTTTGCAGATTAATAACATACCAAACAGTTCTGTATAATAACTCTGGTTACCCTGGTTGGCTCACTATAAGACATTTTGCCTAGTTTATCAGCATTGTAAATGTTTCCTTCCCTCATGATATTACTGAAAACGCAATTCTATATCTTTATATCTATGTACATTTATTATCTCAACCTTTCTCCGTTAAGGACACAGATAGAGACCATTTTGAAGGGTTTCATCAGCAGTACTAGTGGGATATTTCCTCACTGCTTCTTGCAGCACATGGGAATTATTTGATTTAGATCATTGTGTTCAAACGTGGCTACTGAGTAGTAGTAATTTAGAACAATTGCTTTGCCACTGTGTCTCCACATTAGACTCCTTATTGTCTCCGCCAGGCCGAAAGGCATGGCGAGAGAGTATGTTTTGCACCCTGTCTGTCTGTCTGTCCGTCCGTCCGTTCGTCCGTGTGTGTGTGTGTGTCTGTGTGTGTGTGTGTCCGTCTGTGAACAGCTAATGTCCGACACCGTTGGCTTGATCGCAGCAAAACTGTGCACACACACTCCCTGGATGCTACTCAGTACTCAAACATCACGCAACATCACGGTACACAGTATCTCTATAGTCATTAAACAAAACCGGTATTTCAGATTCCATCCTGATTGGCTAAAAATGGCTTCCAAAGTTTGCTGGAGTGCTCCGTTTTGAACAAAATGCCTCAAATCATGATCACAGCATGCAATTTCCCTGAAATTCTGCACGCACATTCCCACTATGCCGAGGAAGAAATGCCACTTCAAAATGTTTAAATCAGCCTCATGGTGGCGCTATAACAGGCCGATTCGTGTTTTTACCTATAACTGCACCGATCTGTATACAACTTTGTATGCGCACTGCCTAGAGGCCAAGGAAAAACTTTTGCCCTGCATTTTTCACATCTGCCTTTTATAGCGCCACCAAGAGGCCGACTTATGTAAAACAAATTTTATATTACTCCTTCCCATTTTATCCAAATTTCAAAATCGGTACACATGATCTCTATAGTCATGTGATCAAGACGGATCTGTTTGATTTTTCATATTCCATCCTGATTGGCTAAGATTAACATCTAAAGTTTGCAGTAGTGCCTTGTTTGGAACAAAATGACGCAAAGCACGCAGCGTCTGATTGCGGTGAAACTTTCCACGCACATTCACACTATGTTGAGGAACAAATGCCACCCTTTTAACATTGGCCTGTTGTAGCGCCACCAGCAGGTCAAATTTAGCAAAACACATTTTTAGAACAAAATGCCTTAAATCATGAATGCAGTGTCCGATTGCCGTGCACGGCCTAGGAAGAAATGGCACCCTTTTCACATTGGCCTATTATAGTGCCACCAGGAGGCCAAAATAACCTACCTGACCTGGCGGAGACCTGTGCTCCAAGAAGCACTTTTTCTAGTTAGAGACTTGGGGAAGTGCTCACATACATATACTACATTACTTATCTCTACATGCATGGATAGCTATGCTATCTATGGATTCTCTTATTAAAGTTGTCTTGTTTTTGTTTTGTTTTTATTTTGCTCTACTTAGTTTAACATGTAAAACGTCTTTGAGTATTCAGAAAAGCGCTATATAAATCCCAGGTATTATTATTATGGTTCATCGTAGGTGGCGTAAGCTTATACTTTGCTCTTAAACAGTACTATTTGTATAAGCAGTGCTATTTCTATAGGCCTACATATAGTACTGCTTAAATATGCAGATGATTCAGTGAGTGAAATAGTTTTTGTGCCAGCATTTTTGTTATTTCCTGAAAGAGAGAGAAAAGAAAAAAGCGGAGGGAGAAAGAACAGGAGGAAAAATCTAAAAGCGAAATATATCTACATAATATGTAGATATATTTTGCATACACAAAGCATATCGAACCTAGCATCCTTATTGTTGGAGAAATATTCGTTGCAAAGCGCCACAAATTGACTTGTTGTGAGCTTGTAGATCGACAAAGGGATTTGCTGTAGAGGGGAAAAGAGCAGACCAAGTACAGAGCCAACTTAAGTTGATTAAGTATAGGGTGGTTTAAGTGGTGAAATGATACAAGGCCTGCTGTCCAATTGTGTTTCTTTGGCTAGACTGTGTATGTCTAGGTTAAGAAGGAACGTGAAAGAATCCAAATGAATTGCATTAGCATTGAAGTACATCTAATACGAGATGATCGGATGGGAGATTTATAGTCACACTCTGGTTTCTGTGAAGAGGAATTACATAAAGCCAAAAAGGGAAAATAACAGTGAAAAAAATGTTCTTAGTATCTGCCTCAATAAATTTTTTTTTTTCCTCTTTCGGCAAACATCTTGTGTTGAGTAACGGACCTCCTTGTTTAAATAGATGACAATTTTGATGCTTTTATCAACCTTTACAGACCAGAGGCTTCCATTGTATGAACTCCAGCATGCAATAATCATATGACATTAATATATTCAACTTCTCTGTCGTTGTTTTTAATTATTTTTTATCTCTGCTCTGATGTATTTTTCCTACTGTACACTGTCTCAGTATATAAAGCTCAAAGACTCCTGTAGCTTTTCCACATATCTAGGCTTTTGTCTTTATACTCCGGTCCCATGACAACAACCTCCACTATCTGGAAATAACTGCTTTAACCACAATATACATAATTGACCAGATTCCCAAGGGCTCTATTCTATGTTCCCTCCTGTTTTCGCTCTACATTAAATATCTTTAACAAAATATACAATCTGCAAGGCCGCTCTATGACACTTTGTGAGCTTGTAGATCAGCTATTTTGCTGAATGTTAGCCCCAGAATAGGGAATGCTAGCAGTGGTGTGTTCTATCGTGTTACACTATATACGTAGTATACCGTACACAGGAACATTTGAAAAGAATCATATACCGTCTACTAACCATTTCATTCAGTGGCCGCGCGCGAG
The DNA here is from genome assembly GCF_963280865.1 of Gymnoscopelus braueri. Taxonomy (NCBI): domain Eukaryota; kingdom Metazoa; phylum Chordata; class Actinopteri; order Myctophiformes; family Myctophidae; genus Gymnoscopelus; species Gymnoscopelus braueri. The sequence goes on along the minus strand of NC_137612.1, from coordinate 25,432,601 downwards.
CGTACAGTATGTATATTATTCTCTCCCACAGGGAATAATAATATTATTCCTTCCCACACGCACAACGTGGTATACCACCCTCCGAAAAAACCTAGAACACACCACTGGATGCGAGGGTTCAAGTGGTTAACTCAGAGCATCAGTTTCTCAAGTCCCCTGCTATTTAACCCATTAAGACCGGGAACGCATCTGTGTGTCATTTTTAGATTTCTTAGGCTATTCAAAAATAGCAGATCTACAATCTCATAGCGCGGCACCGAGTGCCGCACTATGAGCTTGTAGATCTGCTATTTTTTGAAAAATCGTGACAATTTGTGCAAATCTTTGAATATATATTAAAATTGTCTTTTGATGTTGATGTTGTCTTTTGATGTTGATATATCAGTGGTGCTCCAACTTTTCCATGTCAAGGACCCCTAAAATGATATGTATTTGGCCATCTCAAAATATGTTGTTCCAGGGACCCCCAGAAGCACAGATCGGAGTAAAAAAAAATAGCTTTAAAACGCATATATATATTCAAAGATTTGCCCAAATTTGCCCGAGATTTTTCAAAAAATAGCAGATCTACAAGCTCTAGAAATAAATCTAAAAATGATACACATGTGTTCCCGGTCTTAATGGGTTAAGTGCCATCTTCAAGGCAGTAAATGCACTATGGCAGGGTTTCATGAAAGTCCAGATTATGTACAAAAAAGGGGGAAGAGATGGGCAAGGCGAGAAAAAAAAGACAACAACCCACTAATCTGTACTTTGACGTCAGTCTAGATGGGCTGAAGCTGTGCAGATGGGAGCAAGGGAGGATTGTGTGGGTTACTGTATGCAATTCATGACAACAGATTATTTCCTTTTATGCATGCTGCCTTCCTCCCAATGAGCCACCGAGACACTTTCTTCCCCAGGGATAACGTTACTGCATTTCTGTAGGGAGAAAAAAGAAAACAGACATCAAGCCTCAGCACCCCGGAGCAGGTCTAATTGTCAATTCACAGTCTGTCGTACGACAATGTTGCTTGTCAAAAATAGCAGATCTACAAGCTCACAATGTGTCCCGCTGCAACACGTTGTGAGCGTGTAGATTGGCTATTTCCGGTGCGATACTGGCGTATGATGAAGTATACCTCAGGCTTTAGTCAGGTTTCAGTGAATGGGTCCTCCTATGGAACGACTCATCTCCACAACATCTGTCATTTGTGATAACATTTATCTTTGATCCACTATAGGACTTGTCATGCAAGTGCAGTGAGTTAATCTCCTGTGCACGTGGCAGGTGCCATATATGTTCATGGTAACTCCAGTCACATGTGGATCTTAACACAATATTGATGTCATGGGGGTTTTACTGATGCTTTAATGTTTCATACAATCTATAGCTTAGCACTGCAGCTTCACGTTCAACAATTAAAGACATGACACACATAATGTTCTGTCCTGCTACAGAATGCTCAAATTCAGATTCTTTTTTTAAGGAAAAGGGGGACAGATAGAGTAGTACATACTCTGCTCTTCTTTGGCTATATAAGGTTCTACATTTTGTCACTGCTATTTTCTTGTGAAATGTGTATGTATACTTAAACCTATTTTGGAACGTTAACACCCTTCTATTTCCCTCTGTTCTGGGTGTCAACCATAGAGATAAAACCATAGGAGTGATATGCAGAATGGTATAATGGCAACCATCTTACCTGAGTGCTGTTCTGATCTGAACCAGAGCTATTGAGATAATTATGACACTCCCACAGACTTCTGTTTTAAACAAAAAATATTCATACATAATAAACAGCAGGCTATTCACCCATGTATTGCCAAAATCAACTGGCAGTTCATTTGTTTCAGTGTCAGAAATAACAAGAATGCATAAATAACGCTTGCCACCAGGCGACCGATCTTGAAAGAGAACCCCATTGAATGTAACAGCGAAAACCTCTCAACATGGCGAAACCTGACCATTGAACTCCATTGAATGATTCCTCAAGCTAAATGGTTTACTACCAATAGATCCAAATTGTTTATATTCAAATGAATGAATGGCCTTGGAACGTTCTGCCTGCATTACCCCAGCTGATTTCACCATTTTCTCATATAGTTTTTAGTAACATCTTATATCTCTGGTTATCTTCGTATCTGTAGTTCTATCTGCCGGGGCAGGGTTCAGTATGTATAAATAAAAATGTGACATGTCATGCTGAGACGTCACTCTGGCGTTGCGCCGGCTTAGGTGGTGATCTCATGCCAGATGTCATATCCTTTGTAACAGGGAGAGTTACGAGCAGTTGTCCCAAATACCAAATCCTGTCTTGTTTTTCGAAAACACAAGTTGAGTTTTGTTTTTGTTTTTTCTTATAACATTACAATGATACCAATAAACAGCATCATGCAAATTATGTCACATCATGCTTCTGACAGGTGTGTTGCAGTTGGTGCGGGCTAATTGTAATCACAGCTGTGCTTGTGATTGCATATGCGCTCATTAAAGGAAGTTTACGTGTGTTTAGCGCTGCTATGAATTAGGGCATTCACAAATAGTGATTTTTAGCATTCGAATTATTCGACCTATAAGTATTCGAATATTCGATTAATCGATTTGATTATAAAAAATAAAATTATATATATATATATATATATATTATTTTTTTTCCCCAATGGCATTGATGACTCGACTCAAGGAATGCGAAAGCCACTAAAAAAAAAAAACAAAAAAAGAAGAAAAAAAAACAATTATAGAATAATCGAATAGTGGTTTGATAGTCGAATAGTCGGTTTGATAGTCGAATATTCGAATATTCGACTATTCTGTTAATGCCGTACTATGAATGCAATCCTGTCACATACAGAGAATGTGCTGCATGTGAATCTTGTGAGAAAGTGGAGATGTTTTCAAAAATATTAATTTTCTGCAAGAATTTTCAAAGAGATTTGATACTATATGACAAGAGCCGCCCCGGGTCACAGGAATTAATTATTGGTTGAGTACACACAGAACACAACAAATTAAAATGCAGTGGAGATTAATCCCTCGACAAAATGGCATTGAAAGTTCTATGGCTGTATATCGAATGAATGTAATGTATGGAATGTCAGCCATTCTAGGGCTACACTTTGTCCACTTTTTGTTGTCTATTGTAGATGAAGATAGCAGGAGTTGCAGTTGCAAGGACAGGGGAAATGCAGGCAGCCACAGAGAAGATGACTGAGATTTGTGACTGGCTATGAATGAAAATGAATTTTATGTAACGGATAATTACACACTGTTACATACAACAACACAGTCATTGTGTTTATTTCTTCCTAATGTCAGACAGTTGACAGTTAACTTAATGAATAAGAATTTAATTGAGTGTTCGAATTTCAAATGCTATTGTTCATTGATACCGAATTCCTTGTTACTGGAGGCCACACCCACCATATTCATGTGACCAATTGATGTCCGTTGTCTCCCTCTCCTGATGGAGAGAGGTAATCGCAAGGATCTCCGAACTCATTATAAAGATAGAGGAAAATCTAGTGTCCAATCAGTCTGCTTCCAATAATTTATTATATTATATAACCAGTCTGTCCTACACGACATCAGGGTTGACATTTCTCAATGGAAGTGTAGGGACTAGGGAGACAACATCCAACCACTGCAGATGTGCTAGTTATATTGTATTAACATAGCCTACTCTAAAATAAAATAAAATATGTATTAAAATAAGTCCCGGATTGTAGCTTTAAGCATTTTGCCTTTACTGGCAAACAAACCAAATGTTCATATTTAGAAGTGAATGTGCAACCAAACTTTTAACTACAGCCCTTATTTTACATATAGTGGTAATTTTGTGGTGGTTAGGGTACACCAAAACATGTTTTGGTGTTCCCTAACCAGTTCATAAATTGAAATACAGACTCTGTGCTGGCAAGGGGAGCTCTTCTTGCCTTCTGGCCTGGGCTTTGGTGGGGCATTTGATGCTGATACGTGCACATGCTTAAAAGAGAGTGCACAACTTCCTTCTTCATGTTTAGTTGGCACTCGTGTTAAACTTGAACTCTGGTTTGGCTCCTCCCCTTTATTTATTTTTGATCTGGGTGCTCCTGTGTCGTTTCCTACTAACAACAACATTACGTGTTTAAGGCAGTAGCGCCAACATATTAATTTGACTCTAAATGGCACCATAATTTACAACATTAAGATCATGCTGTATTGAAGAAAACTCGAAACCAGCAATTGAGAACATAGGACAATTAATATAGTAACGTAATGAAAAAGTTAACAAGTATCATTGCATTTATTAGTAGAAAAGCACAACCCCAAGAGGTCAAACTCGGTATTACCGCCCCCGTAATGTTTTTTTAATTGGCACAGCCCTTGTTTAAGTATTGTATTTCTCTATGGAGATGGATATAAGAAATTGATTTACCAACACAAAAAGCTCACATGGGATGGGTAAGTCAGAGCGCATAACACTTAAGGCTAAAGTCCTTACTGCAGCTGACCGGTTTGAATCTGAGCCAAGGCTCTTTATTGCATGTAATCCCCCCCTCTCCTGCCTTTCCTGTCTCTATGTTCACTGTATCTATCTGAAATGTATAAAGTAACAAAAAATAGGCTAAATAAAGAAAAACTAATGAGGATGGTCACTCAGCAGGTGCAGGGCACTCTACAAGAATCAGCTACTCCTAGCAGTTTTGTAGACTCCAGTAATTCCACAGCAGGGAGTTCAGCCCCTACCGTGATATCTCTCTCACCATCTCTCACCTCTACTTCACCACCACTACTACCGGGGCCTGGATCGCTGTTTTTGCTATACCAGCAGCTACCTCAGAATCGGATGCCAGTGCATGGTACCAAAATAGACAGTTTAGGGTTCATGCAATATCAGTAAAATACTTTAGAGTTAGGAAACATTCTGTATGGGGATAAAAAAACAAATTCCCAGCCAGTTGCTTTCCTCAGGCTCCAGGGCTGTTCCTTGGTCTTACAGTTTTATAGAACTAGAGGTGTTCCACCGCTGATCCAACCAATATGCCCAAATACTGTATGGAGTTCTCTGTAAATGTCTGTCCTTTGTTCCTTTTATGCACATATATGGAGTTTGCTGATGTCATCAGTACATGCCCACATACGGCCATGCCCCCTTTTGTGCCCATATATGGAGCTGTCTGATTTGTTTGCGCCTGATGCCATGACGACCAGATTGAGGTTAGACAACACACTCCATATGTGGGTGTGGCTGCATTGGGAACTCCTTATATTTTGTCATAGTGGTCACTATATAGTGAGTCATAGTGACCACCCTAATATTCACTGCCACTGACGTAATAAACGTAATTATTCCCGTTTACCAATGCTGCCACTGACGTAAAAAACGTAGTTTAATTTTTTTCAAAAAATTATAATGTTTTTTTAAATTTGACCCAAAGACCAAGGAGATATGATTTTTTGAAGATCTAGACTCCCATCCACTTCCTTAACTTAAAACTTAAAAATGCTGTATCTCGGCTCCTGAGTACTTTTTTTTCAATGAAAAATCTCTGGCATTGGGCAAACGCGGCCAGCAATAATTGTGGCAGGGAATGAGTGAGCTACAACAAAATGCTAATTTAATATTCAGAATGCCACTCCTCAAGTTTGGAGTGTGGTTTTAGTCTGGTATTGAAGATGTTTTAGTGATTTGAGCATTTCAGGGCTTGATCTGCATTTTGTTTGTTCTAAACATCATTAACTGTGTTGTTGTTGCTGATTGATCTGAGCTTACTCTCCTTGATGTACTCTCTTGTGATGCTTATTGACAGCATCACAAATTAGATTTTACCAGTGGGGGATTTCAAGGCACCTCAGTCTTTAGACCTGTCTATAATGTGGTGCATCAAGCACCTCGTGAGTCTTTCATGCAAAGTTGTTTTAAAAATAAATACATTTGAGAGATACAGTAACTGGAAGACTTGGTTAGAACTAAATTCAAGATTGTCTGCATCATGGAACCCTGTGCGAAACTCGTCCATCCACCTTTTTATTAGCCTGTTCGTTAGTTTGACATTCTGCATATTCAGACTGTAATTAAAGTGATGAATATGTGGTGGGAATACTGAAAAGGAAAGCTTGTGCAATGTCTTTGGTTCTGACACACACACACACACACACACACACACACACACACACACACACACACACACACACACACACACACACACACACACACACACACACACACACACACACACACACACACACAGTGAGCCCTCAATTGTGGATCACGGTTGTATTGGAACACACCCAATGGACTGTAATATAACTATAACTGGGTGAATGTGGAGCTGGTGGTGATGGACGAGGGAACATGGAGGGAATACATTTGGAGAGAGAGCTGTGGGCAAGGAGGTCTACAGAGTGTCAGAATATTTCCCTGCTCAGAGTTAACACTGGATTTTGCTGTGTACACGCTTTACTATTTACTACTATAACAGAGGTTCTGAACTTCTATCCTGAGGACCCAAGCTAATGCTAGTTTACTTTTCTGCAGGGTGATTAATTGCATTCAAGTAAGTCCCTGATTACACAGCTAAAATGATTATTTTGTTCCCCAGGCTTGAGGTTGAGAACCTGTTCTATTTGTTATATTATGCATGTCGTGTGAAGATGTTGGCAGTGACAGATGTTGCTGTTCAAACATTTTGCTCAAACAGTGATGGCAGTGCAACTGAGGTAAAATTGCATTCCACCCTTCGTGCCCTTTACAGGTCATGGTAATTTTTTCATAATTCCTTTATTTCACTACTCATTGATGTAACTTGATGTGTTATGTTTGTTTGAGTTTTTTATGTTCTTGGTGCTGCAACTGGCTGGCGAAAGAATCCCCCATGTGGATAATAACAGTTGTATTGGATTGTTTCTTGGTTATTTCAACAACTTGATTTAAGGATCCTCTCAGTTGTGTCATTTCCCCATGTGACAGACCGCTTTTTCCAAGGGGAGTGGAACGTAACAGAAAGCTCACATTAGTCCTGGTCACAGCTCAGTGAACACTGGGCTACATTCCGCAGGGAACTGAGAAGTCCTCCATCATGTAATGGCAACACGGAAGGATGGAAAATGGCAGTTAAAGGATGCGTTCACATAAGTTGCTTATCACACGTAGATAAGCAACTCATTTGATATGCCCCATTCCCCTGCCATGCTGTAGGGGTGTAGCTATCGATTGGTGATTTTCTATTGATTACTTAATCAATCAAATAATCGAGATGAGCTTGTAGATCTGCTATTTTCGCTGTTTTTGAAAAAGTCTACCCCCCCAAAAAAAATAATATTATTTTATAAAAACTATATTTTATTTAAATTAGTGTGATTAACTGTTGCACAGTAATCACAAGGTAATTATCATTCAAATGAATGTACTGTATCTGTGATGTGACATTGACTGAATTCATCTGACACCATTTGTGGTGGCCCTAAGTTTTAGGGATTTTGACTCCATTCTTCTAAATAGGGCAGGCAATGCTGTGTTGGTCAGCAGACCATGAATCATCCAGGGATTATTCTGTTAGGCTGACATTCAGTCCCCTTTATTTGGATTGAGGGAAGGACCAAAGGTCGCTTCTTCCGTTTCCTGATATGGCCTTGTTGACACAAAAAAACATAACATGTAAAAATGCAAATTAAAGGGTCTACACCATGAAAATCAAATTTTTCTTGGTTTTTTGTATTTTTTGGGGTCCCCAGTGTCTCTTGTACCCAAAAAAAAATTTGAAAAGTGCCCGAATCGCTCCGAAACTTTTTCTACCCCCCCTAAGTGGGGGTCTACGAACAAATACTTCGGGCTCGGATTTTGGCTCCGCCCCCCGGAAGTGGGTGAAACAGGCACCTCAAACACTTGGTGGAATTGTTCAAAAATGTTCAAAGTGTTTTTTTTTCGATTTTGTATTTTTCTTAGATGCTTCTTTTTATGCAAATACATTTTTTTTTAATTAACAGACAGAATTGCTCAGTAGCCCCCCCCTGCCCAAGAGGACGTTTTGGTATTGCAGCTGAAAGTGCTGTATAAGCCAGAGACAATTGACTTGGGATGAGTATATCTGAGTGATGATTTAGGCTCAAACCTTTTGAAAAAGGTTTGAGGGACATACACCATATGATATTAAATATCAAATATTTTTTTTAAATTCATGGTGTAGATCCTTTAAGCCAAGTGTTCAAAGTGTGAAAAAGAATGGAAGCCACTGCTTGGTTTATGCCATCTTGATACAAACACACACACACACACACACACACACACACACACACACACACACACACACACACACACACACACACACACACACACACACACACACACACACACACACACACACACGGTGGATAGATCAATTCCCCCACCGTGTCCCTCCTACAGTAAGAGATCAGGAAATGAGTACCATCTATTTTAGCATTACACAGCCTTCCTAGAAATACAGTAAAACGTATTGCAGAGGTCACAAATAAACATCTGTCAACCTAAAGCTGGGGTCTGACAATACATTGCTCATCCCCTCTATACAGCCCTCCCCTTAGAATCCGATGCTACCATTGTGTGTTTGAACCGCACTGGATGCAATAGCCTGATTTATACTTGCACTTTTCCAACACTTCTGTTGCATAAGGTTCGATATTTCGTTATTACCTCTGTTAGGCAGCAATCATGTAGTCTGTGGCTAAGAATATATTTTTGGTAAAAAAAAAAAAGTACTGCACCGTGCACCCATTGAAAACACTTAATGGTGTCTCAGAGTTTACGGCTTACAGAGGTAAACAAGAGCTCTATGGATGTATTCTTTTATTTGTATCATTTGTTGTCTCCGCCAGGCCGAAAGGCATGGCGAGAGTATGTTTTGCCCCCTGTCCGTCCGTCCGTGTGTCCGTGTGTGTGTCCGTCATTCTGTCATTTTGTGTACAGCTAATCTCCGGCACCGTTGGCTTGATCGCAGAGAAACTGTGCACACACACTCCCTGGATGCCAGAGCAGAACCTCTGCCCCAAATTTTTCACCTGGGCCTGTTATAGCGCCACCAGGAGGCCGCTTTTTGCAAAACACATTTTTTGACAGTACTCCTACAGATTTTATCCAAACATCACGCAATTCAGTACACAGTATCTCTATAGTCATTACAAGAAACGGCTCATTTCAGATTCTTCATATTCCATCCTGATTGGCAAAAATTGGCTTTCAAAGTTTGCAGGAGTACTCCGTTTCGAACAAAATGCCTCAAATCATGAACATAGCATGCAATTTCTGTGAAATTTTGCACACACATTCCCATTAGGCAGAGGAAGAAATGCCATTTGAAAATGTTCAAATCAGCCTCATGGTGGCGCTGTAACAGGCCGATTCGTGTTTTTACCTATAACTGCACCAATCGGTGTAAGACTTTGTATGCACACTCTCTAGAGGCCAAGGAAAAACCATTTTTCACATTTGCTTTTTATAGCGCCACCAGGAGGCAGACTTATGTAAAACAGTCTAATTTTTTGATATTAAGCCTTCAAATTTTATCCAAATTTCACGCAAATCGGTACACATGATCTCTATAGTCACGTGATCAAGACGGATCTGTTTGATTTTTCATATTCCATCCTGATTGGCTAACATTGACATGTCATGTTTGCAGAAGTGGCCCGTTTTGAACAAAATGCCGCAAATCATGAACGCACCGTCCGATTGCGGTGAAACTTTGAATGCACATTTGCACTACGTTGAGGAACAAATGCCACCCTTTTAACATTGGCCTGTTATAGCGCCACCAGCAGGTCAAATTTAGCAAAACAAATTTTTAGAACAAAATGCTTCAAATCATGCATGCAGTGATTGCCATGCACGGCCTAGGAATAAATGGCACCCTTTTCACATTGGCCTATTATAGCGCCACCAGGAGGCCAAAATAACCTACCTGACCTGGCGGAGACCTGTGCTCCGAGGAGCACTTTTTCTAGTTTTCATAATGTTTTTATCTTTTAACCCTGATATATAATTTGTCATACAATGTGTCACTTGCCGAGAATAGCCAATCTACAAGCTCATGTGTGAGCTTGAGCTTGCAGATTGGCTATCTTTGGTGCTTGACACCATCGTACGCTGGAGTGCAACTCAAGCATTTCCGTATTCAGGGTATGATAATCTCAGAGTAAATCACAAAGACTAAATGTGTCAGTCATAGCTTGGGACTATACATAGGCTAATCCTTGCTCTCTAACCATTCCGTGTGAGGGGTATGTAGTTTATGCTAATCCCATTGTCATGTGGAATGACACATTGGCCTTCAAAGAGATTATGTTAGATTTAGTATATCGATGCTTAGGAAATATTGAATAGTAAAAACAAAACAAACTAGATAAAGTGCTCCTCGGAGCACAGGTCTCCGCCAGGTCAGGTACGTTATTGTGGCCTCCTGGTGGCGCTATAATAATAAGCCAATGTGAAAAGGGTGCCATTTATTCTTAGGCCTTTCACGGCAATCGGATACTGCATTCATGATTTGAGGCATTTTGTTCCAAAAATGTGTTTTGCTAAATTAGACCTGCTGGTGGCGCTATAACAGGCCAATGTGAAAATGGTGGCATTTCTTCCTCGGCCTAGTGGGAATGTGCGTGTGAAATTTCACGGAAATCGCCAGCTGCGTTCATGATTTGAGGCATTTTGTTCAAAACGGACCAATCCTGCAAATTTTGGAAGCCAACCTTAGCCAATGAGGATGGAATATGGGAAATCGGACAGATCCGTGTTGATCACATGACTATAGAGATACTGAGTACCGATTTGCATGACGTTTTGATAAAATCTAAACGTAAAAAAAAATGGTTTGCACAAATCGGCCTCCTGGTGGCGCTATAACAGGCCCATGTGAAAAATTGGGCAGAGGTTCTGAATTGGCATCCAGGGAGTGTGTGTGCACAGTTTTGCAGCGACCGGGCCAACGGTGCCGGAGATTAGCTGCTAACGGACGGACAGGACACACGGACGGACGGACAGACGGACGGACAAGGTGCAAAACATACTCTCTCGCCATGCCTTTCGGCCTGGCGGAGACAATAAAAAACACCTTCGGTCTAGCTGTTATCAGTATTGTTATTACTAGATTAATTAGAAGGGATTATAGACAAATTGACTGCCGTTATAAGTATTGCCCATATGGCATAATCATAAAGAGTTGGAATACTGTAGACTTAAGCTTAATATTGTAATTTAGAATTGTTTGCCTGTCAGTTCTTTCATGAAGCTGGTCTATACAATCATATTTTCTATAACCATTTTGATAGTTCACAGGAGTCACCTCTTACCTTGAGAAAAACTTCCCATGGCTCATAACTTCAAGTGAAGCAATAACTGAATTGTTGGAGACTGTATATGACAGGTGTTGATCCTCTGGTTGGGTGCTCTGCCAAGAACTGAAAACTAATTCATACACTGAAAAAACTTGGCAAACCTTGACTTCACTAACATATTTTTAGTGAATATGATTTTACAATCGAGTTCAGAATGCCATTTCCTCAATCTCGATCTGTGAATGTTGCTCCAGTTAATGAGTAAAATTTTGAGCTAGACCAGACTGAAAAATATACTATACTTCTAAATTGTCACTGTCGTTTATTCCAATGGCCAAGTTTCATGCAGACATAAAGGTGATGCTGCTATGCTTCGAATAGCAGGAATCAGTGCTCTCTACGAAGATAAATAACAAGCTCTCGTCTTCATTAGGAGACTGAGATCCTTTGACGTCAGTAAGAATCTTCTGTATACATCCAGCATTCTCGGTTTTAATTAAGGTTGCAGTATGCTTGGGATTAAATCTTACCATTACTGACAGTTTTTAAGAGACATGTTGAGAAGGCTGGCATAACTTCTGTGTAACACCGGAGTACATTTTGTGCTGGAGAGGATGATGTTGTTAACACAACATAGTTATGGACAATATGGACCATCCTCCGTATAGTATATTCAGGAACTGTCAACACTTTTCAGTGATCACCTTGTTATGTGTAGATGCTTCACTGAACACATCAGAGAATCATTCAAATTTGCAGTTCGGTAGTATAATGATTCAATCTCTGAGCGCTTGCTCAAGCATCACTGATGTATCATAGCTGTGTGGATATTTAGTACTGTATGATTTGTGTATTGAATGGTGCTCTTCCTGTTTGCCGGTGGAAAAAATAGCTTTGCTAACAAGCTTTACAAAAGCAGTGTAGGCATTATAGAACATGTTATGATGATGCCAGTGGAGAGGGGGAAGAGGTGATATGAGTCATACAGTGAGAGGTGGTCAAGTGACAGGTATGGCTGTTGTTAACATAGCATACACCTTCCTTTACAGGAAGCTGAATCTGAGAGGTTGTCAAGGAAGTGGAGGGAATGTGGGGCAATGAACGGGTGTAATTATTAGACCGGCACAGACAGTTCAATTCAATTCAAAGGGCTTTATTGGCATGAGAAAACATACGTTTACATTGCCAAAGCAAAAGTGGAACAATACAATCAAAACAAAATAATATAGAAATGATGTGTACACAGAGCTGTTACATTGCAACTGCGGGAAATCTAACTTACAAAACGAATCGTGCATTTGCTGTCGGAAATAGTTAGCCTATATGTCAACATAGGAAAGGCTAGCTTGGGATAAGCTTTTGCAAAGTTGTGCACAAATAGCATAGCAGCTGTTTTTCAAACGTGTTTAAAGGTAATTGCTTTGATTGTATGTCATTTCTTTTTTTTCTCAAAAGTATTTAAAGGTAATTGCTCTAATAATTTTTTTAAATCCAGAGCGACTCACAGACATCCATCTCTGCACACTCTAATAGAAGACAGCACACTTTAAGCATGTTTCCCTCAGTACGGCAATTTTCCCTCAAAGTTAGCCTAATAAGTGCACCTGCTTTGTTGTTAGAAGAAGCAAGTGCTAAAATTGTCTGCAATTAATTTTGAGTTGGTGTAGTTGAGAACTGAATACAGCATCTCTCCTTTTGCTTATTACAGTATCTCTAGTATTCCCTCAATCACAAGCAACTTTAGCACACTGTCCCTACACTACACAAGTACCCCCCCCCCGCCCAACACACACACACACACACACACACACACACACACACACACACACACACACACACACACACACACACACACACACACACACACACACACACACACACACCCAACAGCACTGTCCATGGTTCTGAAACAGGCGCTATCCATTGTTCTGAACACACAGCACAATACACACACAACACAATACATTTCAATAGATTTAGGCTGCGTCCGTTCCTTATTCTGATGACGTGCACTGAATTGAGGTTGCATAACCCAGACAGTAGCTGTTCATAGCTATTCTATTCTCAAGCAGGCCTCCGAATGATCATCAGTCATGGTGGAACTGTATTTGGACTTAATAATCTTCATATGGGAAAATGCTGACTAACATAAATAATGCTGAAAATGCAGTCAGTGAGGCAGCAATTTTCCTCATGTTTGGATACTTTTCCTCAGTGTGTAAGTTCCAAAACTGGCCAGCATGGGCTCACGACATCAATTGAATGTCAGCCTGCAGTGACAATATCTCATCCTCCAGCAGCATCTAGACGAGTTAATGTAAAACAGTGTTGCAATTTCTTCAACCTCACCTCACCTAATCAGTGATTGGCTCCAGTAAAGCAAAGTCTTGAAAGTACTATGCTCTGTGTAGTCACACATGTCTGCCAAGTCTCGGGGCCCTATTTAGATATGATCTATGGCACAAGATGGAGCATTGTCTAAAATGCAGGGTGCAAACTCCCAACTCCTAGTTAAATGGCACATTAACTGGGTGCAAAGTTCGGCACATGGTGCCAAGGGGTGTATTTAGTTTCTGGTTGTAATGTTGTCACTTCTCATTCACATAGCAGCATAGAGTTAGTTTTGGCAGGACATGCTAAGTCAAGTCTTGCCTCACCTTCATTAGCTGATGCGCCAATTCCTGCCAAGTCCACCCCCATCAGCTGATGCTAGTCTGTCTTTGGCCATTCATGTTATGTAGTGATCAGTGATCTTTCTAACTACTTCATCTTGTCTATTCCTGCAACAGCACGTGCATGCCCAGTCCACTATACTACCCACTTCCACCCCTGCTCCTCCTTTTTATGTCCGTTTGATTTTTTATCAATGTCATTGTCTGATGTCATTGTTGTTGTTGTTGCTGTCGTATCCAGGGTACTCTGCCGGCTACTCTCCCTGCATTTCATGTACTGCAAGGACATCCCAGAACAGAGCAAAACACAATAAATGCTGGAATTTTGTTATTACATACTGTTAAAATACCGTTTTAATTCCAATGTTTAATTTTGATTAAAATGGCCCAGACAGATGGTATTATTTTCTTAACCTGATGTCTCTTCCTTTACTTGCTGCAATGCACCACCTCTCCTGTCAGCGACAGTTGGCATCTTACAGTAACTCCAACATTCTGCTTACTTTGTCAGTAAACTGATATGGCCATATCGCCAGACAGCGTGATAACGTAGTTGGTTTCTGTTTGTAGATATTGTGAAAAGAGGGGCAGAGCTTATGAAGCTTCGAGGAGCTCCAGTAGGCCTACTTGTATAACCTGTGTGTCAGAGAAAGTTGAATTAACTTTCACTTGCAGTTGTCTTCCTATGATAAATGCATGGCGCCATCCATTGATATAGGGGTTCATGTCCATCTGTTTCTTTTTAACATGCAGTATGTTATTAAATGCTGAATTGTAGTGTTTGTAAGGAGATGCTGGATAAACAGCTAATTGCAAACCAGCTTAACATCAAAAGGTCACACTAGGGCCTGTTGAAGTTAACCCACATGAAGCCCAGGAACCAGGCAGGAGTGATAAAACAACAGACCCGACAATCACTCCCACAGACGGTCGAGCCATGTCCTGCTGGGACCAGCCAAGAGTTCACACCAGCCCCTGGATGCCCTCGACCCCCCCCCACACACACACACACACACACACACACACACCCACGCAGAAACATAGTTTTTGCTTTTCTCTCCCTCTTTTTCTCTTTTCTTCTCTCTCTCTTTTTCTCTTATAAAGGACATATTTGGAAACAATCTTGTTGCCATACAAAGACATTGTTTACATGACCTATGAACTATGAACGATAAATGAACGAATGTTTAGCCATGTGGTGGAAACACATAAGGGTCGCGGGTTCAGAAACGCCCCCCCCCAGATGGCCCGGCGCCAGGATGCCTGACCTAGGTCGACTGCAGAATGGTGACATCCTCACCAGATAGGAAATTAACATAGTAATGACTTTTCTGGCACATCAAAGGATTTAGGTGCATAAAACCCTCTCAGAAACCACAATGAATTGCTCAAGCCACGACCTCTCTCGGACGTAGGAGGACCATCCTCTGCTGACCCAGGGCGAAAGCTCTCCAACCAAGGAGAGACACACACCGCCGAAGCAGACGCTCCGCAGAGAGACCGACTCTCCTCGCTCGTCTCCGACGGAGACTCACCACCGCTGGGCGCTTCCAGTCCCCAGCTGAAGACCTTCTCTTCCTAAACCACACGCACCCGAGCCGCGAAGTGTGCCCGGACCCTAGAAGACTTCCACCGCCATCAATGCCCTGTCCGTCTGCCTTTACACGGACCAACTTGCCTCAAAACTGAACAATTTGCTAAAGAACTTTCGGTCCGACTCTACAGCGTGCCTGTCCATTCTTTCCAGAAACCAAGTGAAGCCAAATATAAGGTGTGTTACCGTTTGATCTGTGCATATTGCCATAAGCGACATTGTTATATGTGTAAACATTTAATGTCTAAACTGTAATCATTTGAGTAAACTCAAGTATTACAGTATAGTGTTCCCAATACGTCCCTTCTCCTCTCTCTCTATCACTTTTCTTCCTTCCCGTTTTTTTCTCCTCCATTTCAATGCACACACGACCTGAAAGCTTCTATTTCAGCCCCTCCCCTCTCCTCTTGATATCCAAAGCGTTATACATGTGTGTATCAAAATGTTAGTAAAATGGGTTTAAGGCTAATAGAGATTTATGACTGAAGCGTCTGGCTATGGACCAGACCTTTCCAGTGATGAACTCCTGCTTGTTAGGAGCAGGGAAATTGTTCGCGGTTGCTCACGGCCGTGATCAACCAGGACAATTTTACTAAAGCCGTAACACATAGTATTTCCACTCTTTCGCTCATGCGAGAGGGTTGAAGTAACTATCCCATTTTTAGGAATCATAACTTTTTAAATTGCTTGTAAACTCTGTAAGCTGAATAAACCCGCTTTATTATAACGTGAAAAGAAGTCTTTTGGTGTCATTTGTCCAACCGGTTATGAGTGTATCTCTTGTTGTTTTATGGCATTTATATTAACCAGTCAAGAACTCACGTTACACAAACGTAACGTAAAGTTTCATATAGCGATACATGTACACAAACCAATGTGTGCCTGTGTTGAGATATGGTAATTGAGTCACAAATTATATTTTATATGATTTGTGAAGTAATTACGTCTTGTGTATGAATGTGCTGGAATATTATCCAACATATTTGTTACATAAACTGGTGCCCCTAAGCGAGGCTGGTTGTTGTCATTTAGCAGCGAGAGAATACTGTACTGAGTTGACAAATGATATCAAAAAAAAATTCGACGTCCAAAACAGACGTCAATACTTTTTTTTTCTCCACACTCATGATTGGATCTTAAACCGCCGCTGCGACTCAGCCGCGCATGAGACCATAGAGGAAAAGAAAAAAAAGGGGAGAGATAATTCATTATGTCCCCAAGGATATAAATGTTTGTTTTAATGTAAGTTCAGAACAGGCAGGTCGAATAACTCTTCTTTAAATTAGTTACTTAAAAAAGGACATTTCCCTTCTTAAATTCTGGCAAGTTCTTACAGGGGCCAATTTATTAATAAGACACCGATCCTCGAGTGTAACTAACTCGAGCCGGTAATTATAATAAAAAGAGAAAGCAGGATAATTGTTAGATAACAAAAGTCTGAGCTAAACCTATTGTAAAGATTCCGTCAAAAACTGAACTGAATCACACCTCTAAGACAGTAAATCCGTCTAAAAGAGAAGGGGAAATTCGAGTAAAACCACTACAATAGTGCAATTTTCACTTGGACTCCCAGTAAACACTTACAGATCAGAAAAGAAAAATAGCCAGTGAGCATATTTTTTTTTTATTTCTTTTTCAAATTGATCCGTAATTTAACTTGTGCCAACATTGCTGTCTGAAGGAAATTCGTGTTTTTAACACAAAACAGCGCCAGGCCCTTGCAGCCTGCTGTCTGATCCTCCTGTGACTTTTCAGTTTGCGCCATTTTGAATCACGTCAACAAGCCACTCCCGTTGCTGACGTCACAGCACAAACAGCGCCAGGCCCTTGCAGCCTGCTGTCTGATCCTCCTGTGACTTTTCAGTTTGCGCCATTTTGAATCACGTCAACAAGCCACTCCCGTTGCTGACGTCACAGCACGTGTAGTGAGTTTTGGGTACTCTAGAACTCCTCCCCCAGCTACAGCTGTGCTCAAGGGAAAGACTCACGTGAAATAACCACCAACACAGACCGTTTATTACTAATGCATGAAGAAGTAAATGAGCGCTGACTCGTTCACTTAATACTCTGTGTGTGTGTGTGTGTGTATATTTAACTACTGACGTCGCTACACGACAAGCTAATAGGCTATCAGCCTCTCTCCCAAAAGGGTGAAAAGTGAAAGTGGCAATTGTGCTGTAAATGGCTGGTTGTGTGGAGACAATATAATTCAGGATTGTACTTAAAGGTGTTTAGCTAATGTTTGTTTGAGCTCGTTTTAAAGTAAAGGGTTAATAAGTTAACTGCTTAATTCGGAAAGTTAATCTTAGTTCAGAATTGGAAACAGATTATTAATTTTTGTTCCTTTGTAAGAAGAAACACAATAGGCCTGGCAATTGCAGAGTATTTTCGGCTATAATTCCCGGAAATTTTTCAATGTTCCGGTTTCTAAAGATACTCTGCAGATTGTTCACGTTTATTCTGGAATTTCTATAAATGGATAAAATTATTTAAAAAAAAAAAAAAAAAAAATTTTGAAATTTTTTTTTTTAATTTTTTTTTTAGAATTTGGATTAAACAAAAAAAAATTGGATTAATTTTTAGAGATTGAATTTAGTTAAGGTTTAAAAAAAAAAAAAAAAAAAAAAATTTTAATTTTTCAAATTGAAAGTTTTTTTTTTCTTCATACTTTTTCTCACTTCTCTCTGATTAGTTTTTCCAAATTTTAGGAAAAAAAATTTGTTTCCTCTCTGTTAATCTCGGTTATTTTTGGGAAAACCCAAGGGAACCTTCTAAGACTTTCCCCTCTATCAAAGATACTTAACTATCCTAATCAAATAAACATTTGCTCAAAACAAACAAACAAAACAAAAATTGTTCTTAACTAAACAAAGGAACCTAGGACTAATAATCCCTATTGGATTAGTTTTCCTACACCTCTAAACAAAGCTAAGACACCTCAGGATACATATCAGGGAAACATTGTCTCGTTTCCGCACGACCTACCAAGTGCAGTTCCATTGTTACTTCACCAGTATTGCTGCATGTACTATTTTTCCTAGTTTTGTCCAAGATATTAGCTAGCACTAGCTGAACATATTTGGACAGAATACCGAACCTAGTACTCACTCCTTTCGCCCTAGCAAATAAGATGGCCTCCAGCTCCTGCCTCAACCTGGTTAAAGTCATAGCTTCAACAATGAGCCTTCCCTATGAGGATGAGCCATGTAAAAAAAATATTGACGACGTAGAAATAGAAGCCAACCTGAAAGCAGTGAACAGGAACTTCCACGAAATTAGGGCATATAGCAAGACTGAGATGCTCCAGTGTACAGGACACCTCCTGGGTAACTTGGTTCAATTAGGGGTATATAGTCTAAACAGACAGACAGCCCTAACTGGCGAGTGGGACAGCCTCACGGACCCAGCGCACGGATAACCCAGCTAGAAACAGAGGCGCTCGACCTTCAAGACCGCATCTCCGCAGGTCAATCAGAAAAAGCTACACTAACCAAAAATCTCCTGGCTGTTCAGACTGATAACAATGACTGTCTAGCTAAAATGAGCAACCTGCGGAAAGACATAGATGTCTCCCAGGGTACATTAGTTATCAAAGAGCGTTTCATCGGGTCTTTAAAGGCAGAAATAGATGGTTTTACACAGGAAAAACAAGCATGGGACAAATACATCTCAGACACGACATCTCAGATGGCAAAGTTGAATCGTGAACTGGAAGTCACTACACATCAACTCACTAACCTAAAAGTGGAACACCAAATTGCCAGCTATGACTTGACTAGGATGGCTCGTAGAGATACGGGTCCCCCGCCGGGGAGAGCAATGAGCACCCCGTCAAACGGAGCCCTGCCTCCCCAACTGGGGACCCACCCTGTGTACACTAGCCTAGGTCAGCCTCTTGTAAATGGTAGTCAAACCTTCCCAAATGCAACAGGCCCACCCCAGCCCTTTGCGACAACAATTGTCCCAGGGTATGGGGCTTCTTCCGCCCAAGGGCAAGCAATCATGAGCCTGCCAGGTCCATCCCAGCCAGGGCTAAACGTTACAGGTATTCAATTAAGGTCAGGAAACGGAACGGTGTCACCTCGAGCTAACCCAGCCGGTCAACACCTAACCACTGACGACCTAAAGAAGCTTGCTAAATTTATCCCACGCTTTAACCCCACGCCAGATGGGGCAGTGGATACCTACACCTATTTGGAGGACATTGACTACCATTTACAAGAGTATGCCCCTGTCACATCTGACACTAAACTAAGACTAATTACGCTAACCTCCAACCGTGAGGTCAGCAGTTTTGTTAGACGCCAAACGGACACCACCTGTCAAGACTGGCAAGCTATTCGTAATGCAATTATTGAGGAATTTGCAGACCACCGGTGCATGGGGGGTATTACCGCTGCCGTAGGCGTCCGTCATTCAAAAGACGAACCTATTAATGCATACTACGCAAAACTACGTAGGGCATTTTTCGGCGATCAAAACCTACCCAATATGGAAGAAAACGAAAACTTTAAGGCCTTGTTCTTGAGTAATTTGCATCCTTCAATTAAAAGGCAAATCCCCTTGGGAGTCGAACCTAAACAAACGAAAGCTAACCAGCTACGCAATTTGGCCCGTGAAGCATTCGAGAGGGATCGCACAAAGCCCCGGGAGCATGCAATGTATCCAATAGAAAGCCTAGAACTCGAGGGGGGGCACCCTCGCGCCGACGCGCCCAACAATGGACTGGGTGACCAGCCTCCGCCAGAACGACAAAACGGTCGGGATCACTATAAAAGGCAGGACGACCGTGATCACTATGGGAGGAGCGACCGCCAATCTTCCTCGTGGAGAGGGCCTCGCTCCTCCTCATTTGACCGCGGCCGCCCCTCATTCCAAGACCGCGATCGCCCCTCATTCCAAAACCGCGATCGCCCCTCGTTCCAACATCGCGACCAACCCTCCTTCCAAAATCGTAGCCCTAGCCCGTTCAGGAAATTGCGATTTGACGACGAAACGTCCGACGATCCCAAACCACTGTGCACCCGAGAATTCTCGCCTCGGCCCGCGGGTCGCGAACCTCAAGACCGCAATAAAAAGAGTCAATACACGTCCGTCACAAACGAAACGTTAACTCAACTTATAGAAGCAGTCTACGATAAAGTTGAATCTAAGAAACTTGCTAAACAGGCCTCCGACCGAGAACCCTCGAGAAGGAGACCTCCAAAAAAACGTACTGAAACTAAGCCCGCCGAAACGGACCCAAAGCCAGTAAAAGACGTTCTTTGCATATCTGTGCCACCCATAGTTGAACTAGATATCAACTCCCTCCCGAATAGGCCGTGTAGTCCGTCTCAAATGAGCACCGCTGGCTCGGAAGCAAGCACCATACGCATCGAATCACCCCTTCCGGATGACACGAGGCGTATCAGTGCCGCTGTACTCCCCGAAACCATAGCGACGTTGGCTCCTTACAAGGCCACTACACCTTCCTCAGTGGAGGACAAAGGCAGCACAGTATTCACCATTCAACGCCAAACCCTACAGGGGTCAAACCACACACTTGCACACCCATCCCACACAAAAAAGGGATTCAGACAAGTGTTAGCTAAACTCATCCAGCGGGGACAACGTCGAAAGTTATATCTAACCCTAACGTTAGAAAACACGCTCACCCATGAGGCCTTACTAGACACGGCAGCCGACATCACTCTGATGTCACACGGCCTATTCAAAGTCCTACAGGACAGGGCTCGCCAGTGCAACCGTGACATCAAACTATGTCACCACCCTATTCTCATTGTACCCTACTCTGAATCAAGCACAACGCTAGACAAAGTAGCCTTGTGCAAGGTCCAAATCGGACCCATGTCCATGATACACCCCATTTATGTGTCAACATTAGACCACATTCCCTTGTTGCTGGGTAGAGACTTATTAGAGCGCTTGCAGCCTCGAATTGACTATGCTGACCTCACGATTTCCACGGAACTCCGTGAGCCGGCACCACTGGCGGACTCTGACTTCCCGGAAGTCCAGAGCCTGACAGTGATACCGAGAGGACAGCTAGACAATTTCCCCAAAACCTGTGGGAATAAAAGAAACCTCCTCCAGCAACAACAGGCTTTTCTGTGTCCCCTGGGCTCCTCCCAACGCCCCGGTGAATACTGTCCTCAGGTCCTGAATGGGATTACCCTAGAGGATTCCTTACTGACCGACGTAGCACTGGCAGTATGGTCTGAATGGTCTGCCATCAGCAGGGAGACCTTTACCCAGCTTCAAACGGCAAATCCCACACTAACACTGCTAAACACCACCATGCGATCCCCACTAGGCACACCCACACCGTCAACCCTGATTGCGGAAGGAATATGTGCTTTGGCCTTGCAATGGGGGGGGCGAAAATTGAATCATGCATTCTTAGTAGTCCCCAACCTAAAACAAGGGATACTACTGGGGGCAGACCTAGCAGTTAGATTAGCAGTAACCATGGACACCATAAACCATGTACTTTGGGCGTTGGCACCCATGACGGAGGACACAACCATCCTCCACGCTAATCAGTTAGTGGCCGGCCAAACCATACCGCAGGTATGCGCCGTCATAAATGAGCACGAAATCACCATTCCGCCCCGCATGGCCGACGTAGCGATCCGACTAAATGTTAAAAGCGGGCACGAGATCCGGCAACCATTAGTTTTCTTCCAACCCGACGCCACCTTCATCAACAAAAATTTGTCCTTTCAAGGGACACCCATGTTAAATGTAGAAGGCAGGGCTACGTACCTACTGGTGACTAACCGCTCGGAGTCACAAATAGTATTGCGTAAAGGAACCACTCTGGGCCTGCTCATTAGCTCTGATTTCTATGATTTCAGCTTGACAATTCCTGTAATTGGCAGAGTGCCTGCTCTCCTCCAACCCAATCGAGCAGACCCAGATCTCGCCACCACCCTACCCAGGGGGTCAATATCCATTGTATCTCAACTACCCATAGACCGGGAGTCAGTAGGTAGGATAGAGCTAGATGAAAATGACCACATGGTCGTCTACAGCATCTCAGTAGATGAGGCGGTTGTACCACTAAGTGCAAGCACACCGGAGGCCCCACGCCAATCCATGCCCACGCTTCCGAATCATAAAGAACCGTATGAGGGGTTCACTGCCGAGCTGCAACAGGTTCTGGCCATGGGTGACGCAACCAATGACCCTGAATTCAAAAAAGAGTTCCAACAAATACTGTATAAACATGGGTCAGTGTTCGCCAAAGACTCACTAGACTGCGGTCTCACCGACATACACACAGTACGTATCCCTACGCGACCGGAAGCGCCTCCAACATATGTGCGGCAATATAAAATTCCCCTTGCCTCATACGAACAGGTCCAACAAACCATTGATGTAATGTTAGACAACCAAATAATTCGACCATGCAACAGTACTTACAACGCCCCCCTTTGGCCGGTTCTGAAACCCAATGGAAAGTGGAGACCAACAGTAGACTACCGGCAATTGAACAAACAAATTCCGTTGTCACGTTGGCCCATGACCCAATTGGAACAAGAGCTTCCCAAAGTAAGGGACGCTACGGTATTTACGACCCTAGACGTGGCCTCCGGGTTCTGGACGTTGCCTGTCCATTCGGACGACCAACACAAACTAGCATTCACGTTTGGTGCCCGACAGTACACGTTCAATCGTCTACCATTTGGCTATGCAAACTCACCCGCTGAGTTCAATATCTTTTTAAACAAAGCATGCCCAGACGCCACAGCTAGGGGTAACTTGATTTACGTAGATGATATCCTAATCCGTAGTAAGGATCTCAAATCTCATCTAACAGAAATTGATCATGTGTTGGGCCAACTATCCGCAGCCGGAGCCAAAATTGTACTGCTAAAAGCACAATGGTTTCGCACAAAAGTAAACTACGTAGGACTTCTAGTGGGACCAATGGGGGTGGAGCCACAAGCTAGCCGCATCCAAGGGATACTAAATCTCAAAACACCTACTAACATCTCCGAGCTACGTAGCTTCCTTGGCGTATGTAACTACAGTCGCCAATTCATAGAAGGCTATGCCGAAATTGCACGACCGCTCACTCAACTCCTGAAAAAGGAGGTGGCGTTCGTATGGGAAGAGGCTCACGCCAGTGCAATGTCCACGCTACAAAAGCAACTGTGCTCTGCACCCTGTCTAGCCTACCCCGATTCAGAAAAGGCATTTCACTTAGAGGCCGGGTTCTCCCCCGTCAGCGTATCTGCTGGCCTCTACCAAATGCATGACAAAGATAGACGTGTGGTAGCCTACGCCAGTAAAGGGTTAAGCGATGTAGAGAGAAAATTCTCTGATTGCGAGAAAGCACTATTAGCAACGGTCTGGGCAGTAAGCCATTTTGCAAATTACGTGGGGGGCCAAAAGGTGATTATCGAAACGTGCCACCAGCCCGTCACTTTCCTGAACAGCCAACGCCTGCGCGAAGGCGCAGTCACTAACTCACGCATTGCCAAATGGCTAATGACTTTTCAAAGTCACGATGTGGAGGTAAAATATGCCCAAAACCACAAAATGCCCTTGGGCGCGGGATTGGCAATATGTCAAAAATGCACACAGGATCCCACGGATCCCGACACCATTTCTCACGACATTACACCTCCTCTGCCCACTCGACACCATTACTTCGACGAAAACACATGCCAGACCATGTCCACCGTCTATGTAGATGGCTGCTCATACAGCAAACTCACACCGCGACAAGCGGGGGTGGGCATGGTGTGGTTAAACGACACACCCACGTCACCTCAAAGTTTCCAACTAGGGTCTCAAACGTCACAATATGCTGAAATTTCGGGAGTCCTTATTGCACTGCGTTGCGCAGCCAAAAATGACATCCGAGAACTAGTCCTATGCACAGACTCAAACTATGCTCGACTTAGCTTCACATGTCACCTGCCAACATGGCGACAAAACAACTTTCTGACGGCCGCACGCAAGCCAGTCAAACACAAAGATTTGATCCTCGCATGTGACCACATTGTTAACACACACAGCATGCAGATTTATTGGAAAAAAGTAAGGGGCCACTCTCGCCTCCTTGGCACCGATAAAGTGTTTAACGATAAGACGGACGCCCTGGCAAAAGCGGGAGCAATCGACGGTACGCCATGGGAATTCCTGCCCGAGTGGCTACCCCCTGTA
Source organism: Gymnoscopelus braueri (assembly GCF_963280865.1). Taxonomy (NCBI): domain Eukaryota; kingdom Metazoa; phylum Chordata; class Actinopteri; order Myctophiformes; family Myctophidae; genus Gymnoscopelus; species Gymnoscopelus braueri. Next base: position 25,407,889 of record NC_137612.1, on the reverse strand, counting down.
ACCACCCATTCTGTCTGCGTGGTCACTCGCGCTTCAGCACGGGCCCCACAAACCCCGCCCTGTCATGACGCCATTTCAGTTACACCTCCCATTGGGGACGCTGACTTGAAGTCATTACAGACTAGCGATCCGGCTGTGGCCCACATGATCACCCTTTTAGAGGGGGGTACTCCAATTCCTCTGCCAGATATGGACGAAGCCTCAATTGAATACCTGGCGCAACTCATGCTCATTAAATGTCGCCTGTCAGTCTCCGATGGCCTACTAATATATGCTGCTGATGAATATACCTCACCTCGTTTGGTCATTCCTCAGCACCACAGGGGGGTCATACTAGCATTCGCACACGACTCACCAGCTGCTGGACACAGAGGTATCAAAGCAACTTGTGATGAGCTGTGCCAGGTGGCATATTGGCCAAAAATGCACAAAGACGTGACAGACTATGTAAAAGGGTGTCTCATTTGCTGCCAGTTTCAGCCTACTAACCCAACCCATAGGGCCCCTCTGCAGATGCGAGGAATCACATTCCCATGGTCAGATCTACAAATAGATTGGGTGGGACCGATGACTAAATCAAGCCGGGGTAACAAGTATTTCCTAGCAATCACTTGCGCATTCACCAAATGGATTGAGTGCTTACCAGCACCAAACGACACCGCAGAAACCACAGCCCTACTGCTGTTAAACCATGTTTTTGCCCGTTTCGGCCTACCCACGCGCCTGGTAAACTCAGACCGTGGTACCCATTTCACAGCAGAAGTTATGACAGAACTGTGGAAGTTGTTAGGCGTCAAAAACCAGCTGCACATCAGCTACCATCCAAAATCATCTGGTCAGGTTGAACGCTGTAATCGGACTGTGTTAGGCATACTCAAGAAATATGTCGCAACCAATCAAAAAGATTGGGATATTAAACTACCACTTGTACTAATGGCTATTAGAGCAAGCCCACACACTACGACGGGGGTATCACCATTCGAAATGATGACAGGTCGAAAGATGACTCTGCCTCTACACCTGCTATATCACTCTGGTGATGCCAACTTAGCCACAGCCTACTCCACGCATCAGTACCTCACTGACCTGCATGAACACTTAAGGACCACGTTTGCTTTTGCCCAAGAACATTTGATGAAAAGTGCAGAGGCCAGAAAAGCCTACTATGATCAAAAGTGCTCACAGGAACAGTTCGAGATAGGGGACCAAATCTGGTATTTTATCTTTGCTCATCCAGCTGGGATCAGCCGGGGAACCTCAAAGAAACTCACTAAGAAATTCCTCCCTAGATGGAAAGGCCCCTACTTTGTGGTAGATAAACTATCTCCAGTAGCGTACAAGATTAAGATCCCCAAAACTCGGGGCGATCCAGAACTCAAATGGGTCCACAGAAATCAGATCAAGCTGCACACACCCCAAAAGGTCCCCAGCGCAGCCACGCCCGGCACTACGCCAGGCTCATAGATCAAAACAGGAATAGGAAGGGAAAACAAAGGCTCCCCTAGATAGGACCTCCAAAAGGCCTTAGGCAGTCGTACCTGAATATTCCCACAACACTACTAAAACTATTGATTACTACGAATGTGACATGTATTAACCCAGTGGAAAACCCACTAAAAACCACTAACTATTTTCTTTTTTTTATTTAAAGGAACGTAATATGGCATGTATAAACAAGATACCTGGAGTATGTTACGAAACATACCTCACCATATGCATGTGCCTCCTGATCCTAACCGTATTTTCGCATTGTTTTGTTTTTGTTATTTCAGCATGAAAGCCCTACACAAACTCATACTGTTGTTGCTGTGCGTGGGGACTCGGACCCAACCGGAGCTCATAACGATAGCCAGTGCCACCGGAGTGGTGTTAAGAGACCACACCGGCCTTCTGATCACTGATTGTAAGACCTACACCCGTAAGGTATATGTCCATCTCAGTCCCCGGTCCCAATACCAGAGTCATCTCAAAACTGTATCCAGAGATGTACTTTTCGGCCCCGACACTCAATGGTACGCCCAAGATTCTATAGAACACGCTGAATGGGGGGTCTCTAACATATTAAGACAGCTAGAAAAGTACACACTGTCCCCAGAGGACCTAGCAGGTCTCGCTTCTCACCGAGTCAAACGTTTCCTCAGTGTCCTATTGACCGCAGCAGCGGCCGTGGGCTCTCTTTTTAGCTTAGGCACGTCCGGAGTCAATGCGGTCAGCATTCACACCTTAAGACAGCAAATAGCTGAACTCCAGGAGGACCGACCCCAAATCCAGGCAGCAATCAAACACCAAGCACTAAATTTAGTGGCTATTGGAAAAACTCTCCGTGACACCATTATAGTAGTGAATACACAAAGTGAACTGATGAATAACACTCGAGTAGCCATGAGAAATTTGCTCAAAGTAGTAGACATGCAAGCCGCCCACCGCCAAGTAGTGGAGATGTTAATGGCGGACATGTTGAGAGAGATTAGCTCCTCAGTGGACGCACTCTCTATTGGAAGAATTCCCGCTTACCTTGTTCCCCTGTCTCTAGTCCAAGAAATCCTGATTTCAGCAACCGGCGAGGCCATTAGCCTTACCCAAGCTCACCTGGCCTATTCATTAGGTAATGCACTCCCCCTTACGGTGGATCCGGATAGTAGAGAACTCTCCTTTCTACTCACTCTCCCTGTCATTGACAACCATAACATATACCGTTTAAAGGACGTAGTCAATCTTGGGGGGTGGCACGGCGACACCTATGTCAAGGTTACCACACCAAACGTGGTAGCCTACCACGACAGCACCCCCGACCTCTACTTGGCCCCAAATCTGAAAATGTGTACGTTGATAAAAGACATTCATTACTTGTGCCCTAGTAAACCTTTTGTCAGAGACAACACCAACGGCATCTGTGGCCTTAAGCCCATGATAGATGACGCCAAGTGTTTAGCCCAATCCACTCATAGGTCCCAAGTTACTCTTACCCAGGCTGAGATTATAGGTAACAGATGGCTTGTGAATACCCCTGTAGATTTCGGCACCATTCGCTATGACGTACATGACACTTCAAACCGTGTTACACTACCCCTCCAGACCTTCTGGGTCACAGTACCAAAAGGGTCCATTTTTCACGTAGACGAAATGGCTTTGTACCACTTGCCAGAGGAGCAGTACCATGCCGTGCTTGAGGTGTCCGGATTTTTTGACAAACATAAGATCGAATTTGACCCAGCCACCATTAGACAGATGACAGATGAAGGTACCCAAACCATCGAATTAACCGTGTTAGACAACATCATCGACGCTAAGCCCACTCTGCTCAGCGATGACCATTTCACCTTGACCGGCTCTTGGTCTGCCTCTGACACTCTGTTGTTTACCTTAGTTTTGTTGGGTTACATTCTCACGGCAGCTATCACTTTCTTTATGGCCAAGCGTTATCTACTAAAAGACAAATGCGCCACCAACCTCAGGGCAAGATGCCTTACACCTACCTCTGGAGATGTAGAAGCTCCTGAAATCATTAGTCTGACAGCCCCTTTCGAAGGTGACAGCGGAACCATGCTGAGCTCCCGCCGTACCTCAGAACCTTAATGACATAAAACTAGTGATACACTTGACACCAACCAAGCCCCAGGCGGTTGGAAGTATAAACTACCTCCCTACCGCAAGACGGGATGACCACCGTACGTTTTGTATTTTAAAAAAAAAAAAAAGAGAAAAAACCTTTTTATACATTATTTTTACTTTGGCATTTTATTTCCTTACACTGTTATATACAGTTTGGTCTTTCTCTTTGACCTTTAGGTCTCCTTAGATGTTGGGCTAAATGCCTCGTTTACATTATGTTTTTTTTTCTTTTCTCGTTCTTTGTTTGCTCTCCTACTGGGCCCCCCATAAAGTTAAGAATCCCATGTCATACCTTGTCAACACTCACCTTAAACAGGGTTAACTTCCCCGGTTCTAGGACACCGACGGTCCTGATACAAGCAGGGTTTTATTGATTTCTTTCTTTTTTTTGGGCCCCATTTAAGAAACTCTCTTAGCCCACAACCAAGTCCGGCGGACTAACAATCCCAGAGAGAAAGAACATCTACTTTTCTGTCCCTCTCTCTCTCTATCTCTTTACCTCTGTGCCTTTATGAAGGCCACTAGACTATAGCAATGTCGCCTTAGGGTTATTGCCAAATCTAATGGTGGCCGCCCTAGACGGCCAGATGGAATGTATGCCTTGTTGTGTGTTGTCTTCCTGTTATCCAGCTGCTGAGATTCCTGTACGCCATAAGACGACCCGAACCTGCGGTCCAATTCTCTAATGGCCTAATGGGGGGTTTGTAAGGAGATGCTGGATAAACAGCTAATTGCAAACCAGCTTAACATCAAAAGGTCACACTAGGGCCTGTTGAAGTTAACCCACATGAAGCCCAGGAACCAGGCAGGAGTGATAAAACAACAGACCCGACAATCACTCCCACAGACGGTCGAGCCATGTCCTGCTGGGACCAGCCAAGAGTTCACACCAGCCCCTGGATGCCCTCGACCCCCCCCCACACACACACACACACACACACACACACACCCACGCAGAAACATAGTTTTTGCTTTTCTCTCCCTCTTTTTCTCTTTTCTTCTCTCTCTCTTTTTCTCTTATAAAGGACATATTTGGAAACAATCTTGTTGCCATACAAAGACATTGTTTACATGACCTATGAACTATGAACGATAAATGAACGAATGTTTAGCCATGTGGTGGAAACACATAAGGGTCGCGGGTTCAGAAACGCCCCCCCCCAGATGGCCCGGCGCCAGGATGCCTGACCTAGGTCGACTGCAGAATGGTGACATCCTCACCAGATAGGAAATTAACATAGTAATGACTTTTCTGGCACATCAAAGGATTTAGGTGCATAAAACCCTCTCAGAAACCACAATGAATTGCTCAAGCCACGACCTCTCTCGGACGTAGGAGGACCATCCTCTGCTGACCCAGGGCGAAAGCTCTCCAACCAAGGAGAGACACACACCGCCGAAGCAGACGCTCCGCAGAGAGACCGACTCTCCTCGCTCGTCTCCGACGGAGACTCACCACCGCTGGGCGCTTCCAGTCCCCAGCTGAAGACCTTCTCTTCCTAAACCACACGCACCCGAGCCGCGAAGTGTGCTCGGACCCTAGAAGACTTCCACCGCCATCAATGCCCTGTCCGTCTGCCTTTACACGGACCAACTTGCCTCAAAACTGAACAATTTGCTAAAGAACTTTCGGTCCGACTCTACAGCGTGCCTGTCCATTCTTTCCAGAAACCAAGTGAAGCCAAATATAAGGTGTGTTACCGTTTGATCTGTGCATATTGCCATAAGCGACATTGTTATATGTGTAAACATTTAATGTCTAAACTGTAATCATTTGAGTAAACTCAAGTATTACAGTATAGTGTTCCCAATACGTCCCTTCTCCTCTCTCTCTATCACTTTTCTTCCTTCCCGTTTTTTTCTCCTCCATTTCAATGCACACACGACCTGAAAGCTTCTATTTCAGCCCCTCCCCTCTCCTCTTGATATCCAAAGCGTTATACATGTGTGTATCAAAATGTTAGTAAAATGGGTTTAAGGCTAATAGAGATTTATGACTGAAGCGTCTGGCTATGGACCAGACCTTTCCAGTGATGAACTCCTGCTTGTTAGGAGCAGGGAAATTGTTCGCGGTTGCTCACGGCCGTGATCAACCAGGACAATTTTACTAAAGCCGTAACACATAGTATTTCCACTCTTTCGCTCATGCGAGAGGGTTGAAGTAACTATCCCATTTTTAGGAATCATAACTTTTTAAATTGCTTGTAAACTCTGTAAGCTGAATAAACCCGCTTTATTATAACGTGAAAAGAAGTCTTTTGGTGTCATTTGTCCAACCGGTTATGAGTGTATCTCTTGTTGTTTTATGGCATTTATATTAACCAGTCAAGAACTCACGTTACACAAACGTAACGTAAAGTTTCATATAGCGATACATGTACACAAACCAATGTGTGCCTGTGTTGAGATATGGTAATTGAGTCACAAATTATATTTTATATGATTTGTGAAGTAATTACGTCTTGTGTATGAATGTGCTGGAATATTATCCAACATATTTGTTACATGTTTGATGCATCATCACATTCATCAGTGCCTTTACCATCAGTATGAAGATTGATTGGGGTCCAAGAGATATTGTACATTCATGTCCATTTGTGAAATAAGTTGGTTCCTGGAGTTATTATTATATGCTGTATTTTGTGAGAAATAGGCCCCTCCAACTCCCGAGATCATGTGTACCTAATTTGGTGAAGATTGTTAATGTAAAAGAAAAGCCTAATTCAAATTTGGGATAGATTGGATGATGCTTTCAGGATTTCTGTCATTCTTTGTTAAAAAAAAAACGTGCATTTAATAAAACATGGGTAAAATAAAGTAACAAGTAGAATGTAGCCAAATGTAAAGGTGTAAAAGACAGCGATGCAATTCATAGCATTACAATCGACAAAACAATCTGCGGTCCACACTTGCAGTTGCGCTGATCATACACACTTATTTATTTCCATGTCATTACACACGCGGAATGCACCCAGCAGTTTAGAGCAACAAACAAACAATTCCAGCAATTTCCATAAACATTTCTAATTTCCCCAAGCATAGTTCTTATTTAATGGGTTCATTGGGTTATACTGTAGTCTATCGAGCATACTGTATCTGATCAGTTCATTCTGCAAAAATACATGCACAGACACACACGCATGTGCATGCTGTGTGTGCGCACACACGCTGTAGGCATGGATAGTTGTCTCCGCCAGGCCGATGGAGACTACTGTATGTTTTGCACCATGTCAGTCCGTCCGACGTCCGTGTGTGTGTCCGTCTGTCTGTGTGAGCAGCTAATCTCTGGCACCGTTGGCCCAATTGAAGCAAAACTGTGCACACACACTCCCTGGATTCCAGAGCAGAACCACTCCCCCGAATGTTTCATATCGGCCTGTTATAGCGCCATCAGGAGGCAGATTTTTGCAAATCAATTTTTTTGAACAAAATGCCTCAAATCGTAAACGCAGCGTCCAATTGCCGTGAAACTTTGCGCACACATTCCCACTAGGCTGAGGAAGAAATGCCATCCTTTTCAAATTGTCCTGTTATAGCGCCACCAGGAGTCCCATTATATTACTCCTATTATTACTCCATTCTGTCCAATCATCACGCAAATCGGTACACATTATCTCTACAGTCATGTGATCAACACAGATCTGTTCTGTGTTTCAACAATCGCCCTATATGCTAAGCAAATGTGCAATCTAGGCTAGGGTAAGCCTACCATAGCCTTGAAAACATTGAGCAAGAAAAAATAAACAGTTAAAAAAGAGATATTATCTGTGTACTTTTTTTGTTGTTGCATTTAACCACTGCCAGTGGGTTTGCATACAAATATACTTGAGCGATTCATACTGTATGAAAGTGAAACTGACTTACTCTAACATACTGAAAGAGAGTTTGGTTGATTTCGGAGACATCTATCTGGATGTGCCAAAAAGCATAAAAGACAATTGCGTGCCTCACACCGTATACTGGTTGACTTGGTCCAAGCAGGTGGGAGGAGTGACATCCTCGTTGACACTAAAATTGCATTGTGTTGCTGATTTGCAAAACTTTCGCCTATCCTCCCACATTGACGGACCAGCAGACCAACAGCATGCAGGCGAGGAAAAACGCGCCACTGCACAAGAAATTGTCCATTCACCCGTGTGCTGGCTCCATATGTCAGTGCACCTGCTCCAAAATAGGACCCAAGAGTCTAAAAGCCCCACTAGAGGCCATATTGCTCTGACCGACATCCTTAGAGCCCCTTGCTCCCACTACTGGGGAAAAAAAGAAGAAGTTTAAAATGGATTATATTGTTAGTACTGTACCAGAAATGGTGGGATTTGTGTACGTATGTGTTTGCTTTACTACAGCGCATCTTAGTTACCCAAGCCATGCCATTCATACAGTGTTACAGTCGGCAGTGCAGAGGATTGAACCCAGAATCTTGCAATTCAAAGGCGAGCACTTCACAGATTGAGCTACTCGGACATAACACTAGGACTTGTACATAAGCAGCAAGCTGCAAGCATTGAACACAAATGATCTCATAATGTCCTTCTGTCTGTGTACAGCTAATCTCCGGCACCGTTGGCTTGATCCCAGCGAAACTGTGCACACACTCTCCTTGGATGCCGTTTCAGAACCTCTATCACAACTTTCACATGGGCCTGCTATTTTTGCAAAACACATTTTTTGACAGTACTCCTACATATTTTGTCCAAACATCACCCAGTATCTCTACAGTAATTAAACAAAACAGGTGTTTCAGATTTTTCATCTGATCGGCTAAACATGGCTTCCAAAGTTTACAGAAATGCTCAGTTTTGAACAAAATGCCTCAAATCATGAACACAGCATGCAATTTCCGTGAAATTTTGCACGCACATTCCCACTATGCCGAGAAATAAACGCCAACATTTTCAAATCAGCCTCATCGTGGTGCTATAACAGGCCGATTCGTGTTTTTACCTATAACTCCACCGATCTGTGTAAACCTTTGTATGCACACTCCCTACAGGTCAAGGAAAAACCTTTGCCCTGCATTTTTCCCATCTGCCTTTTATAGCGCCACCAGGAGGCCGACTTAGTAAAACATTTTTTTTAAATATAATTCCTTCCTATTTTATCCAAATGTCACGCAAATCTGTACACATGATCTCTATAGTGATCAAGACGGATCTGTTTGATTTGTCATATTCCATCCTGATTGGCTAAGATTCACATCTAAAGTTTGCACGCACATTCACACTATGTTGAGGAACAAATGCCACCCTTTTAACATTGGCCTGTTATAGCGCCACCAGCAGGTCTAATTTAGCAAAACACATTTTTGGATTAAAATGCCTCAAATCATGAATGCAGTGTCCGATTTCCGTGGAAGGCCTAAGAAGAAATGGCACCCTTTTCACAATGGCCTATTATAGCGCCACAGGAGGCCACAATAACCTACCTGACCTGGCGGAGACCTGTGCTCCGAGGAGCACTTTTTCTAATTCCTTGTATCATGACGAAACTCCCCATATAGGCTACTCCCATTTCTGCCTAATTAGTTTTTCCGCCATCTTGCATTTTCTTCGAAACACACTTTTTGCTAATACTCCTAAAGATTTTGTCCATAACTCACATACTTTATCTCTGCAGTCATGTGACATACCCATACTGCTTGGCTATAATTGGCTTCTAAAGTTTGTGGAATGAGCCTATGTTACAAACGATGCCAGAAATCAGGATCAACCCAAAAGTTTAACTAGAAAAGGGCGCTCCGTGGAGCGCAGGCTAGGTTGCAGCCATCAGGACGCTAAGCTGGGCGGAATAGCATTTCTACGACATATGGTTTAACGTTTTGCATTTGTGGCGCTCTCTATGGGCAGAAGTGAGAGGTGGGCTTTTGGAGGTGGGCTCTATAGAGGGCCCTCAACAATTTGGGGTTGATTGGATGTTGCGTTCATTATATATTTTTGTAAGAAATGTCCTCAAATGTTTTTAAGCCAAAATTACGGGATATTCAAGACCTTGTAACCCCTTTTTCAAAAACACAGTATTTCCCCCCACAATTTCCTCGGGTCCTGAGACACCTAACCCATGATTTACACAGCGCTGGGTTGGCTACCTGGCCTGGCAGAGATATGCGCTCCATCCTTTCATCGTTTGTAGTTTGTGATTTGTTGAGCATTGTTCACAAATTTCACACTTTTGATAGTACAAGACAGGGAGGCCATTAGACTTAAACATAGTTATGGTAATTTATTTTATTCCACTTTAAAGCTTTGCTGTTGTTTACTATGATGTGTTGATCTTTCAGTGAATATGCTAGGTCTATATAAAGTATCCACCCCCCACCACCCCGCCCCACAATACTGGCACTGATAATTAGCCCCACTTTTACCTCCATATTTAACCTTACTCGGCATAATGCTGAATACGTGCTGTAAACAATTTTATGCAATTATGGTTTGGTTAAAAGGAAGAATGTTTAGAGACCTATCCTATTGATCGCCAGTGAAATCCAAAGGACATTTAGGCAGGTATGTCACAGCGTCTGCCTTTCAAACAGATCTATCCTATTTATTCTTATTGTCTCCGCCAGGCCGTAAGGCATGGCGAGAGAGTATGTTTTACCCCCTGTCCGTCCGTCCGTCCGTGTGTGTGTCCGTGTGTGTGTCCGTCTGTCACCAGCTAATCTCCGGCACCGTTGGCCCGGTCGCTCCCAAACTGTGCACACACACTCCCTGGATGCCAATTCAGAACCTCTGAAATTTTCACATGGGCCTGTTATAGCGCCACCAGGAGGCTGCTTTTTGAAAAACACATTTATTTACTGTACTCCTACAGATTTGGTCCAAACGTCACGCGAATCGGTACACAGTATCTCTATAGTCATTAAACGAAACAGGTCTTTCAGATTTTTCATATTCCATCCTGATTGGCTAAAAATGGCTTCCAAAGTTTGCAGGAGTGCTCCATTTTCAACAAAATGCCTCAAATCATGAACACAGCATGCAATTTCGGTGAAATTTTGCACGCGTATTTCCACTATGCCGAGGAAGAAATGCCACTTGAAAATTTTCAAATCAGCCTCATGGTGGCGCTATAACAGGCCGATTCATGTTTTACCTATAACTGCACCGATCTGTGTAAAACTTTGTATGCGCACTCCCTAGAGGTCAAGGAAAAACCTTTGCCCTGCATTTTTCCCATCTGCCTTTTATAGCGCCACCAGGAGGCCGACTTATGTAAAACACATTTCTTTATATTACTCCTTCCGATTTTATCCAAATTTCACGCAAATCAGTACACATGATCTCCATAGTCATGTGATCAAGTCGGATGTGTTTGATTTTTCACATTCCATCCTCATTGGCTAAGATTGACATCTAAAGTTTGCAGTTGTGGCTTGTTTTGAACAAAATTCCGCAAATCATGAATGCACCGTCCGATTGCGGTCAAACTTTGCACGCACATTCACACTATGTTGAGGAACAAATGCCACCCTTTTAACATTGGCCTGTTATAGCGCCACCAGCAGGTCTAATTTAGCAAAAAAAAAAGTTGCACAAAATGCCTCAAACCATGAATGCAGTGTCCGATTGCCGTGCAAGGCCTAAGAACAAATGGTACCCTTTAAACATTGGCCTATTATAGCGCCACCAGGAGGCCACAATAACCTACCTGACCTGGCGGAGACCTGTGCTCCGAGGAGCACTTTTTCTAGTTCGTGTTATTTCCACAGGTAGGAATGTACTGGCTTGCACATGATTTGATGAGAAATTCTCATTCTACAGGGACTTACTGACTCTACTATTTGTGTCAGAAGGCTAGTGTCAACCTTTCAGAACATGGGCATGCATATTGAATGTCTTGGCTTGAAATAAACAGTATTGTATTCTAAAAATTCTGTATAGCTATGTGAAAGTCTTGGTAGGAAACGAAATGCAGCAAAATTAGCTGTGTTATGAGCAATGTTGGGGCAAGTTACTTTAAATTAGTAACTAGTTGTAGTTGCTAGTTACTGCTCTCAGAAAGTAAACTTAAGTTACTTATTAATCGATTAAGACCGGGAACGCATCTGTGTCTATTGAAAAATAGCAGATATACAAGCTCATAGCGTGTGTAGATCTGCCCCAAAAAAAGAATAATTGTGGGAAATGTTTGCAAATCTTTGAATATATAAAATATATGTTTTAAAGAACATTTTAAACTCCCGATCTGTGCTTCTGGGGGGTCCCTGGAACAAATCCATTTTGGGGGTCCTTGACATGGAAAGGTTGGAGCACCACTGATATAGCAACATACTGTTAGGATTTAGAAAACATTTTTAGATATGTATTTGGCCGCGGACCCCCGTCTCAAAATGTTTTGTTTTAGGAACCCCCATGAAGCAAAGATTTGAGTTACAAATGTTTGCTTAAAAAATATCTATATTCAAAGATTTGCACAAAAGGTTGTTTCAACCCATTGATTATTTTTTTCTTTCCAGACAGTCAAAACTACAGACATCTCTAGCATACCGGGACTATCCTTTCAATTTTAGAAAAAAAGGTCAAGTTTTTGCTGATTGTCCCCTGTTAACAACACTTTCAACACCGAGCAAGTAGTCCCGCTGCTCCGCAGCTGCAGCTGTGCAGCGAGCGGAGGGAGAGGTCACACAGACGGGTGTAGTGTGAGAGTAGAAGTCGGATCATAATAAACCTTTAACCCTCTGAAGATGTTGGATATTTTCACATAGAGTAATGAGTAACGCGGCCATTCAAATGTCGTTACCGAACTGTAAAAAGTAACTAGTTACGTTACTAGTTACTGCAAAAAATTGTTGTGTTACAATAACGCGTTACTTTCTAACTCGTTAGTCCCGACACTGGTCATTAGCTACAGTATGTACAGCAGAGTAATACAATTATAAGATTATAAATATTCTCAATTATGAATTATATTTTTTTCTCTGCTGAGTAACCATGGTATAAGCTTGATAATGTCCCCCAAGGTGTCCCGATACAGCAAAATAACAGACTTGGTAGAGGTCACTACACTCCACCTTGCGACGTGGGGTTCTTCACCTCCACTTCGTCAGTTATTTTCCAATATTGGGGCACGTCATCATTCATTACCGTTTACTTACTTAACAGTGGGAAGGGAAAGCAGCCTGAACTTGAACAAGGCCAGTACCAATGGCTTTGAGTGTTAACACGAAGTACTACTTACACTTTGACACTTTTAACATGCTGCTATGTTGTGCTTTTTTATTCTCCCTTCCTTTCTTAAATTTTTTTACTCCTTGGACGGCAAACGTAAAGCCTGTATAGATAGTTTCCCCTCATTTTTACCTTTACTTGTGTTGTGACAATAAAGTTGATTGATTGATTGATTGATTGATATCCTTGGGAACATTTATTGTTCATGGCAAATGAATGCAGATTGTATAAGAGTGACATTAATGATGAGAGAGACGGAGGGGAATGGCATGCTCGGAGGCTGACTCAGAAATCTCTATATGCAGTAAATTGTGCTAAATTATACCTTACTTGAAATGTCACTGTCACACTGTAAGTCAGTGGAGCTCTGCCTTTCGTCAATTTACCAATGTTGAATGCATCTACAAAATGCTATTCAAATGTACTGTACAGTATGTGGAAGCTGTTCCAACTATGGGATAGAAAAAAAGAGAAGAAAACAGGAGTCTCTTGATTGGTAATGTTTCTTAAATCGAAGATCGAATCTCATATACCTCAAGTTTTATAAGGCAACAGGCTAAGCACTATTTGATCAAGCAGTCTTTTTTTGTTTTATTCTTAACAATTATTATTATATTATTTTAGTTTTAGTTTAAAAAAATGTAACCTGAATGTAGCATATGAGTAAGTCTACCCCACCAATGCAATTAGTTTTGTGTAACAGATGCCTATCAGAAATATTAATAACTTTTAAATGCATTGTCTTGTCTAAACTCTATAGTACCATCATTGTATTGTTCTTGACTCAACACAATAATATTAGTAAATTCTTTTTGATACACCTTTGACCAATGCCCATTGAATTACACACCCGGATAAGTTTAGATTAATACTGGAGGGGGAAAAAAGCTGCAGGAAGTTCAGATTTTCACATATTGCAATCAGATACAGTATATTGCCAGTAGCAGCCACCGATGCTGTCAAAAGCTTAAGGCTGGCCCTGTGGACACAGCTAGTTATCCTGGGTAAACAAGCAGAGATAATTAAGTCCAAATCCCTATCCCACAGCTCTTTCATCTTGGCCACTGATAGAACAGGTACATTTGCTTGCTTTTGGTATTTATATAAATATGTACATCATTTCTTTGGCATTACTGAAATTAAGTAATTAGTAATGCTGTCATGAGCGGAACTGAATTAATTTCACATACTAGCTAATATCCATGACTGTTTATTCCTTAATGTATCTCTAATTACTGTATAGAACCTCTCATACAGTACGTAGAGTATAGATTCCACCACAGTATTACCATTGGCCCCCTCACTGCTCTCTTTGCTGACAATACAGTCAGAGCCTGTAAAACTGTAATCTCATATAAATTCCATGTTCCAAGGGCTCTGCCCAGACAAGGCGGTGATATATGAAGTCTGAGGCATAGAAAAGGGCAGGTGACGAAGCCGCAGACTATTTGATATTCAGCAGGGTAGGTTTCCTCAGACTGACCCAAGTGAGCAGTCAACGCCCTTGCGGTAGACAGTGAGGGGAACAGTATTGCTGAAAAGCTCATTGAAATTCAAAGCAAATTCATTTTCAGACAATATTGTTTTGGTAGTTTCAGATTGCGTTTGGTTGTTTTTGATCCTTGTTTGTTTGTATTTTTGTTCTATTATCAAGATTAATTAGATTGTTGCCCTTCAGCCGATGTTTTTACAGATTTATCCCAAAAGAAAATAGCAGATACTGTATAGTACAAGCTCACAACTTGTCACATTGTGACACACCTAGAATGACATGGCCGTCAGGCTGAACGCTGGTTAAAGGAAACAAGCTATAGTAAGACAAAACGCATTAGCAAAGCAGTATGTCGAGCACTGCTGAAGTGTAAAAAAGTTAAGTAACTCTGGGACAAAGCAGCCACTCTGTTTATGAATATTGATTACTATTCAGCTGGGTAGAAGCTTTTCCAATTCCAATGCAAAATGTGTGAGTCCACTAGTCTCAATATTTGAGATTCTTAACTGCACCTCAAGGTGATGTTTAGCTTCCTGGAACGCAGGTGCAGTCCAGGTGAAGCATGCAGCTGTGTTAATTGGTTGGGTACTGACCTTGGTCAGACCTCTTGGCCCTTGCTGAGGTAATGTTTTCTTATTTAATACCTCCTAAAGCACTGCTGCTGTTGCATTATAGAAAAGAGATTGGAAGGCCAGTTTTTCTTTTTGGTCTGAAATGCAGAAGCCCTTTGAAATCAGCATACTTTAATACCTGTGGGTATTGTTTGCGAGATTTAATAAGGGATTAGGACAGGTGTTACCTGGATTGATGTGTGCTGAGGCAAGGGAATTGTCTGGTCTAGGGTCAGGCTCTCCCGCTGGGCTTTGTGCTCTTCTCTGCAAAATATCTGTTTGTAAATCCTCCTAGAACACCCCTCCATCACCAAATGTATTTTCTGCTTTGAACAGCACCCAGACAAAAAGGATTCCTCTCGCCAACTGTTCTGCTGCAAAGAGTCAGCAATAGGTAATCAATAGAGATTTACAGGAGAAATTTTGCAAGCCATCAGAGCACGTCATCTCCCCCGTCACCTCACTGTACAAACAGCAATGAAGGGGCTACTGTTATTGAAGAGTTCATTTCCAAAAGTGTGTGTGTGTGTGTGTGTGTGGATAGTTTTGTCAGCAAAGGACCCAGTTTTCCTATCATTCTGTAGAAAGAACCATAAATCAGTTTGATTTAGTTCAATCTATCATATTGTAAGAGTCACTGACAGAGTTGATGGCTCTCAATTTAGAGCAGTCTCTGATTTCTGTGTGGTAAGACTGCTGACTGTCCCTGTCTGGTGGGATTAGATATGTTAACGAGGCTGTGCGAGAAAATACCATTTTAATTGCTGTCAATGTAGGGGAGTCCTGATCCCAAAGGGTCTGAATGGAAGTCTTATGACTTTAGTCTGTCAGCCTGATGGTTATAATGCCCTGTGATTGTCAGTTTATTGTATTTCAACTTAGCAAGTAAATTTAGACAGTCAATCAATGTGACACATTCATTAGCAGTCGAGCTTCTGTACCACAATGCTGACCTGCAGGCATTAATGTAGTACAGTTCACTATACTCAATCCAGCAGTGCAGGGACATACAAGCTGAAATAATTGGGATATCCTAAACAATATGTTATGGCCACTTAAAAGTAATGGTGGTATTATTAAATCGTGACACAATTTTAAAATAGCACCGCCACAAAACACAAACAAAATACCGGGTATGCTGTTAATGTGTACTGGAATATGCACAGCATATAAATTAAGTTAGTATTACTAGTTTCATTTGAAAATTTGAAATGATTGATAACACAAGCATCATGACAGACTATGGCACTGACTAAACTTAATAGATGTTGGATGTTGGCGGTTCAGCATTCTTTTCATTTATTTCATTTACACTATGGGATGTTATAATACGCACTGTGTGGTATTTGTGAGATCATAGGGATGATGAAGCAACTTTGCAGGTTTGTTCGTTTGGCATTGAGAATATTGTGAGGCCTGGAAGGGAGAGCCTGAAATAGGGCTTTCTACACAGCTGTATGTGGTGAATTGATTAAATGCTCGATTAAACACTAGGCAGAGCAGTCTGGCGGCCTAATTTAAAAGCATATGCAAATAATCTTGTTTTGTACATTATTGCCTCTTGCAAGTATGCAACATC
This sequence comes from Gymnoscopelus braueri, assembly GCF_963280865.1. Lineage (NCBI taxonomy): Eukaryota > Metazoa > Chordata > Actinopteri > Myctophiformes > Myctophidae > Gymnoscopelus > Gymnoscopelus braueri. The sequence continues at coordinate 25,391,431 of NC_137612.1, read as the reverse complement.
TCACACATGCACATGCTGTCCTGTTCACACATTTTCAAACACACAAATATTTACACACACCTACATGTACATGAATGCACACACGCACACACACATGCACGCATAATCAGAAACACACTCATAAATGGGAAATATTCAAGTTGATAATGAGCACACACTTGATAAATAAAGCAATGACCACCCATGAGCAGAAACTACACCAGGTCACACACGCACACGCAAGCACACGCGCGCGCACACACACACACACACACACACACACACACACACACACACACACACACACACACACACACACACACACACACACACACACACACACACACACACACACACACACACACACACACACACACACACACACACACACACTTGCACAGCAAGCATATAGTATAACATCTTAAAGACAAACCTGAACAAATGCACAAGGACATACCAAGGGCAAACTAACAAGCTCTCACCCTTGCTCTCTCTCTCTCTGATGCATGCACAGTTGCACACACACTCACGCACACAAGCACACAATTAATTTAGGAGGCCAAAAAAGAGCATTGTGTTGAGGATTACAATTCTCTGAGTTACAGCAAGTACACAGCCCAGGGAATGAATATCCAACTGTATTTGATGAGATGCTGAAAGGTCTGCTACATTTATTTATAATAAGCTGCTTATACAGTTGGTACAAACAATTGTTAGGTCTCTTGTTAAGGCTACATAAAATATAAATGATAACAGATACAATGCCAAACATATAAATATAAGTAGTCTACATGCACAAACACAATCATCATACATAAAGGAGTATGCACCCAGGCACCCACACAATGTAACATGTAGTACACATTTGCTTATGCTTATTGCCTTAATGTCAAAAGGTGTGCATTAACCAGGCTTCTACAAGGATGCTAAGAAACAGTACTAGCCTAAATGGTGTGCCAGTGGAAGCATCAGAATGAAAGACACCTTTTTGAGGTGCATTGACCTACAAACATACTTTAAACTCTTTTTGGCGGGACCAGTGGGCCCTATAGATGGACATTTATTTTACATTACTGAGTCCTGAAGTTACGGCATTGCTCAGCCGGTTGGCCTAACAACAGACTAGCCAATCCTCGTAAAATTTACGATTGGCCAATTTTCCCTTCAGGCAATGGGACGCAGTCTATGCCGTTAATTGACCTAACAACTGAAGCGCAATACTGTGCATGCTACTTCCTACGTCCACACTTTGGAGGGGGGGTAGATTCTGAAAGGGAGGTGATAATAACTACATTTTTACGTCATTCAGAACTTCTGATAACATTTTCTTCAGACGCTCCTGCACCCCCAGATCTCCTGACTCTTCAGAAAGCTTGTCCAAAACAGACGGAAGGAGCATGTATTGATTCCTAGCAATTGCAGATCAATCGTCTCTCCAGGCAATAAGGATGTGGTTATAGGATGATGTGTATAGGCTCTGGCTCTGGTGAACGTGCAGGTTGGTTATCTGCCTGGAGAACAACTTTTTGGACCGTCTTGAAATCACAGACATGGAGATTCGCCAAACAATTATAATATTAACTAGAAAATGTGCTCCTCGGAGCACAAGTCTCCGCCAGCGGACCCGTGCTATTTTAATCAAATGAAATCACCTACCTTATCTCTAACCATAGTTCTTTAGGAATGTTCTAATTTCCGTAAAATAGAACATGTTACTATATTATAGCAATTATATTATCATAACAATAAGTAATGAGATACAATAAGTAATGAGATACAACCTCCGTCAGGGGAAAAGACAATAATACTAATTTACTCGGAGGAAGAGGAAGAGGAAGAGGAGGAGGAAGAGGAGGATTCCTCCTCCTCGTCTTCATCCACCTCATCAGTAGTGGAGAACTTACGGGAGGACACGGGACGGACAGAGCGCTGCTTGGGACGACAGCTTGGACAGAACCAGTCTCCTTCCAAGACAGACAATGCTCTGTTTACATTGAAGCAATCTATCATATGGGAGTCGTCATAATTGACTGGTTTGTTCAAATACTTGTCTGTCTTCTTCATCTTCATTGTCTTGAACAGTTTCAGCAGTTGATTGGTGTGTTTGATCAGCTTTGGCCTTCTGCGCCTTTGTTTGACCAATGTTAGGTGTTCTCAGAGGGACACACACACGCACGGACGGGTGATTTGGACTAGAAGATACTGTTCCAATCAAGACTGATTGATCCTGTCTTACCTCGCTTCAAAAACGTAAACGTTTTTTTGAAGTGACACACCTATTTATAGAATTGTATTTGGTCATGCATTCCTCTAGCCAATCAAAGGCATTGGTGTCAACATATTAATACGTATTAAGATTTCGGTCTTGTTGTGGGATCAATTCAACTCTAGTCCTCTTCTGTGTTACTGTTGTAGATGAGTATGCTTTCTTAGCTTTGGCCTTCTGCGCCTTTTCTTGACCAATGTCAGGTGTTCTCAAAGGGACACACACACGCACGGACGGGTGATTTGGACTAGAAGATACTGTTCCAATCAAGACTGATTGATCCTGTCTTACCTCGCTTCAAAAACGTAAACGGCTTTTTGAAGTGACACACCTTTTTATTATAGGATTGTATTTCGTCATGCGTCCCTCTAGCCAATCAGAGACATTGATGTCAACATATTGACACGTATTAAGAGTTCGGCTTTGTTGTGGGATCATTTCAACTCTAGTCCTCTTCTACGTTACAATTGTAGATGAGTATGCTTTCTTAGCTTTGGCCTTCTGCGCCTTTGCTTGACCAATGTTAGGTGTTCTCAGAGGGAAACACACACGCACAGACGGGTGACTTGGACTTACTGAAGGTACTGTTCCAATCAAGTCTGATTGATCCTGTTTTACCTCACTACTCCCTCTAGCCAATCAGAGGCATTGGTGTCAACAAATTGACACGTGTCACGTGGAGCTTGCCCAATGTTAGCTTGGCTAACAATGTTTGCTCACACAAAGCGAAAACATATTCTCCACCTTCGGCGGAGACAATGATAACAAATTATACATTTTGGGTGGTTTGATCAGGACATCCCTATTTAGTTTAATATTATATGCCTGACGTGTTGCTTGATAAAATGAAAAGAGAGACAACAGCCATGGCATGTACACCTTTCATTTGATCCCTTGACACTTTTCCAGAGGTATTTATAGTGTGCTTGTACTGTAGATTGAGACTAATTAATCTCTGCCAGGGCATTCATGCCCTCTGCCCTGTCTCTCTTTGTGTGTGTGTGTGTGTGTGTGTGTGTGTGTGTGTGTGTGTGTGTGTGTGTGTGTGTGTGTGTGTGTGTGTGTGTCTGTCTGTCTGTCTGTCTGTCCACAATTCATTATAATTTGTGTGCACTTATATTGGACCAGTACTAGCCAATCTGTCCCTCCAGCTCATGGGATCTACACACCAAAATGAGCCAATTCTTCCACTTTTTTGGTCTCTGCAAAACTGTCTGCACATTTTTTTCTGCAAGAATTGGGGCCAGACCGGTCTGCAGAAGACACATGATAATGTGAATTCACGTGACCGGGATGGTTTACCAGGCTACGGCATTCCACAGGTACTGGTTTCTTTTAAAACTCACAACAGAGCAATTCTGATCTCACTGTTCCATTTACAGTAGTACAGTAGATCTGATGCTGCTCTTTAATGAAATGTGAAACAAAAGCCCTCTTGCTTGCCAATTTTCCAGACTGAGTAATATATGTAATAGGCAAAGTCACATTACCAAAGCCCTAAGCCATTTTGTGTATCTCTTTAAAATAATGTAAAATGTAAAAAATTGTATACATTTCTTTACACAACAAACATTATTCTTTTACAAAGTGATTGTCCAGATCAAGGATTCCATCTAAGCTTTTGGTGTTTCATTTATCTTACACTTATTTTGCCCATGACCATCTGCGGTGATGAAACCCCTATACAAGAGTTTCTGTTGCGATTCCTTGTAGAATCATTACTGTTAGTTCTCTGCAGTCCTTAGCCATTGTATTTAAGGATGTAGAAAACTGATGAGCACAGCTCTTCCCAGAGCAGTTAAACCAATAGGAAATCCTTTCATTAAACTCAATCAATAAACTCGTCCAGTTTTTCTGTGGTCATAGATCTTATTACCCCAACTTAAATTTGCTTATGTAGAGTGAAAAAGTCACTTTTTTGCATTAAAATGTATCGTTAATTGTTGTTCCTGTTTGTATTTCCCTTGTCTAAGGAAGGCTGTCAGGTTTTTATTTAATTTTATTTATTTTTTAAAGGTTACATGTTTCAAAAATTCCACTGCCAAAACGTCAGTAGTTTGATTCATCTGTCATTCATCCTGACAAGTTGAAAGGATTTTTTCTCCTGCCTGATCATTATTCTAGCAGCACAAACTGTAGTACTCTCATTCAACCCATGAGATATGAAGTGCCATGTACATTGCAAATGGTCCATATTCTGCTTGCCTCACAAAAGCACTATGATTTCAACACAATCATGTGTTTTGAACATTGGCTGTTAAGTTATTACACAAATTAACTTCATTAAATATGCTTTCTTTCTTTCTTTGTCCGTCCGTCTTTCTTTCTTTCTTTCTTTGTCTTTTATTAGCTACACCATTACTATTAAGTCAATTACGCAGATGTACATACAGTAGTACTCAGTCCCATTTCAATATCATGGAATAATCACTAGCACTCACTTATCTGTCCTTTAGGTACCTTTTTATTTTGTCATGGGCAGAATGCATTTCAATATCATCACATTTGATTACCACAGAAAAAGAGCGAGTGAAGCACATAGTGTACCTCTGATGGGATTCAAGGAAAACTATTTTGTGTGATTTGGCACAATACAGAAAAGTCCTGAATAAAATGAATAAGCTCACAGTCTGAGTATGATTACTTAGCTCGTGATGCCCAAATACATTTATTTGACCTGTTTAGTCTTGGCACGTCTTCCAGTGCAAACAGCTTTAAAATTTGATCTGATGCTATACTTTTGTTTGAGCCCATTGCGGGCAATATGAACAATCAGAGAATTTCTCTGGGGCCGAGATGGAGATAGATCTCTGTGAAACCACAATGTTTAATGACTCATTATTGCAGCCGGCCCCTGAAAATAGATGAGATAGACATTTTATCCTGATTAACGCCCCTAATGGGTTTGCCCATAAAGACCAAACTGTATCATCAGTGATGCATGCTGAGTGTGTCTCTCTCTCTCTCTCATATTTTCAGGTCGATAATGCATACACTAATCCATCAAGATTGACAGCGATCATTATAATAATAAGAAGAGCAGATATTTGATATGAACTCTCCTGGTGGCTAGTGCCAGCTGAATGAAATTGTCTGAGACACGCGGGCAACCTTGACAGCAGGCGCCAATAACTGGGAAGCACTCTCATCATTGTGAGCTCACTGCCAATATAAACTTTTCCATTTACAACTAAATATAGATGTATTTTCTGTCTACTACTGGCACCTGCGAACAGACCTTGTTTCAGGCTCATGCTGGCCCAATCTCTATGCCTCAGAAGAAATGTGTCCCTGAAATGTGTTTTCTAAAGAACTAGAAAGGAACAGTCTTTGTAAGTGTATGTATACAGCGTATGTACAGTGTGTGTGTGCGTGTGTGCGTGCGTGCGTGCGTGCGTGCGTGCGTGCGTGCGTGCGTGTGTGTGTGTGTGTGCGCGCGCCTGTCTAAGAGAGGAAATTGGCTATCTTATTGGCTGGCCCACCAAATGGATTAATTAAACATCAGGAAAAGACTGGGCGATTCGGTAGCGAGGCTGAAATGGAGCCGTCACCTTAATATCCTCACTGAGGTCGCCCCTTCTTATTAAGTGACACAAGGAGCTGAAATGTGCCATGGGCTTATGTAATACTATGTAATCCCATGTACCCATATGCTTGACTTTCATAAGAACATAGAATGCTCTCAAAGTAATGCTGAACTTTGGTAGAATCTTGGTTTGTATACAGTAGCTACCTGGGCCTGAGGCCAAAATATTGTTGATCATCTTTATCTGTTGCTTTTATGCTCCGTGAGAGAGAAACCGGGAAATGCGATGCGCTGCACCACATACAGTATAATGCCAATTGTCCCACAGTTCTGCTTTCACCATATACAGCTCTAACCCTGTTATCTATAATGCAACTTCCTGAATACTTCCTGAAAACCGCCTGAGGAGATAGTCGACACTATAACAAAGAGAAAAGGAGCAGGTGTGTCACCCTCAAGGATGCCTACAGTTGTCAGAAATTACTGAGACCATCAATGCTCTGGACAAATCAAGAAGGGTTCACTACTAATAACTTCCCTGTTCATCTTAACCCATTCAATCCGGGAACGCATCTCTGTCATTTTAGATTTCTTTGGCTATTAAAAAATAGCAGATATACAAGCTATAGCAGATATACAAGCAGACAGTGGCGTCGTTACGCGGGGGCTTCGGTGGCTATAGCCACCAATGTTTTATCCAAAGCCACCAAGAAAAATGTATTATTATTATTTATTATATATCTATAACCCTAACCTAACCCTACCCCTAACCCTAAAACCGAAATAAAGTAACAAAAAACGGGGGAAAAAGTACCCAAATCCGCCGAAATCCGCGAAAAAAATTGCGCGCGCGGGGGAGGGGACACATGCACGCGCGCTGCGCGCGTGCATGTGTCCGTTGCCTGGGGGGCTAAGCCCCCAACCTAGTAGAGACCTAGGAACGCCTCTGCAAGCAGATATACAAGCTCATAGTGTGGCACTCTGTGCCGCGCTATGAGCTTGTATATCTGCTATTTAATGAATGCTTTAGAAAAATCTGCAAAACAGCTTTTCTGCCTTGAACCATAGTGTTTTCGACAAGGACAAGCGAGCTACATTGTTGCTAATCGTTGTGCACACAATCTATAATCCTAATTTCAAAAGGGTAATAACACTGCCCCGTGATCAATAACTTTTTAATAGCCCTCTATTAAATGTCCATCAGTCTCTGTTGGAAAACATTAAAAAACCAAATACACTGTGATGACTTTCTGTATCCTGGCAGCTCACTGGGGGCTCAAGGGATATTGATAAGGGTAAGTTTTGTCGATACACAGGTGTTAAGGGCTTACCTTGGTTACTTGAAAATGTACCCAAAAAATTTGGTTTGAGTTCTACTCATGAAAAAAAAACAATATGAATGTTGGATTCAGTTGAGCGGTGGTCATGTAACATTTACAAGTGAGTTGGAGACATTAAAGCCCCATTATGCTTTACTGTACTCCATTATAATTTGTTGTGATGCAACACAACGTGAGCTTGTACATTGTCTGTAACACTGGTGCGCAAATAAGTATATCTCAGGCTTTAGACCCACACTTTAAGCACCTACCAGGTGAGAACTGGGAATACAACGTATTCACAAGTAAAATGATTTGTGTGGCCTGGTTCTGCTGGAGTCTATAAGAGGGTTGGTCTGTGTATCTAAAGCTCTAGACCAGGGGTCTTCAACAGGGGGTCCTCAGAGATACTATAGAGATTCTACAAATCTTTGTGTGATGGGGAACATTATTTCGAAATTATTCATCAATATGGGAAACAGTGATAGGGACTGAATGGGTCAATTTTGATTTCCCCTATGAAAGACGTGTCAAACTAAAATGGCTCAATGTTTTGTTTCAAAACTAGCGACAACCTTTGTAGTTGTGATGGATTTGCTGAAATGTACTTGACATCACAATTTCAAGACAATATTTATGCTACAAGGGTTTTAAGCACTACATGCCAGGATAATATCTGCTAAATGTCATAGCCTTTTTCATTTTGTTCTGTTTAGTGTATTTGAATATGATTTATTAATAGGAAGACGAGAAAATTAGATAAAGAAAAAGTTTCATGGTCAGCACTCCTAAACCTATTTGCAAGATGGTTCTTCGAGCCACCCTGTAAAATATAGAAATTGATTTTCTTTTTTATTGAATTGACAATATGCTATGTTTGTGTAACTCTGGATATATATTGCTTGCTTTCTTGTTCATCACTCAATGTACAGTTTTCAACACTATTCAATCTAAATAGAGTTACACAAACATAGCAGATCTACAAGCATGTAGATCAGCCATCTTCAGTTTGTGACACCCCGTGCAACCAAGTATAGCTCAGGCTTAATCCACCAAAAGTCTAGAGAGAGCCACTGCTCTTTCTCAAGTATTGTATAGATGGCTGAATAGGCATATTAAATGATAAAACTCTAATCCTAAATTACTGCTTGACTAACCATTCTGTAACCAGTCCCCATCCTGATAGCTGAAAAAAATTACAAAAGCAATGTACAAAAAACAACTCATATTTCTCAACAAAGTTTTCAGATATCCCTCTGACACATTGTTGCAATTTCTTTGTCCCAACCCACACTCTCATGGTCGCTGACAAATAATATGGAGCTCTGAAAAGCAATGCCAGAGGAGACCAAGCATTCCACCATGCTGTCTCTATCCTCTTTTTTTCCCTCCCCCCAGCATGTGTCACATGCGGCACATGTTGAGCCACCTCATTAAACCACATAAGTGGAGAGTGGCTGTCACGACTGACGCAGATATGCACTTGCACACGAGTGCAGAATTTGTGCGTGTGTTGGCATCCTTGTCTTTGCCCTGACTGTCAACCATTTTGAATTGTCTGGAGGTTGTAGGGTATTAGGTATTGTATGTCAGTGCCATTCTGACCCTTGAGAATGATCACTTTCACTCAAGATCTGCAGGCGTCCTGTATATTTGCTGTGGAACTGTGCTCCATGTAGGATGGAGGACCTAGGAGAGGGGACTCAAGGTGATTGATTGTTGGATCTTTAAGAGTGGTCACACGCCAATAAGTCCTGAAGCTGACCAACCTATTAGCTTTAGTTACGAAGCGATTTCCTTGGAGACACGGTGAAAACACAATCTTTTGTCAAGTGAGGAGGCATGTCCAATGACTCAATTAATCAATTCCAGACCCAAATTGACAGTATTTAACACTGTGGTTTTATCATGGCTCTCCTTCTGTTTCTCATTACATTTATTTTCATGCACTGAAAAGTAAGCAGCAGGATCCCAATTCTCAGTAGGTAGAATCTATTGCGGGCATGCTAGACTATAGTAACCTTTGTCACCATTGGTCCATGAATAATTCTCAATACTCTATGCTGCTATTTTGATATGATTTCTCATATCTTGGGGCATTGAGAAACGACATGTAGCCTATACATTTCGAAGAATTTTGAGTGGCTGGTGATGTATTGCACGTAGGCTATATGTATACGTTTCCAACTGACGGCTCTTCAAACATAGGATCTACAGATGTTATATTGTTTGGTGCCCCTATGTAAGCTGGAATTCAATTACCCATTATACCCTCGTTACATTCATTTATCCAATTCACTGTAAACCTTTTCCTTGCCAGGTCATCATGCCATGCCAGTATTTGAAATGCCTATACTGAAAACTGTATTTATAGCGATTTCGACCATTTCCAGGCTGCATAGTTTTGAGTAAAATGGTGAAGACAGGAACAAAAGCAGAGATTAATATATTCTGACATTTCAAATGCAAGGCCACTCTAACATTGAGCAGAAAACCAAATGTAGTGAAATCACTGGTATACAGGTTCAGTATTCCAATAGCAGTACAGTATGCATATACAGCATTACACAGCATCACACTGTCCTACTGACAAAATGCTCAGGTGTTGTTTCCACAACACTGCACAACGCTTAACCTTAGGTTAACCCTTTAAAACCGGTAACGCATCTGTGTCATTTTTTAATTTATTTGGCTATTAAAAAATAGCAGATATACAAGCTCGCTATGAGCTTGTAGATCTGCTATTTTATTTTTTATCATGAATATTTTTCAATATATATTATTTTAAAGCGAAATATTTTTACTCAAATCTTTGCTTCTAGGAGGGGGGGGTCCTTGGAACAAAATACATATCATTTTGGGTGGTCCTTGACATGAAAAAGTATGAGAATCACTGATATTATAGCAAGTAAAAAAAAAAGAACTGTAAGGGTTTAAAAGACATTTGTAGAATCCCCAGAAGCAAATATTTGAGTTACAAATGTTCGCTTTAAAAAAAATATATATATATATATTCAAAGATTTGCACACATTTTCACATTTTTCCAAAAGATAGCCAAATAAATCTTAAAATGACAAAGACGCGTTCCCGGTTTTAATGGATTAAGGTGGCTCTAGATGAATTCAATCACCCACTGCCAAAGTGGCGCACTGTATTAGTAATTGTTCAGCATGCAATTGTATTGCACCATGGACTCTTGCTCTAAACGTTGATTATTCTATATGAGTCATGAGCAGTATCAGACAGCTCAATCCATCATGGAGTTCAGGCAACTATGGTCTTCCTCTAGCCTCCACCAGCCTTGATGAATCTATACAACCTTTTCTGGGAACCTTATGACATACTGACTTTAATGTTCAATGTTCCCTCTTGCAGGCCTCGTTCCCCTTTATTTCACAGATGCTCTAAAAAAATTGACCAGACCAAGGAAACGCCCAATGGCAGTACTGTAAGTCTCAAGACAAGGAATGTAATTGTTTTAGGTGGGGCGGATGTTCAAGCAGTCTCTCAAAGCTCTGAGTCACCCCTCATCCAAGATAATTACTTTCCAGAGTCCATTGCTTAATCCGTTATAGGACCGGGAACGCATCTGTGTCATTTTAAGATTTCTTTGGCTATTCAAAAATAGCAGATCTACAAGATCATAGCGCAGCACCGAGTGCCGCACTACAAGGTTGTAGATCTGCTATTTTTGGAAAAATCGTGAAACTTTGTGCAAATCTTTGAATATATATATATATTTTTAAAGCAAACATTTGTAACTCAAATCTTTGCTTCTGGGGGGGGGAACAAAATATTTTCATATGGGGGTCCGCGGCCAAATACATATATTTTTGGGGGTCCTTGACATGAAAAGTTTGAGCATCACTGATATAGCAAAATACGTTTTTAAAAAAACTGTTTAGCAGACATTTGTAGAATCCCCAGAAGGAAAGATTTGAGTTAAAAATGTTCGCTTTAAAAAATATAATATATCAAAAGATTTGCACACATTTTCACGATTCTTCAAAAATAGTAGATCTACACTGAGTGCCGTGCTATGAGCTTGTATATCTGCTATTTTTGAATAGCCAAATAAATCTAAAATGACACATGATGCTTTCCCGGTCATAATGGGTTAACCACGTGAAGCTTAGCGTCCCCTATACAGGGCATGTCATAGACGAACATTCAGGGAAAATAGGCGAACATTGAATGAAAATAGCAGATCTATAAGCTCACAATGTGTCACGTTTGTGTGCTTGTAGATCATCTATTTTTGGTGAAGAGATTTCGTGTAGCGGGAAAACAGGAGGCGTCCAAGTATAGACGGGTGGATGAACAGGCAGAGAGAAAGAGAGAGATAGCTTTAACAAAACCAGTGTCTTCATTAATCATACATACCTTTTATCTATCTTTATTTCTTTCTTTCTCTAAATGTTGTTGTTCTGTGTCTGAATAAAACATGTGTTTTTTCCCACACTCCAGCAACATTACAGGCTACGGCTGAGCAAAAGTGTTTTCCTTTAACCACACAGTCTAAGCCAGTGGTTCTCAAAGGGGTCCTTCTAGGGGGTCCCCAGCTAAATTGTTTTATACAGCATCATAATCATTTTAACCGCTTCATCCATATTTTTTACGTTGGATATTCAAAAATAGCAACAAGCAATCACCGCACGAAAGCGAGCTTGCACATCTGCTATTTTTTAACATTCTTTTTTAAATCTTGAAAGTATTATGATTTTTTTAACCCAAATCTTCTATTCTCCGGGTCTCTGGCACAAAACATTTTCAGATGGGGGTCCGTGGCCAAATACATATAAATGTGGGGGTCCTTGACACAAAAAGTTTGAGAACTACTAGTAGTCTAAGCTACGCCAGAGACTACTAAAATTACACAGGGTGAAAATGAGCAACAAGGAGCCCCAGAAGATCAATTGAATTGTTGATAACCTTATAATGGTTAGCCCGTCTGGTCACACTTGGTGGTGTGCTTGGCAAGGGAAACTGAGTTAGGCGCCAATAAACATGCTTTCTCAAAAAGCACAGGGGACACAAGGAAACAGTCCATTAATGCCACTTTATTAAGGCGACTCCCTTTGCATCCGACTGCTGGGAGGAAATCGCGGATTCCATCACATACTACTGCCAAAGACATTTATATGGTTCCACTGTATAATTTAGGATATTAATATGAATATGGAGTTATGTGTCAAAACAGCAAGACTAGCAGGCATACCAAGTGTTGGCATGGTCCCTGTGTGAAGGTTTTGTATAATGGACACAATAAAAACCTTAAAGAGGTGGTGCCATGGTTTTGCACTTTTTCTGTTTTTCATGTGTCTATGAGGTTGATAGAACTTCATTAAGCCCCCTGGTGGTGTTTTTATGGTGTTTTATGTCTTCTCTGACTATTTTGAGTTTCTACCTGGAGGCTGAAACCTTGAGGGTCAAACGTGCCATTAGAAAAACAGCGCTTTAGTGACATAGTAAAAACATACCCTCCCCCTCATTATCATAACACAACAGGTGTGGGCATGAGGAGGAGGAGGGACTAGGACAGGTGGGTGGTGCTAAGGTGGTGGAGGAGGTGCTAAGGTGAGAACCAGGTATACTTAAAGAACTGGAGGCGTGTCCACATAGAAACATAATTTTAACAATTTCTGTACACTTTTTTGAAAAAAATCTTCCTCCTAGTATAACCATAATACCTGATGATCATGTTTTAGGGGGGGGGGGGAATCACTGAAAATCACGGCACCCCGTCTTTAATATTAATTTAACATTGAGAAATTTTCTCTCATAGTTAAATTAACACTGACAATTTTACTATGTACATTATACATAATTATACGTGTGTGTGTGCGTGTGCGTCCGTGCGCCTGCATGCCTATATGTGTGTGTGTGTGTGTAACCCCCCGTAGATACAGTACTAGTTGAACGTTTAATTTGAGTGCTGGTTGTTTGTTTGTCCAACCAACCCAATCAAAGTGTGACTGTCCTTACCATCTATCTATGGGGTGTAAATGCTACAGTATAAACCAGTTGTTACAAAATAATGGAAGCCAATGCCCAATTTAAATAAAGAATTACAACCATATTACTTCATTTAAGAATACAACTGTATGCCTTGTTCACATAATATGCAGTCACATATTTCTTGCAAAACTGGGCTATTTAGCCATTAACAGCAAATTCGGGGAGATGAACGGGGGTATGTTGTTTCAAGGAATCCAATCCAAAAAAACAAATTGCAGTTATAAGTTGATCCTAATACTGCAGCAGCCATGTGATGGGTTCCATCATGTACCTAGTGAATGAACTAGAGCCAGAATTGTGGTTTTCTTCCCCTCTGAAGGGATTTTATTGAGCTCCTAATGTAATGATTCCTGCAATGTGTCTGAGGGGGAGTAGATAGATAATTGTAAGGTGGTATCACACATCAGGTAGTGTTTATGCTTGCTACAACTTGAGGTTATAAATCAGATATGATATTTGGTCTGTGCTACTGTGTACCATGTATTTGTTTGTTCAGCTTGTGGTTATTGTGTAAGATGAATAGCTGGATTTGAGGCAAGTTGAGCCTATATTAAACCATGTTTCCCTTTTTCAAACTATAATGTATAGTTGTACATTTTGTATTCTATTTAAAAACAGTAGTCTGTTATAGCTATTGTATCATCCATATGTTAAAAGGTCAGTATAAAATGTAATACATCATCATTGAAGCAACTGAAAAAAGCCCAATGGGAAAATGAGTGTCTTCCAGTTTTGAGGGACCAAACAGAGAAGGGGCAGAGACCACTTCTAAGCTCTATTTAGTGACATATCAAACTGCAATACCGTCTATAAACTAAGACTTCAAATGTCATCTAAATGTAGTGTAAATATAGACTTACAAAATACGTCTATAAACACACAACTTTTTTTCAGAACCATCCCCAAACAGTATACCGTACAGGGATACCGTAATTGACCGCCCAGAATGCATTTTGAACATTATGGTTACATTTTCTCCTACATTTAGTTGCCATGATTAAAAAAAGCTTTCCCTATTTATGTTAGACTAGAGTGATATGCAGATCTCGAACAATGCCTCCATCACCAATGATGTGTTATGGTGCTAACGTAAGTTACTTTGTGTGAACTTTTGCAGGGACATTTGATTGATTGATTGATAGATAGATAGATAGATAGATAGATAGATAGATGGATACAGTAGATAGATAGATCATCAATGATGTGTTAAGGTGCTAACGTAAGCTTTGTGTGTACTTTTGCGGGGACATTGATAGATAGATAGATTGTAGACAACCATTTAAGACCAGGGAGATATGCAAGCGATAATTGACTTCAGGATGATTAGGCACCTCCGCTACGTGTCGGTGCCTAATCATCCTGTTGGGATTTATTTATCAATAATGCCCGGCGACCCGTCAATTATCCTGCTTATTACACGGCTACTTAATAAATAAATATATAAATTGACCCAAAAGTAACATCAAAACAAAGTATTTCCTTGCCTACGGCAATGAAAGTATTCCTTAAGTGTTGCGCTGGGCGGCCACGTCACCTTGGAAAACAAGGAAGTGTTGATCAAATAGAATCGTTTTTCGGTTACTGCATTGTCTATTTCGCGCTTCAAATGTTTTCAAAAATGACATGGTGTGTTTCTTTACATGGCTGTCATGTTGGATACGGCACAAAATCAAGCAGCACAGATTTATATGAGCAGGTGCTCTGAGTCTTTGATTAGACAGCGGTCTGTTATTCGGTCTCGAGCTCATCGGTCATCGGTCACAAAACAAGCATTCCACCAAGCCGTGTAATAAACATCTAGAACAAACCCTCCGGGGGAAAACGGAACCCTTAGGGAAAGCAGAGCCTACTGGTGGTGCTGGGGTGGTGGTGGGAGCAAACAAAGCACATACATCAGTGTCAGCACTGACAGCAAGAGAAAGTGCAATGAATCAGGTGAGCTTAAGTAGACCGCCAATTTGGTCAGCTGCTTGACACGTCACATACAGAACATCGCCCACATAGTGCTGCATATGTGTATAAACCTCTCAAGTGTATCTGCCTAAACTAGCAGGCTACGCATCATTTGTGATTGAGAATGGTCCTCAATCGATAGTGCCCAGTCTTCATATGGATTAAGTGTGCATGTCTACTGTGGTATAAGGCTAAAAATTATTAGCCCAGGGCCCTGTGGTGATGTATGAATGAGCATCTATGAACTTGCAGTTTATTTAATGAATGATTAGGTGGTTTGGAAAATTATGGTCATAGATTTATACAAGCACTGGAATTGTCCTCAAATGGTTCAAACGCTAAACTGCTTTCCACTGTGTTGTCATGGAATATACATTCGAGGTTACTATCTTAAAGTTGACAATTGTTGATGTAACATTAGTTTATGTCTTCATATGGATTACGTGTGTCTACTGTATGTGGTACATGGCTAAAAATGATTAGCCCAGGGCCCCGTGGTGATCTATGAATGTGCATCTCTGAACTTAAGGTTTATAATGGTCATGATTATATGGTTTGAAAATATAATCATACCTCAGGGTCCGACTGCATCTCCTGTCATACTGTACAGGAACAGGCAGTTAGGAATCCTTACAAATTCTACTTTGATTACTACCCAGGTTAATTTTAAAACACTCAAACAAACTTCAGTGTATGAAGTTACAGTTATAGTCATGTGTATTTCACATGACTATAATGGCTTGAGTTTATGGGTTGGCAGTCGCTCAGTAGGTTGAGTGGCTGTTTGGGAACTGGAAGGTTCCCGGTTTGATCCCTGACCCTTCCTGGTTCCGTGTCAAAGTATCCTTGAGCAAGACACTGAGCCCCTAATTGATCTGGGTGATACCTTACATGGTTGCCTCCAGTGTCAGTGTATGAATGGGTCAATGTAACACTCATGGGTCATTGTAAGGAGCTATAGAAATACAGACCATTTTATCATTCACCATTCATCGTTTGATTTGTCCTCCGCCATGTGGATTGTGTTTAAATGGAGAATGCTGCTTCTCCCTGGGAAGAAATTCACTCAAATAGGGAATCAACAGCTGTCAAGCATTTACACTTGTTATGTTATGTTTTCTGATAATTATATATTTTTTCAATAATTATTTATAACATCACCTTTTTCTCCACACAAGTCTTTCACATATTTTTATCCAAATAATACATAACTATGCACACAACTGAGAGGGTAATCTTCACCAAAACGTATATTAATGGCGTGGCGGTAGAGCATGGCGACAGCTATATAGGTGGGGCACCCGTGTCAAAGTGATGATGTTGGATTAGGCCGAATATGATCCGTGGGTGTGTTGCACATAGATTCAATCTTGACAAATCAAATGATTGCTTTTCATTACCCTTAAGAGCAGTGTGCAGTGCTCAGTGGGGTACTTGGTAATTTCCCCAGTCATGGAAGAAAACAGAAATGCAATTTCTCCTTGTGCTGTAGGTGCAGACACCTCAAAAAGACTGCCAAGAGCAGATGAGATAAGGAGCCTCTCTCAGTTTATAAGCCCAATATCTACAAAATGACTGCGGTGTGGACCTATAGGTGAACGTCTGTTCAGGGTCCATTTTGGATTTGTCCCCACAGACGCAATGTCTGAGAAGAAGTCTGCCCAGGAGGACCGTGCAGTCATGTTGTGTGTACCTCTCCATGAGAAATGGGGCCGGCACGCTCTGGGTATAGTATGCTTTGAGTATGAAAGACAAAATGCTCCCTGTTTTAAACACTGCATAAGCACCTTAACCCATTAATACCTGGAACGCATCTGTGTCACTTTAGATTTCTTTGGCTATTCAAAAATAGCAGATATACAAGCTCATAGCGCGGCACCGAGTGCCGCGCTACGAGCTTGTAGATCTGCTATTTTTTTTAAATCGTGAAAAAATATTTTTCAGATTTTTTTCAAAAAACTGTTAGGATTTAGAAAACATTTTTAAGAATCGCCTCAGGTCTTAATGGGTTAATCCATTAAGACTGGGAACGCATCTGTGTCCTTTTAAGATTTCTTTGGCTATTTTCTGAAAAAAACGTGGAAGATTTGTGCACATTTTTTAATATATATGTTTTAAAGCGAACATTTTTAACTCCGATCTGTGCTTCTGGGGTCCCTGGAACAACATATTTTGAGATGGGTGTCTACGGCCAAATATATTTTGGGGGTCCTTGACATGGAAAAGTTGGAGCACCACTGATATAGCAACATACTGTTAGGATTTATTTTATTTTTTTTATATGTAATTGGCCGCGGACCCCCATCTCAAAAGGTTTTGTTCCAGGGACCCCCAAGAAGCAAAGATTTGAGTTACAAATGTTTGCTTTAAAAATATATATATTCAAAGATTTGCACACATTTTCAAGATTTTTCAAAAATAGTAGATCCACAAGCTCATAGTGCGGCACTCGGTGCTGCGCTATGAGCTTGTAGATCTGCTATTTTTGAATAGCCAAAGAAATCTAAAATGACACCGATGCGTTCCCGGATTGAATGGGTTAAAGGAGTGAATTGTCAACCTTATCATCGTGATAAAGTTCTTTTATCCAACACATCTGTTGTGCATCAAAAGTGCCCCAATGAGCACTTTTGTCTAGTAATGACACTTAATGCAGGATCAGATTTACAGTATATGCTTTTGTCAAAATCCACGGTGAGAAGAGGCGGTCGCTCAATCCATCGTGGTATAACTTGTATTCACGGCTTGAATACTCACAAAAGAAAGATTCAGCCTACTGTTATTATGCATGCAGAGCTTCTTTCTGCCTAATGCGTCAGAATCTCTTTTCTATCGAACCCTAAATTGATCGGAATACTCTTATACATAGCAAGAAAGACCATACTCAAGCTTTGGATCAATAAGGACATTCCTACACTGGATGATTGGTATAAGGAGGTAATGAGCGTGGTACCTCTGGAAAAACTGACTTATATCCTCCGTGATAACATGGAAGGGTTCACAAGGGTATGGCAGCCAGTCTTGGATGCAGTGGACCCGTCTACTGAGCTTCAAAGTACCTTATTGAACAGTATATGTAAAAAAGGAAAAAATACTCTGGTAACCTGGAGCAATCATGTCAAACCGGTGGTGTACTTGTGTTTGTCTATTTAATTTTACCTTATTTTAGTTTTCTTAGTGTCAAACGTAATGTCTGTATATTGTGGTGCCTGCTATTTTATTTGTGTTTGTTATGATTAAGGTAGTCAAGCTGACAAAAAAATTGTGATTCTACACAAATTGTATGCTATAACAAATGTGAACTGTCAAGATCCTCAATAAAAAAAAAGAATCAGGCTTTTCACATTGGAAAAAGGAAGTGTTCAAACGTGTGCATAATTATGTACGGCTTTTGACAGCAGCACAGAACATACTGTAGCAAGAAGGCACCCTGAATCAGAAGAATCTGACAACAAAGGTAAATTATGGAAATGATCACAATCATATGGTGGCCAAAAATATGAAGGTGTGGGCAGTGGTAAAGTCCCTGCCCACCAGAAACGGAGGTTGTGCGTTCGCGAACACAATTGGCCTATGTTCGGGGGAGGGAAGCCGAGTGGGAATGGTGATATTGGTCATTGCACGTACTCCCTTAGATATAGAAACCTAGATGTCTATGCATACTCCTACAGGCTGGGCGGCAGCCTGTCAGCAGGGAATGTTGGGCGGGAGGAGTAGGATGAAGGCCCTAAAAGGGGGTAAAATATAATTGGCTAAAATATATATTGCAAAATGCACAAACAATACCATACAGAATTAAATTATATGGGGCATGATAAGGTTAGTGAAGGGACCAAAGAAGAGAGGGGGGTATTCTATGACATTGCTGGTGAAAGAAAATCTGCTGAAGAAGGAACAGCTGTTAGGTATTACTACAACAGGACTGCATGACGGCTTTCTTGACACAACATTGGACAAGGTTATGATGGGACCTCAGTGATGAGTTGCAAACACTGTGTGTGGCAGCCAGAACGATAGAACGAGAGTGGGAGAACAAACATCTGGACAGCTTCTAGTGCACTTGGTGACAATATATTTCAGTCTCCTAGAATAGAAATACATTCAATGCCAAAATTAAAGAACATGCCTTCATACAATAAAAATATATTTGTTTATTAATTGAATATGAAACAATTGATGTGGTGATGACGTGGGGTGAAATGGAAAAGGGTGAAGAAACAAATGACTGATAGACTTCACTGATTGGCATGAGTGGAGGAGATAAGGGAGGAGTTGTTATCAGAAGTGATTTGGGGGTGGGGGGGGTTTATCAGGTGAGACTCAAGTCAAGTGAGTAGGGAAGGAGTTGTTATCAGATGAGAGTAGATTTGCAGGGGAGGAGATGTTATCATTATCAGATGAGATTGATATCAGGTGTGGTCTCCACCTCCCCTCCTTTGTTCCAACTTCATATGTGGAATGTGGGGTGAAAAGATATCATTCCGAATAATTCACCCACATGGAATCGCAAACTCCAACCCATGCCTGGTTATTGCAGAATTGGTGAAGAACACAACATGAACCACAGTGAAGTCTTCACCTATCATAGTTTGTGAGATGTCATTGTGTTCTTATCTGGAACTGGGTGGACCCATCAAAAACTACTGTATGTTTGTACTCATTCCTTTGCAAAGCTGTTTGAAATGTTGTCCTATCATATTATTGCAATACTGAGGCATTCGATCAACAATATTGTGATGTTCAGTATGGTGTAAACATGAAATTGCAGATAGATTGATTGCTGATCAAAAGAGACATTTTTTAAGATTGAGTTGTGGTCATTAAAAGCTAAAATAGCTTATTTCTCTATAGTTCAAAGTTAAGTAATTCATCCTCAGTTGCACTGGGTCTTAGATAAATCACAGCTCCTTGCTCAAGTTATCACTTTGTTTGTTTGTTTGTCATTAGCATCCACAGATAAGTTGTTTGGAAACCACTCAGGATGTTGTAGATGTTGTATCACAAGGCATAGAACCTGTGCTGGGTAGTTTATCTCACTTAGAAACAAAGCCTAGAATAAGCCTTGACAAATGTGCCTGTTTTTCTCTGCCACTTGCATCAATGTTGATGACCATGATGACCATGGCCACACTTTAGTGGTATACGGTGGTGAGAGAGTATGTTTTGCACCTCGTCCGTCCGTCCGTCTGTCCGTCTGTCCATCCGTCTGTGAACAGCTAATCTCCCGCACCGTTAGCTTGATCGCAGCGAAACTGTGCGCACACACTCTCCCTGGATGCCAATTCAGAACCTCTGCCCCACATTTTTCACATGGGCCTGTTATAGCGCCACCAGGAGGCCGCTTTTTGCAAAACTTTTTTTTTGACACTACTTCTACAGATTTTGTCCAAACATCACGCAACATCACGGTACACAGTATATCTATAGTCATTAAACGAAACGGGTCTTTCTGATTTTTCATATTCCATCCTGATTGGCTAAGAATGGCTTCCAAAGTTTGCAGGAGTGCTCCGTTTTGAACAAAATACCTCAAATCATAAACACAGCGTGCAATTTCCGTGAAATTTTGCACGTATATTCCCACTATGCCGAGGAAGAAATGCCACTTGAAAATGTTCAAATCAGCCTCATGGTGGCGCTATAACAGGCCGATTCGTGTTTTTACCTATAACTGCACCGATCTGTGTAAAACTTTGTATGAGCACTCCCTAGAGGCCAAGGGAAAACCTTTGCCCTGCATTTTTCACATCTGCCTTTTATAGCACCACCAGGAGGCCGACTTATGTAAAACACATTCTTGGATATTTCTCCTTAAGATTTTATCAAAATGTCATGCAAATCGGTACACGATCTCTATAGTCATATGTGATCAAGACGGATCTGTTTGATTTTTCATATTCCATCCTGATTGGCTAAGATTGACATCTAAAGTTTGCAGGAGTGGCCCGTTTTGAACAAAATGCCGCAAATCATAAACGCAGCGCCCGATTGCGGTGAAACTTTGCACGCACATTCACACTGCATTGAGGACCAAATGCCACCCTTTCAACATTGCCCTATTATAGCACCACCAGGAGGCCGATTTTTGCAAAACAACGTTTTCTTTTATATTACTCATACAAATGTTGTCCAAACGTCACGCAAATCGGTACATATTATCTCTTTAGTCAAGTGATCAAGACGGATCCGTCCGATCTTTCACAATCCAGCCTGATTGGCGAATTCTGAACATTGCTGGCCCAAACTAACCTACCTGACCTGGCGGAGACCAGTGCTCCGAGGAGCACTTTTTCTAGTTTATTTTCTTTCTTGTAGAGGAAGAGCTATCAAAATAACACAATCGCATCAGTTGAACCCCAACTGCTTTTAAAGTACAGCATGGTGAACAGCAATACCAACCCTTGACAGTCCATTCATTGAATCTGAAAAGTCCTATCTGATTGTAATAAACAATGTTAAACTCGCCAATATTGCAGCTGTACGGAAAACTTGGGATATCCTCTTTGTATCTGTAAAGTTTTGTCTCATAAAAATCCACCGTAAACATACCTACTTTCTGTCAATACATTCTGTGCAGGTGATTATTTTTCTTTTCGAGTTTGGAAGTGCTCGTTTTCAATAACGCAACGTCCTGCTGCCCCCTGCATTATGTGCAATTTCGAAACAGGTGGTACGCAGGACCGTTCATTGAGTGATTTCCAATGAGCGCTTCCAAATTTGAACACTGAATAATCACCTGTACGGAATTTATTGACAGAAAGTAGGTTATAACATGTCTACGGTGGATTTATGTATATTTATGAAACAAAGACTTGACAGATACGAAGAGGATAACCCAAGCTTTCTGTACAGCTGCAATCTTGGTGAGATTAACGTCATTTAATACAATCAAATAGGACTTTTCGGTTTCAATGAATGGGCTGTCAAGGGTTGGTTTTTGCAACTTAGATGCCAGACAGCATTATAGCATCTAAGTTGCTTGCGGCTACCCTAACCTTAGCTACACCAAATCCATGACTAGTCTTAAACATATTACCACCTAATCTTAGTAGGTAATCATCTTTTTTGGCACAATGACACTGTAAAGTCAGTTCCAGAGGCTGATTGCTTTTTCTCACTGCTTGAAAAGCCTTGCCTACATGTCAGGAACGTATGTGCACCAGAAATGGCTGGATGTTGAAAAGGAAATGTATGGAGGCGGACAGCCTAGGGAGTTTCAAAGACTTAGTGACACAAGATGGGCATGTCAAGCATTGGTTTGCAGGAACTTGATGGATCGGTTACTAGCTGTGTTGTTTTTCTTCAAAGCTTAAGCACTGAAAATCAAAGCGATAGATCCATTGATGCTCGAGGTTCACAAGCACAAAGCTGCTTTCTAATCTGCTATAGTCACCTTCAGTTGATTTAGCTATGGCAGTTCCCTTCATGATACATTTCACGAGTACAGGACTGAGGCATTTAGTAATCAACTTTGACACTGGAATGACATAGTAGAGACAGCCAAACAGTACAATATACCTATTGAGAATGATGAGAAGACAAGATAACAAAAAGTTATCGCCAAACTTGGTTAGGTCTTGACATGACATGTACTCCAGTCTTATGCAAGGATAATGATGACAAAGAGACATTCAGACAGACTGATATATGACTCCATAATGAGTGAAATGGAAAGGAGGTTCTCAAAACGTTTTAATAATTAAAGGTACAGGCCATAAAACCCTAAAAGCAGCACTTTCCTTCAAGATGACCAGGTATTTGGCTTCAGTGAAAAGTTTTGTTGAGATCATGAAGCTCTTACTTAAAGTCAAAGAGATGTGTTTCATTAGCTCTTCAGGTTTTGAAAAATATCTGGGAGCCCATCCAGTCAGCAGCACTGCTGCCTGTGAGCAGAGCTTTTCAACTCTGAACTGCAGAACAACCATGGTAGATAGAAGGCTAAGCCATTTATGTGTGCCAAGCATTGAGTCAAGAAGGATCAAGGCATTGCACATGGATGACTTTATAAAAGTGTTTGAAAGCCAAGAATAGGCCAATTAAACTGTTTTAAATGTATCCTGTGCTATGTTGCAAGAGGCACAGTATCGTTTGTAGTATTTCCCTGTATAGCACTGTATTTCAAGTTTTGCACACATTTGTGAAGTAAATATTTCCTCTGGGCAGGCTTATTTATTTTGTGGGCTCTATGGCAAGTGAGCACACTCATGTTCTCTGAGTTTTTTTTATTATATTTTGTTGGCACATATACTGGTACTTTGGAGGTATATCGTTTCTTAAAGGATCACTTCATCCAGCCTATCTTTATATAATTGGTATACTCACTAATGCGCATTATAAAATGGTACAATTTCTGTATACAGTATCAGAGGAGGGCTGTGGACAGTTTATGAGCCTGCCTGCCGGTCACTGCACATACTCTTACGGGCTGGGGCGGCACCTGTCAGCAGGGAGTGTTGGGCGAGAGGAGTAGGACGGAGGGGCACTGCGTCCTCCCGGTGGGGGCTCCTCACTGGCAGGTCAGCCAGTAGGGTACAACAACAGTGACAACACAAAGAAGTGTGCGGAGAGGAATTAGTTGTCAGAATGACTAAATTGCAGAGAAAAAGGGATACAAATAATTGGGTCTAAATTGAAAAAAAGAAAGAAAAGAAACCTGCCTGCCAGTGACAACATCGGTAGTCAGTTTTGGTCATTTCATGCGTATGTATTTGACACCTCATTTGTAAAATTAATATTTTAGATGTAAAATGTAACATTAAATAAATACATAAATAAAACATTTTTAACTGGTGCCCAGTGTCCTCAGGGGTCAACTGTTCTGGTTACCTTTTGGTGACCTGGCTTCCATGCGGAAATGTGGGAGGGAGAGACACAGTAGGGGGTTTAAAATGAGCAGCGTACTGCAGTTTTGGTGTCAACCCTGAAGCTTCCATCACCAAAGAGGCAGAGCGCACACCTGATGAAGGGAAGGAAAAGAGCAGGTTTGATGTTATTTCATCTCATGTTGAAGTAGATAGATTTACGTAAAATTGGCAGTTAGCCTCCCTAATTTTGCACATGAACCAGTGGACCTTCTTATCACACAATATATATATATATATATATATATATATATAAATACAAATAAAACGTTCATACCAGGTACAAAAGTATAATGTGACAGGTCTAAATATCACCAACTGCCATGTCACTCAGAGAGCTGGAAGAACCAATTTTTTTCCACTGCAATGTAGGCTCCAAACCTCTGCAGCAAACTGACATATAAAGCATGAGTGACACTTTCTCTTGTTGAGAAGAAATGCGCATATCATCCCACCTCAATTTAGGTGGATACCCCTTTTGCCTAGTGAGTCTCAACACTCAAAAGGCTTTTTTATCAAAGTCTTTGTCTGAAGCCTCGCTTCTCTCCAGTGAGGCTTTCCATAGAATTGCTTTCATGACAGCAGCTTTGTGGATAATTAGCTGAATGATGTTATTAGGGCCTCTTAGTGCCCGTTGGTCCTGAAGGACTCGGTGAAAGAGCACAGAAATAGAGAGACACCGCCTGGCTTCGTGTTGGGGGTGGCAGGGTGTGTGGTGTGTAGCGGAGGAGAGCTCTCCTCACATCCATTCATCTTGCCCACAACACAGAGGCTTTTTCCTGCTCATTAGAGCCGTACTTACACACTAATGAGGAAGCAGGAGGGGTGTTGGCCATGGGGTGGAGACACACAGCGGTCATTTTATTTTTGTTTGAAGGTGACCACGGTGTTTAATGGGGGTGCAGCGATCGCCGCGTGTGATCCGTCTCCCCCGAGTTGTTAAGCTCACTCGCCTTGTCGTTTTGTCTCTTTAAACTTGTTGTCTCCTTGTCTTTGGCTCCGTCTCAACCACGCTCTCTCTCTCTCTCTCTCTCACTATACGTCTCACTCTCTGCCCACTTCCCGCTTTCTTTCTGCCGTCTATTCACTCATTCAGACTCTCTCTCTCTCTCTCTCTCTCTCTCTCTCTCTCTGTGTCTCTCTGTGTCTCTGTCTCTTTCTCCTTCACCACAGCTGAGGCACATGTGTGAGCGCTCTTCCTATCGTGAATAATGTGCATCAACAGCAGAGGTCGAACGGAATGGGTTTCTGGAGATAATGACTGGAGTGATGGTACCTGGGCACCAACCAGATTGTGGTGCGTCTGAGCCTGTCATAAAGCGACAGGGGAGGACAGTCCTGGATTGCTCACTGTGTCCTTATGAATGTCAGAAGAGGCAATGTCAAAACAGTCCTGCTTTTCATCTCACAAACACCCGCAACCCCACCACCTTCTCCAGCTCGCTCATTCTCCACCCCTCTCCCATCTATCCCTAGCAATCCCTTTGTCATTTTCTTCCTCACCCAAGCAGAAATAAACCTCGCAGTTCATCCATGGGTCACGCATCTATATACAGCATTTACAAGCTCAACGAGCGTCTGACTTGACGGCCATATCGGACAGCCCCGGTGTCATCATCTGACGCTGCGTGCCAATCCAAAGCTAATGTTTATTGCATCTGTCTTCTTGTCATTGAACGACTTTGATGCCTCTCTCCCGCGCAACAAAGTCATACGCCCCCACCCCAGCCCCCTCTGCACGACACACACTCACACACACACACACACACACACACACACACACACACACACACACACACACACACACACACACACACACACACACACACACACACACACACACACACACACACACACACACACACACACTCTCCTCATTCCCCCTGGTTTATGACCCTGGTGACTGTTTTCCTTTTTGCCCGCCTACTGCAACATGTTTAAAAGCTTCGCAAGGAGAGTCAGAGTCAAGGAGGAACGGGGGCATATTGCTCTTCATCTTTCCTCCTCCTCACCACTGCTCTAAACACAGAGATTCAGCTCAAATTGCATCGTACTAAAAGTCAGTGAGGCGTCTTCGCATTATTATGGGCCTGAAAAATTGATAGCTCACAAAATAATCTATCACACAACGCCATGAGTCAGGGTGTTGTTTGTAGCCGCTGAACAACATTAAATTGATATTTGGGACATGGGATGTGGCCTGTCATTGGGAGGTGGTTGGGGACATGGTTGTATAATAATTGGATGAAATATCAAGTGGCTACAGGGAATGAGAAGGGGCGTCGAAAATTGATGTCATTTTTTATTCACAGGGCTGTGTGTGAACTGTGATTTTGGAGACAAGTGGAAATACTTTGACAAGAAAAAAAAAACAACAACATCAGGATCAAGAACAAAGGCAATTGTATGACAGGGTTTCTTGTGTTTTGAAGCAATGCAACTGTCACTATGTGCAGACAGCTCCCACTGAGGCTCTCTGCACTGCATGATGCTCTGGGGCTTCCTAGTCAGTATGTGGATAGAATATGCATGGTTTGTGTTGGTAAGAGGATATCAATCTGAGATTTTAGAGCAATATAGGTCTTGCTCTTTATGCAGAGCACGAGTGGTCGAGGTTCCGGGGCTTGATGGACACGGTTGACTTCGAGAGTGTCAAACATGTGTAATTTGACCTCTACAGGCTCTCACCTTCTTCTCTAAAGGCCTTTCCTATGTGAGGTCTATTGTTTGCTTGAACCAGCTTCCGTAGCCTCTTTTAGTGTCCACACACTGCCCCAGGTGTTGGAGGCCTTTCAGATGTGGAGGCTCTCTCCGAGCAGATGTTCACACCTGATTGCTGCAGACTCCCATGACTATAGCCCAGGGCCCCAGTCGGGGGTAGCTGACCTTCTGGAGAGGTTCAGAGCAGCCTTATTTCAGGCTACCTTGCCGTTAGTGGGAGGCTTGGACAGACGTGCATCCCTCAGAGAAACTGCTGCCGTTTGTCCCCGCTACTCCCTTATGCCCCCTGCACCAATTGTGAGCTAAGCAAGCTGGTGGGCTCATGGCCAAAACAAGCACACTGACTGTAAACACTGAGATTTATTGTGCTAAATAAACATAATGGTGGACACGGATATACATGCGCACATGTGTATGCTGTACAGACACAGTCATATGACCACGCATGCACATGTGAGTGCAGATAAATCAGTAACCACAAAAAAGTTCACAACCGCCTTGTGTCCACTGTCCATGAATTAATAACGAGCCAATATTTTGCTGCTCGTACTTGCATGAGTGAGTGAAAAATAAACACTTTTGAATCATGAATCTTGAACTAAGCTGGAACAAAAAAAATTACTCTAAATATTATACAAAATGCCTAGTTCCTGTGCTCTGTGGCTTCGCTGTCATCCATTTATACCACATTTTGTTTACTTATTGAAGGGTATAATAGGGGAGCGATTTACAGCAATTCAATGCATTAAATTAAAGGTAAGATGGATAATGAATAGTACTGTAGGTACTTGAGATGTTTTGTTTTTTTTGTTCGTAAAGAAAAATACACAATAAAGTCCAGGACTTATTTCCATTGTGGTCCTCATACACACAATACATGTCCGAATACATAAGCGACAGTCATGTACATTAAATAAACACATTTTTGATGTTGTTGCACTGTCTGGTGTCCAGAGTGCAGTGCCTGTCTATCACACTGGTTAGTGATGGGCCAACGCTATGCTGGAACTGTGGAACACCTAAGTCAGGATGCAAAGAAGCTGTGATTATGACCTTGCTTGCAATACAAAAAAACAAACATATGCAGTCTCTGATTTTTTACAGGTGAGTCGAAGTGACTGTATTTTCTTGTTAGTTTTTTGGCAGCTGTGTTTGAAACAAATTAAATTATGTTTTGATGTGCGAAGTAGAGAAAATAGATAAATAATTGCCTGCGCAAACACACAACAGTTGGGAGAGTAAGCAGCAAAAAGTAGCCAAGCGTTTAGCAGCCACTATCTGTGTGACACATGTACCTGTCTTCTGCAGCTGAAATCCCCTCATCACACTCGCTACACACTATTATTGGCTTCTCACAGGCGTGAAAGGAGCTGTCAGAAAGAATATTGTCTTTTTAAGTTGTTGTAAAGAAAACTTTTAAGCCGCTTTTATTGACCAGTTTACTGCCCCACTCCCCAAAGTATGGGACATAATAAGAATTGAGCGGTTTGAGCTGTCCAGATTGTGACAATTTTCATTTTTACCGTGCCATTACGCAATTATTGTGTTCCCAGTTTATTCTCAGGCTTTTCACATTTTTCTTTCATACTGCAACATTATTATAACCTCTGTCAATATTTCAGTTTGAAACATTTGTTTGAATTGGCAAAACAGGTCTGACAACAGAATGTGCTTTCCCAGTCTTTGCCACTGCTGATGACCATGCTGTAGAACTCACATTGGTAATTGGTTCTGCACAGTTAAACTGTATTAGCCTGAAAATAATCAAACTGTGTACAACAACATGCACGTTTCTTAAGAATAGACTTCAGGGCAAACTGATCGGTGGCGCAAAGAAGGTTTTCTTTCCCATGGTCAATGCATGCATTTAATGGCTTGTCAGTACAATACTTTATTGGCACTCTTTTCTGCATAGAGGTCTAGCTTTCAACGTCAAATCAATATGATTTATTGGCATACAGTAGCAGTACAGACTCGGCATGCAACAGACTGTGTTCAAGTCGTGTCATGATAGAGGATGCTTAATGATAATGTATGATGATACAATGCGTTATGATACAAAAACATGTTACTATAATATTGTGTGAGATATGATGTCATACCATACCGTCTTTTGAGCACTGTTGATTACTTAGTAGGCACCTGTTTCCTCATTGTTTTCGTGCAGCGCTAGAGGGATATATTGCAGCTTGTACAACAGCATTGTGCCAGACATGGATTGCATTACAAGACCCAACCTTTACTGTGCATTTTCCAGTGTTCAAGAGTGAGTTCCCTGGAGAGATAAAAACTGTCATTATGCAGTTCTGCGGCAATCAACACAATAGCCTCATTAATTAATTAAAATTATGTCCCAGCTTAATTTGAAAACAATGATTGAAGTATCCCTGAATCATTATTAGTTAGGTTATGATGATGATTTATTTTTAATTGGGATTGATTGGCCTAGTGGTGCCACCTGTGGTGTAAGAAGCACTTAACACTGATTTGATTTGTACCAATATAGAAGTCTTAGCACTGTGTTAACATTTTTTCAACACACATTCCCTAATATGTGCATAAACACACACACACACCTACACAGACACACACACACACACACACACACACTCATGCACGTGCACGCACACATGCACAAACACATTGTGCATCATCCTTAGCTCTTACATGAGAGTAGACTGATTTGGGTACAGTATGTAGTTACAGGTTAACCCAAGACCTGAGGCCGATTCTTCTAAATCCTAACAGTTTTCTGAAAACTGTATGTTGCTCTATATAAGTGGTTTTCAAACGTTTTAATTTCAAGGACCCCTAAAAGTATATGTATTTGGCCGCCGACCCCAATCTCAAAATAAAAAGATTTGTGTAAAAGAGAAACCTCTTTAAAAAATATATATATTCAAAGATGTGCACACATTTTCAAGTAGTTCCAAAAATAGCAGGTCTACAAGCTCCTTGCGGGGCACGAAGTGATGCACTATGAGCTTGTAGATCTGCTATTTTTGAATAGCCAAAGTATAAAACATGGTTCAAGTGGTTAAAATGATTGTGACGCTATATTAACTACTTTTGCTGGGACCCCCTGGTACCCCCCCACCGAAAGGACCCCTCTAAAATATGGCCACTTGAATCATGTTCAGTCCCCTGCTGTAACTCTAAAATGTAGGCTACTTTCGGTTTTCAGCAGCCATAACAACATCAAACATGTTGAATGATGGCTAAAGTACATTAAACAATAATTTGGGAGGTGCTCATAGTCATATCGTACTGTACTGTAGCCACACAGTATCTGAGATCTTACAAGTTGCCTTGCTTTGTGACTGCTAATGCATTTATTTATTTTATGATTATTTTCTTTTGTCAGACAAATTCTATTTCTCTCAGAGTCCCTCCGAAATATGTTGGTGTTCTGTCACTTAATTAATTTCAGCATCAGTGAATGCAGATTGTATTGAGGGCTCCAAATTCTACCAGTCCACTGCACCTTCTAAGCTCTGCTTCAAATTGTGTGTGTCATTAGCTGCTGCCTTATCAGAAGTTAATTTCAATTTGTGTGCACAAATTGGGTTAGTTTTCTTTACTGCTCCTTTGATGTATGTAAATCTGGGCCTGATATTTACCACTTCAGGTGGTGGGGAATTGAACTGAGTAAGATCCAACTTGGCTCAAAAAGTCTAGTTTTGCATTAATACAATATTGTCTTGGGGTGTGTGTTTTTGTCTGCAGATTATGCCTTGCACTTAACCCAGCATCCACTGTTGATGTGATACTGTATAACTTTCAGCTAAAATGTCCATCTAATGTAATCATACAGCGAAGAAGGTGTATGTTTTATGGACTCATACTGTAGAACTTCTTAATTTGCCATTTTCGTCCTAGATATTTCTGCTTATCATTCATTCCATTGAGGTTTTGTAAAACTTTTGCTTTGTATTGCTCTCTAAAATATACCATAGTATATACAGTCGCATGACTGAGTTCTTGCAAAACCCAGGGAATATAAGAAAGTGAATACTTGTAAAACACAGATTTGCCCTGTAGAGGGTATATATGAATTTAATTTTGTTGTGCAAGCTGCCCAGTTCACTAGATGTGCACAGGAAATAAAGCATTACAGGGAGACACACTATGCGTCTTCTTTGATCTTGCTAACCTGACAGATGTGATTCACCCATGCCTGTTTACAGCCATGCATTAATTTCCCCTCTCCTCCCTAACACAGTTTAGCCCAATTAACACAGTGGCTCTTTTACTAACAGTGTGAGGCAGAGATGTACGTGTGTCAGGGCTGCAGTTGACTGCGGCCAAGTGCCGAAGGAGATCCAAAGTGGAGGGCCAGCCTTGAATACCAATGCCTCCGCCACTTCCCCTCACTTGAGTCAACCAGTCGCGGGGATAGCACTCTTTCTCTCAGATACTTACTGTCTCTCTCTCTTTCTCTGTCTTTACCTCTCTATACTCTAATCTTTTTCTGTCATTCCCTGTGCTGCCATGTATTTTTTTCATAACAGGATTGGGATCCATCAGCCGAAAGAAGGAGACATAGACGAAAAAGGACATTAAGGCGTACAGTAGTGGTTGCTTAGTGAAATGACTGAGGGAGATAATGGAAGCTGGGAGATTGGATGTATGACGGGTACTTGTGGCAAAAACTACTGAAAGCTTCAGCTGACACTTGAACAATAGGCTATAACATTATAGGGCTGGGTGTTGTTCCATAACTTTCGATACCAATACCCTGACTTAGATACCAGTTCCTGATTTATAAATGTTTGGGCGGTGAAACCGCCCCTATATGTGAGGTTTGGACATTGCACCCCCCCAACCCTGCGCTGTGATTGGCCACCAGTGTACCCCCCTAACCCTGCACCGTGATTGGCCAATCACAGTCTATTCAGGACTGTGATTGGCTAGTGAAACATGACACATGTGCATAGCCCTATAAATAGGACTATGCACTTAAAAAAACACATTTATGTTTTTTTTTTAAGTTAGGGGTGTACAATGGTTGGTCCACAAACATTGGCAAACATTGCAGTGACTTCGTTAAAACCTTTTTTCAACTAAACGTCACATTTTACATCTAACTTATTGATAATTTCATACAGAATAAAGTACTGTGAGAATATTACTTTTCTTTAAGTGAACTTCCATCACTGTGATGACCACTGTGACCACACCGCCCACTTCACACTGGGTGTGATTTTTAAATCTCTGTGTGTGTACTCGAGAACTTGAGGGAGTGATGAGTGAGAAGTTGGTCGGATCAGTGGCTGTCCAACATTAATAAATCTGAAAATCCCCATATAGTACCCTCAATATGACATCATAGTACTGACGTCATAGACGGACCTGGACTCCATATTTGGGCATAACTCCATATATGGGCATAAATGGGACACAAACAGACAGATACAGATATCTCCATATATGGAAATAAAAGGGAGAGACAGACAGATGGGCGCAACGGGTACTCTGACAACGGGTAATACGAGTATTACATAACCTGTGGGGCATCCGTTCCCAGCTTGCATCGTTCCAAACGGGCATTGGCCTAGTTTTTTTTTAATCCATTTTAACAAAAACAAAAACTTACATTACCCATTAGCCTACAGCACATTATACATTAAACAGGAACTATTAAAGGGGCACGGTGGCGCAGTCGGTAGCGCTGTCGCCTCACAGCTAGAAGGTCCTGGGTTCGATTCCCGCCGGGGACGCTGTGGGCACTGGGGGCGTGTCTTCTCCTCCGCGTCATCAGCGCCCATACCTTAGGTGGGGTTGGCGAAAGGGCCTACTCTCTGTGGAGTTTGCATGTTCTCCCCGTGTCTCCTAGGGT
The DNA here is from genome assembly GCF_963280865.1 of Gymnoscopelus braueri. Lineage (NCBI taxonomy): Eukaryota > Metazoa > Chordata > Actinopteri > Myctophiformes > Myctophidae > Gymnoscopelus > Gymnoscopelus braueri. The sequence goes on along the minus strand of NC_137612.1, from coordinate 25,358,948 downwards.
AGTTAATACCCTCACAAAAACATGTAGTAATCCTGGTCACTATACCGCCTCCCCCATGACAGCCGGGGCGCCTGATGGAGGGGAAGGGAACTGGTTGGAATAACGTGTTCCTTCCACGCGCTACGTCCAACCAGGGAAACTCCCCCCTGTCAGGTGACAAGAAGGTCAGTTGGCTCTCATGCCTGAAGGAAGCATGAGCTCGGCCCTGGCCTCCCTACTGTGGGGTGACAGGTGTAATACTGGTGTAGGGCTGGTGTAGTGCCCAGGATCACTTAGGAAATTGGCACGGGGTGAAAAAAATGGGTTACAAAAATCGCAGGATAAAAAAAAAAAAAAAAAAAAACAGGAACTATTAACTGTTTGTCAATTTGAATTGAAGAAAACATCAATCAGCATGACAGGATTAACAAACATCTGCTGACTTTCTGCTTCACTGGCAAACATTGCAGTGACTTCGTTAAAAATGTATTGCCTGTTGTAAACCTTTTTTCAACTAAACGTCACATTTTACATCTAACTTATTGATAATTTCATACAGAATAAAGTACTGTGAGAAGCCCAAATTAAATGGAAATGTTTTTGCTGCAGTGCTGCTCTCCCCACTCTTACATAGGAACTGTTGTTGTTTAAGACCATTGAAGCACGACCCTTAATTGTGGTCGCACCTACAGTAGCGTCGACAGGCTGGACAAGTATTTGAGAACTCATGTCCCAAAGTTTTCATAAACTAATTACCCCTGTGAACTCATGTGCCGAAGTTTTAATAAACTAATTACCCTGTTGGGTAGAAATTATAAATAATGTGCTCTTTTAACACCCACCATGGATGTATTAAAAGCATGCTCCCCAACCCAGCCACAGAGCTCCCCCTCTCCTTTTGCAAACATGAGCGATGTAAAATTAAACTGACCGTAAGGCATATAGACATTTTATACACAGTAACACAACAAGTATTTATTTAATTATCTGTTGGGGAAGTTGATGTGTACAGCACCATCCATGTATGTTCAAGTGTTTCATGAAATTCATCATGATGCCAGTCTTGGTAGTGATGGCTTTTTCCATACTGTGCATTGCTTTGTATTGATCTATTCCATCCACTATGGCTTGCTAACTCGGACGGCAGACTCGGCCGATGCGCAAGGCTGTCCATCAGCTACTCGCCACGGGCACTTGCTTGCCTAGCAGCTCGCTCCAGACGAGCCTCAATGCCCCGCTGTCAGTGCGCCTGCTTTGTTGGCGAGCGATTTAAAAAGTCACATATTTGTTGTAAAACATTGCACAGACGCAAGACATTGAGTGAACGAAAATGCTCCAAGGGTTTTGAGCTCAACACGGTGGAAATTACATACACGTGGTTCTTCCATTTCTGACGAAATCTGAGTGAGCCAAACCGCAGGTAGGGCTGGGCAATTAACAGAAAATGTATCGAAACCGACTTTTAGAACTTCTCACTGAATTAAAGCAGCACTATGTAACTTTTTTTTATGAATAAAATGTAATTTTGTCCAATCTGTAGAGTGTGTTGATACAGTATTATTAGGGTGGTTGTATTCGTCTCCCTGCTCTTCTATTGAGACATCTAGATCATGTCAAAGGTCATGTCTCACCTAGACACAGGATCTGACACAAATTTTGACTTGATGGTCAAGATTACATTTATCCCCTGAGCAAGCAGGCAGGCTCTATTAACTCAATGGTAAACATTTCAGCACAGAAAACCAGGTTCAAATCCGGAGTAGAAGAGGAAAGTTACATAGTTCAGCTTTAACCTTGCTCATGTCGGATAATCGAATAATCGAGAATCGAGAAAATTCGAATTATTATTTTTGATTCGATTAAATCAGTTAGTCTCATTAACCACTTACGATTTTGTGCTAAAATAGAGAAAATGGCAATCTACAAGCTCACATGTCAGAGAACTGAGGGCAGTGCAAAAAAAGCATAAAAAATAATCATGAATTCATCGTAATTGAGGGCAAAAGTTTGAAATAATTGTGGTATGGATATATCCTATCACCCAGCCCAAACTGCTGGACAGAGTTGCTCTTCTTCACATGGCTCTATACCCGCTGACTAGATAACAGTGGGAGGGGACACAGGACTGGCAGGTTAAATGACAGTGGAATTATATGCGTGTCACCAGAGTTAATGAAGGCTGATGAATGTTCGGTATGACTGTACCTGGGGGGGACACGACACGTTGAAAGACAATTACACTGGCCTCTGAATAATCAGCCAGAATGTCCTTGGTTCAGTCAAAGCCAGTCAAAACAGCATGGGGGAGGGGAGGGAGGGAGGGAGGGGAACGGTTGGGGAGGGGGCTGGCATTGATGTCCATCATAGTACACCCGCTTGAAGAGAGAGGAAAGTCATACATTGCTGGATAACCACAATGGAGCAATTTCACAGTCACTTTTATCATCGGAATGCAGCCCTGGCCATTTCATGTCATAACTTTTCTGCTTGTGTGCACATTTTTTGTGATAATGTTTTACGAGAAAAGATAGAAAATAGGATGCGTGTTACTGTTGAAAGTCCATCCACTTGTTTAAGGATTGTGGTAAATGTGTGTACGCATAAACTTTATGTACATCATGGAAAAAACAAGGTCTTTGCAATCTTCACTGAAACGTAACTCTTATTTACACCCTGTTTTGCTCTGATTCATGAGCGGTGCAAAGATGAGGCTGGGTTGCCGACCCACGGCCCACAAACTTTGGTCATAGCCACTTGGAGTGGGATCTGAAAAATTATACATCTTGATGACATGATCCTATAGACTGGCCCTCATTTATCAACGCGGTGCAGACCAAATAATGGGCGTACGGCGAGATCACCGCAACGTTCGGCATTTATCAATATATCCTGACGTTGGATTCATCCTACCGTAGGCTGAGATCTCACGTCTGGTAGAGACCAGTTGTTGACTTTGGCTGCGCCCGTTTATTCCATTGTAGACCTGCGGAGCAGCATTGTCTGACTGTCTGACAGGCATCTGGACACATAATCCACTCCAAAATGTGTATATCTACACTAATAAATAATCGCTGTGAAAATATATCATTTTATAAACTAATTTAAACAAACTGCTTTAACAGTCATTCGGTTAAGCTTGCAGATCTGGCTGCATTGGCTATTTGAAAATAGCAGATCTACAAGCTCACAACATCGACGCGTTGTGAGCTTGTAGATCTTCAAAATATACGAGCGCAGCAGCGCTTCTGCGAGAGAATTTTCGGGAGTCCCGACCATCTTTTCATGGACAGTGAGGTCTACAAACTTACAGTAGCTTGTCCTATGTTATGGAGTTCTGTCATAGAGAGTTATGTAGGCTACACAACCTGGCTGGGTTAAGGATATAAACCCGACGCTCCAATATTAACGTGGCGGCACGGGATCACTGCATTCCGCCCGAGTCTCATGACTGCTTTATTTAGTGTAACTCGAACACGCACTGCTCGGTATGGGTTAAATAAATGGGTATACAAACGTATTCCATTCATGGCGATGTGATTGGTATCATAATATGTCATTCATGTAGGCTACAAGCCTGCCTATGTGACAACAAAGATTGTACCGCTACGCTACGGATTACATGAAAGACAAAGGTGTGTGTGTGTGTGTGTGTGTGTGTGTGTGTGTGTGTGTGTGTGTGTGTGTGTGTGTGTGTGTGTGTGTGTGTGTGTGTGTGTGTGTGTGTGTGTGTGTGTGTGTGTGTGTGTGTGTGTGTGTGTGTGTGTGAGAGAGAGGCGTGTGTGGTGAGGCGAGCGGGGGAAACTCTTTCTTATTGGCTTTTCATGCTTTTTTTGGGTCGTATTCTGGTTCTTCATGTCGTGAAGTCGGGCGTTTTGTGAATATTTAAGGGCGTGTTATTTAAATGACGCTCGTTTTCAGACGTGAGATTAATCAAAGCTCCGACCTGATGTACGCTAGGATCGGCTGTATAGGATCCTTTGATAAATGTGACTTCGACGTTGGTGTACGGCCGAATATATGGAAAAATATAAGACGTTTTTTTATAAATGAGGGCCATTTGTGTGTGTGTATACCGTCTGTAGGAGTAGTAGCAAAAAATGGCAGAAAATGGAATCTGGCACAAACAGGGCTTATAAGATGCATCATGATCCAAAGAATCCAGGGGGGAAAGATGTTGATTGTATGACTTACGGTTCAAGAGTTATAGGCCAAAACGTAGCGTTGGCTGTTTTAGCGCCACCCACCATGAGGAGATTTGAAAAAATTGGGATTGAGGTTCCTCCTTGGCTTAGTGGGAATGTGCGTGCGAAGTTTCCCAGCAATCTTTTTAAGCTTTGAGGATTTTAAGGCTTTTAAAAATCAATGCTTTGTCTATAGTGTCTACATGGACTGGCTCCTCCTCCAGCTGTGATTTTATCCACAGGCAGAGAGACACTGGATGTGGCACTAGGTCAGACACCAGAGGGGACTTTGAGGTCCATCGTAGGCAGACCACTTTTGAACAGAATGTCCTCTCCATCAAGGGCAGACTACGATGGAATAGCCTCCCAGTCACTCTAAGGGAAAGCCCCACCGTGTGTACTTTTAAAACACAACTAAAACAATGATTCAAAATATCTCAAACATGTGACCATTGATACTTTTTAAATCTTATTTGTGTCAAAATAGTTTTCGATTTTCTATAGGCGAGGTATTAGACTATGCAGTAGGTATTTAGGTTGTTAGTTAGGCTTAAATTAGGTATGGTATTTTTTATTATTAATCTGTAGGCAGTTGTATGTTGTTTTCTCTATTTGTCATGTTGTCACTGACAGTGACTCACTGTGGTGTATTTGTATGTGGGACTATGGATGGAAATTAGCTTCTAGCTAAATCCGGCATATTTGCATGCAATCATGTGTATTGATTGTAATGTTTGATCGGTCCAGTAGTGCTTGTAGCATGTCGCGCAAAACGGGCCCCTCCAGGAAACTTTGAAAGCTAATCGTAGTCAATTGGAATAGAATCCGAAAAGTCTGACAGATACATCTTGATGACATAACTACAGAGATAATGTGTACCAATGTGGGTGAGGTTTGGACTAAATCGGTAGAAGTAGTAGCAAAAACTGTGTTTTGCAAAGAAGAAGAGTAACATGCCGGAAAGCTTGTCAGGTAGAAACGGGCGTGGCTTATTTTCGGAGTTCTGTAATAATCCATGGAATCCAAGGGAAAAACAATTTGTGTTATAGGCCAAAATGTGAATCGGCCTGTTATAGCGTCACCATGAAGCCAAATTGAAAAATGTAGGTTGGGATTTCCTCCTAGGGGACCAAGGAGGAAATCCAATATTTGTGTCAGTCAATAGGCTCTATGCACAGTAGCTCCGTTTGGAACCACACTCTCCGCTATTAGCTCAGAGATGAGGTTCCGCGTTGCTGGCGGAGGTCAAGTCCGGCGATTGCAGCCGCATCTGTACTGACACCCACAGTCGGGTGCTGAAATAAGCTAAATAAACAATTTAAACGGTTGTTTCAAACCGTCGCTTTAATTTTACTTTCCGACTATATTGCAAACATCTGTTTGCTTACTGGACTACCTTTTTGGATACGATGTGCGAGAAAAAGGTATTCATCGGGGACTTTCACCGGACCCGATGAATACCTTCAGCTAATAGTGGAGAATGAGTTTCCAAACTGAGCTACATGCACAGCAGCCATATTGGAAATAAATTGGGCGTCTGTCCCTTAAAAGGTGTTACCAATGATACTAATGAAGGCTCTGTTCCATTCTGATCAAACAGAGTTAGGGTGCTGATAATGTGCACGTTGGCTCACATGAAACACTCTGCTACACCAGTGGGTCTCAAATTGGGGCTGTGTAACTCTGAGTGTACAAATGGAACCAATTACCCGTAACTCTCTCAGAGTTATGGAGGTCCTTGAAATTAAAAAGTTTGAGCACGTTTGAGAACCACTGTGCTACACTAAATGGAACAGAGCCTTCATTAGTATCATTGGTATCATGATAGGAAGTAAGGAAGAGGCCCAATTTCTTTCAAATATGGCTGCTGTGCATAGAGCCCATTTGAGACTGACAAAAATCCTCCCAGCCCATAAATTTACATAACAGTGCTCTCCCTTTGTTTGTGTGTGGTTTAGGGCCTGGTCAGCCAGTAATCCAGGATATACATGTGCTGCAGATCATGTAAAAATGTGCTATTTTGAAACATGCTGCATTATGAAAAAGAAACTGCAGACAATATAACAATTGTCAACCATGTCACGCAAAGCTGCGTGTCACAGATTTTGACTGATTAATACGCAATTAGCATTTCCCAGTCAAAACAAAGTTGGCTAATAGGCTTGCAGCCAAAAGTACGATGACAAGATTTATATAGGCCTATATGGCTGATTTATTTGCTATTATTTTCACCGAATATTGTTTTCCATCTCCTGTAACCGCATCTTTCAAAATCCTTCCTCTCACTATGTGACCTCATGTGTTTCCTGCAGTGCACCTGCAACCTAAAGCCAGAACTTGTCATGAAGGTCACAGCAGGACTACACTATTACAGAGAGAGTGAGGCTCTGAAGCCTAATTTATAACCTAATCTGTCGGTGACTCGGTGTGCAACATTGTCATATGAAAAAATATAATTTAGATTCTTAATTAAAATAAGTAATACTATTGATAATAACCTTAAATGAAATGACCCTCTGCAATGTTGATCTTTTGAGAAGCACTGATGATCACAAAAACTTTGAGCAGAGCAGTCTATTGCTCTATAAATCAGCCTCATTGTTTATTTTTTGACGGCCCGTCAAACAGCACAAACCCTCAACCCAACCCACCTCAACCCTCGTAAGGGCTGAGGTGCTAAAGTGAAAGTAGTGAGAAAATTATACTGTAGCTTGTTAAATAAAAAAGAATAATCCAGCAAATATCTTAGTTGCACAAACATTGTTCTTGTGAAGCAATTTCTATTTCCATTTGGCCAAAGGAAATAGAGCTATACTGTACCATTATTAGACTGTCTTGTTTTGAGGTCCATAATGACCTGAAATCGCTTATTGCGGCTTTAATCCTCTTTAATTTGTTTCAGTTCGGGTTTTGGAATACAAGCCTGCCTCCCTAATCAGAGTTCATATAAGAACACGGGCTGGGACAGCTGGCTCCTCTTCTGGGTGTATTTTTAATACAGGTCCGCTCAACAGTCCCCCATCCCCTTCACATGCACGCACGCACGTACATGTGCACGCACACTGTACGCACACCAAGCCTCTTTCTCACCCACCCTTGCAATGAATAACGCTGGTGCCAAGCTTAGTAGTTACTTTATGGGGATTTTTAAGAGAACAGGAATGCAATTCCACACACAGTACAAAAGCCTCATACAGTAGTGCGTGTGCCTGTGTAGGAGAAATAGAAAATGAGAGTGGTAAGCATTGACTTTTCTTTCCCTCTGTACTGTCATGTGGCCCAGCCCTTCGTCACAAAACAAACCTGATAATTGGGTTTGAGTGTGTCCCTTTTCTCCTTTGCTTGATGGTAAGGTTGAGTTATCTAACAGGAATGCTGCCTCACCAGCATGCCTGTGTACCTTGATAGAGGTGATTTGTATCAATGAATCGTAGAAGCTGCTTTTGCCTCGCTGCCATTCATTTTCTTCTGCCTCAATGTGGGTGAGAAAGAGACATAATTCTATTGAAGTGATGGCGCACATCTTGAGGGACGGAGGGGGTTTAAAAGCTGCTGAAACAAAGCATGCAGGCAGAAGGTTGGCAATGCGGGCAGGGGGCCCTGGCAGTCCTTTAATCCTTGCCACCGTGCTGATAAATCGGCGCGCCTCATACATTTTGACCCTCTCCTCGATCCCCTCCCCCTGCACCAGTTTGCCTGGCCCTTGAGTGCTGAACAAATTCCACTCCACTCGCCCTTTGATGCGATATATCCAATAGCGGATTAGGCCCCCCATTGCTCTGCAGCCAGATTGGTAAAGGTGAGGAGGTGCTGGGCTAACAGGTGGATTGGTCTACTGTCAGCACCCAGCCGAGACTAAGAGAGGAATCAATTCACAGGGGAGAACACAGTCACTTAAAAAACACAGTTTGTGTTTTATCCTTGTATTGTACTCAACAGCATGAAGCTCTGCTCCTCTACCCCTTGGTTGACTGAATATGGCCCAATGGATGCTGGGATCTTGTACCATGACACTATGACCACTTGGACAATGATACACACACACACACACACACACACACACACACACACACACACACACACACACACACACACACACACACACACACACACACACACACACACACACACACACGCACAATGCCTCTTGCCGCCATTGATCATAACTGCAGTTTTTATTGTAGTGTGAGATTCAGAGGAATGCACCACGAGCTACAAGAATTGGATATCACAAAGAGCAGAGTGAGGCTTCTTCTGAGAGGCACTTAACCAAAAGTGGTGCAATTTGTTCTGTGGGTTTAGTCTCTGCCTCTCTCTTTCACTCTCACACTCTCTCTCTCACACACACACACACACACACACACACACACACACACACACACACACACACACACACACAGACACAGACACAGACACACACACACACGTATAAACATGTCTTTCCTGCGCTCTCTTTAACACTTTCCCTTTCCTTTTCCCTGGATTTCTCTCAGTTTCCCCCCTTCCTGTGACAAATCTTTCCAAATTGATCCTAGTGCCCCTGAGCTGTATATCCTGATTGTGTAGGCGTAGATAGGAGATTATGTGCTCCGGTTTGTCATTGCATCATGAACAACGTGTCCCTTCTGTGCCTAAATGAAGTTGCAAAGAGGCTATTGACGAAAGAGGTTGGCTCTCATTTTTGTGCTTTATGCCATTGTCTCAGTAGGAGAGAGAGTAATATGCTGCGCTGTTAGCAAAAAAGACGAGGATACTAACTCCGGGGAGGCTCTTTTTGAAGGCCACTGGAGTTAATAGAAATGCATTATACAACAAAAAAGAGATGAGCTGCACGCACTGCCACCACAACCCAGTTGGTTGTGTTTGTCAGCCAAACTCGATAAACTCAACAGCTGATCTCTTCATCAAGGTCACTTTGCCGATTTCTTTTTTCTTCTTTCTTCTCTATTTTTCGATGTGGTTTTGGAGGAGGCTTGCCATGTACAAGAGGGTCGGTGTGTAACTGTCTGTGTCTGTTTGTCCAGAGATAATCTCACGAGCCGCTGGACTGATCAGCACCAAATTTCTTCTGCGCACTGTCATTAGGCTAACTTAGTACCTCCACTTTTTTTTATATACTTGAAATATGTAGCTGTCATAGATAATTATGTGATAGACAACTGATGTCACAGGCTGGTCACGTGAAGTCCGAGCTCCACACATTTATTTGATATTTTCCCATCAAGAGAAATGCCTTTTTTCCGCCTCACCAGAAACATGATTTGTGTAAAACAAAACAAAAACAGAAAACGTGTCCTGTGGTTCAGCTTGTGTGTTTGTGACAAGTGCAGTGCTGTTGAGTAGAAGCGTTACACAGGGGGGAAGAAGAACAGCTCACCAGTCCAAAGACTGCAAACAGACAGTGAAACAGGGCCGACACCACATCCACAAAATGGCCTTCTCGTAACAGCAGCAATCCCACTTTGATAAATTGACTCTGCAGTTTATGCTCCCTGTATGCTGCATGCGTTCCTCAAATCTACCCGTTTGACATTCAGAATGGCCATTTCTCCACACTGCCCCCGTCTCGTCCCTCGTTTCCTGCCATTGCGCATGACCTGTGGTGATGCAGGGGTCTGCAGATTGAATGCACAAACAGTGATTGATATCCTAGTGAGTCGCTGTCTCTGGGTTACCGGGACAACTTGCTCCCTTGGTAACAGCATCATGACTTCTTTGAGGGCTGCATTTATCTGCCGCATAGGTCCTGTTCACCTTATTAAAATCAAATTGTAATATCCATTTATGGGGCTCTGTGGGATTTCAGTCCATGCCCTCTGGCATGGACTGTTTATTTTTTTATTTTTTCAAGAAAATGCCACTTTATTTGATGGTCCTACTGTATATTCATCAGGAGTATCATATTGTGATGTCATTTTATACTACACAATTGACTATTGAATAAAATGTAAACCCCAGAAGTGCACTGAGGGATAAGCAGACTTGTTGCCTCAAAAGTAGTTTTAGCAGGCATTTAGTGTTAAAACAAGGAGCAGATGTGTGTACCTGTACATGGATGGAGAGTCCTTTCCTTTCTGCCTTTCAAAGTCCGTGTACTCAGAGCACACCAACTTTGTTTTATAGACATTTCTCATGGACACTTACGCACAGATACAAATGATGATGGATTTCCTATAAGCGGTCGTTTGATCAGATGTCTGCATAGGCGGTCTGCAGTGCACACCAGTCATTTTGCGAATGTCTGTGTACTAGTTTATTTGGCGAATATGAATTGAGTTCATAAACTGGGCTTCACACTGGATAACACTTCTCATGCAGTAGGACCAGTGTGAGATAATTTTACATCATCTGCTCTTGGCAGTCTGTTTGAGGTGCTGTAGATTTGTTGTTGGTGACTCTGCACCATCCTGCACAAGGACATCAGTTTACTCTTGGGAGAAATTACATTTCAGAAGCTTTTCTTCCATGACACTGTGACAATTACCAGTATGCCCTTGCACTATAAGCACAGTGCACTGCTCTTAAAGATAATGAAAAGCGATCATTTGATTTGTCATAATTGAATCCACCTGCAAAACATCCACTTATAATGTTTTCAGCCTTAACCAACCCACCTTGCCACTTTGCCGCAGGTATTCCACAATACTCCTGTGTGGAAAATACCAAACATCTGTTGCCATGCCCCACCCGTCACGCTGTTGGCTGCACTTTGCACTGGTTCACCTGTTTCCCCAAAATAGGGCCTGCTATGTGCTTTACTTTCTACCTGCTTGACCATGGAATGATTGTTAAACTGTGGGCTGCGTTGTTGTAGCTCAAGACACAGCAATACTTTTTGCATCAATAACCTCACAAAATGTGGTGACCTAGCTGTTGCTGGATAAAAAGGCATTCTTCCGAAATAGTCATTATGCTGAATAGGATTCCACTTCGTCTGACCTAGCCTATGTAAACAACACAGTGCTACTAAACATATCTGTCAGGCTTTTTTTATTGATGACGTTGCCAAACCAATTGTTTCAGCCTACAAACACCACTCTAGTTACTATAGGCACACAATATGTCAAATACATTCACTCTGGATAGCACAATATATCCTTAACGAGGAAAATAATGCATGAGTGCAAAATTGCACAGTTGTTTAAACAACATCTCTTTAAGATGGCAATTATTTTAAATCATGTTTTTTAAATGTATACGGTACCTGTCACTTTCCTCATGGTGTTGGAGACAAAAGAAAGCATACCAGTGCTCCTGCCAAGTTGTGTTCTATGTCCATATTGTTCTCCTTTCCCCCCCCATTTCCATCCAATGTACAAACATTGCCTTGAGAAGTGTACCACCGATCAGTCTGCATGATCAAAATGTGTTTTTATACCGTCAATGTTTGATTTCCCCAGACTCCCGTGTTTTTTAAGGCAACCTATTTCTTTTCCCTTGCCTTCATAGAGACCAGAAATAGAAATAAATACACGTGGTGTAGGAAAACATTCACACTGATTGCATTGGGTCTTCCACTTTGCTGTTGATGCATGCCAAGTCTCTAGAGGGAAGCACACAAGCTAATGGCACATTTGTCCCTGCACATGCAACAGCGATTCCACTGGAGACAAAAAGGCTAATAGCGCATTTGTCTCTTCACACACATATGATTCCTGTCTGTGTCATCCGAACTCGACCCTGCTGCCTGCATCAGCTTCCCCACTCTGGTGACAGTGATGATAGAGGTTTGTGACTCTCCCGTGCTCTAGGGGTTACCTGCACGCCATACCGGCGGTCATTCAAGGCTGTTCCCTGTGGGTACAGTCTCAAGCCTAATGTCCCTGTTGATGGACGGAAGCCTTGCACCTGGCAACAAAAAAAAAAGATTCCAGAAACTACATTGTACAGTCATGACTCATCTTATGTCCCCGGTGACTTTTGCACATTATATTAGTGGTCACTGAATGCTCTTCTCGTCTTGAAGCCTTATCTCATCGTTCATGATGGACAAAACTTGTATCGCCAGAGAAGGAGATTCTCTAGAGCTGGAATTAATGAGGGACTGTTATTTCCTCAGAGATGGTCATGCATATATATTTTTCAATTATACGTACAGTGGGTTTTTCATAGGTTTCTAATGAAAGCAGGGAAAGGCAAGGGACTCAGGGAGCCTGGAGGATCTGTGCCTTCATCAGTGTGTACCAGTGAGCCAGTGGCCATACACATCTGGCTTACCCCACTGGTGCCGACTGAGGTCAACACATTGAAAGAATTGAACTAATTAATGCTGCGCATACAATTGAAAGAAGTATTTTGTGTATTTCCTGATTGGTTCCAGTGTGTCTTGGAGGACATCCCCAATAAATAGTAATCAACTGTTATCTGTCAAAAGCTGTCAGTCTACTCTGTACCAATCTTTTTGTTTTGTTTGCCTGGCAATTAGTTTTTCCGCTTTCCCTTTCTCCCAATTTAGTCTTCATGCCAATTCCTCATGTATTCTAGTCCTTTGTCATCACACCACTAATAGTTGGTCCTATAGGCATGGCACAGACAATTACAAACACCTCTTCTTTTCACCTGACAGTGAGGAGTTTCAGTGGGAAGACGAAACGCAAGCTGTTTTACAGTATGCTATTCCTCCTTGTTGTTCAACACCCCACTGAATAGGCACCATGACCAACCTGTATGAAGGAAAGTCTCCCCATCTGACTTCCCTCCTGTGAACATGGCCAATTGTGTTCATATGGACGCCCGGCCAAGCCGGAGGCACTGTGGGGGATTCAAACCTCTACTCTCCAAAGTTGCTTTGTTAATTTGCTCAACTGACTATAATTTTCCATGGACAAATCAATGTCTGACTGTCCTTCACGTATCTCCAGGGCCGTTCATTCGTTCAACTTTATACTTGGCATGTTTACAGCTGAAGATCAGTGTTGGGTGATGTGAGTCGATCAGATGAGCGGTTCTCCAGAACCAGCCGCTCTGAGCGGGCATGTGTTCCGAACGGGCATGTGTTCCGAATGGCACAGGGGTGAAAAAAAAAGATGCGCTGACTGATGCTTCTTCTGAGAGTCGCTTAACCAAATCTCTCTCTCGCTCTCTCTCTCGCTATCTCTCTCTCTCTCTCTCTCTCTCCATTGTGATTAGAATATTAATACTGACTTTCATATAGCAAGTACAATATGTAAGCAATAAAATATTTTAAGTTAGTTTCCGTTGAAGAAAAGCAATATGTAGTGCAAGAGAACTTAATTAAATATCCAAGGCACACTGTTCTATTGAAAATTTTAAAAGCCTTTATTTTTAATAGATCTCAATAGATCAATGTGACATTAAAACATATGCACACATTATTAAACACATAACATATAGACCATATTATTACAAAGTACATGTGAAAATAGAAGAAAGAAAAATTCCAGAAATATAGCAGCTACAGTAAAAAATAGCACATCTAAAAGCATCTAGAGACGAGTTCAGCTATTGGGATATCTAAGAATTCCATGTCATTTGTGCATATTTCAGGCCGGATGGCAAGTTGAAAGCGTTCGCTTCGCGCGTCTTACTTGTCTTTCAGACCTGAAGAGGTGTGTGTGTGTGTGTGTGTGTGTGTGTGTGTGTGTGTGTGTGTGTGTGTGTGTGTGTGTGTGTGTGTGTGTGTGTGTGTGTGTGTGTGTGTGTGTGTGTGTGTGTGTGTGTGTGTGTGTGTGTGTGTGTGTGTGTATATATGTACATATATATATCCATCTTCTCTGTTTCACTCTATATCGCATGAGATACTTTCATTGGCCCAAGCATTCAATGCTGCAGAATGCTTCGCTGTAGCTTCACGAAATAGCTCAGATTCCTTTCGTTGAAGGTTTCTCGTTCAGCCAGGACACGGGCAACAGCTGCCTGCACCTTTGGCTCTTGTCATTATATTTCTTTTACTGTGTACTCTGGCTCATTCTGTAGAGCACAGTATTTCCAGGCACAAACCTTACGAGCTTTGTGCTTGTACGTGCGGCATACAAATGACTGCAGGTCTTTCTTGAACATTTGGGCGCCTGAGACTGTCTTCTGCTTGGACTTCAAATTTCTATTTAGTTTTGTTTAAGTTTCACACAGAAACTTAGTTTTGCTCATTGTCCTGGAGGAAAGAGACTTTAACACCTACAGTATAGTACAGTAGGTTGCCAACATCCTGCAACAAATATGGCTGTTAAAGAGTGTGTGTGGCTTTCAGATTTGAAACAAAACATCTAATTACTTTTCTTTGTGTCGATCGACGATCTGAATGAAGTTTATTAAGTGGTTGGGAAAGGTTGCAGAAGGAGGAGCATATTATAGGCTAATACTGGAGAATTTTTATTTGAAATCTTTATACAGGTTAGCATTTTGATTTTGATTGAAATTTTTATTAGGCAAAAGAATGTAAAACAACACAGTTACATTTATAATACTTTTGTCTAAAAGGTCCGACCAAAAAAGTCCTTGCGGTCTTTGATTGGTGTGCCTGTTCTACATTAATCAAATTAAGATAGAGTTATTGGCCTTGTGAGTTTGTATTACATACATTGTCATCGTCACTTTTCAGGAAATAGAAGATGGTTCAATATTTATAAAACCTACAAGCAGAATTAGCCACTTTCAACCTACTGTCCTTATTTTGGGCATGTTATTAAAGTTGAAAATGTTGTAAAACTTTCCAAAAATGTGATGTGTTTTTTCCTACAAGATCACAATGTGTTGCATCGTGACACATTGTTAGCTTGTAGATTAGTTATTTCTGCTACTTTGCCATTTGACAAAGTATACAATAGGGCATTAATTTATGAGAAAACATAAAAAGATAGATATGGCGAAAGTTTCTGCTCAACAATGACAATATTATATCAAGTTCTAGGTATGGCTATATGTTTCAATGCATGAAGATCTTTTGCAGACTGGTGGTTTCCCGACCATACTAAATCATTTCATTCACATGGACTATGATCACACAGCCAAATCTGATCTGTTATAGTGCAAACCAGTAACACATCTTGTTTTCTGTAAACTTGCCATATTGCTACATTATGTTATTTCTATTATATTCTTTCCAAATCTCCTCTTCTTCTGTCGTATGTCCTCAGACCTTCACCTCCTTTGCAGCAAGTCAGTCCAGTGTGTCATTGTCTAGGTCAATTAAGCCACGATCACCATTCGGTGCCCGGTATTTGGGGCAGCTGGTCATAACGTGTTCCACATTCTGTAATGGATCCCCACATTCGCAGTGGGCACTGTCTGAGAGACCCCACTTTTGCATTGCTGCACCAAAACGTCCCACACCTGTCCTCAGGCGATTGAGGGTTGTCCACTCCTTACGGGGGAGGTGCTGGCTAGGAACATCCGTGGGGTTCTCGGTGTATTGGTGAAGCCTGGATGGTTCTGCTGCCTTCCACTGGTCCCTCCATCTTGCCTTCACCCAGGAAGCCTTGGAGGTGTCAGCTGGTGTTGTGCGGAGCAGTTCCTGGGCCTGTGTGGCAAAGGGGCGCCGTGCGCTGTGGTATCTTCGTGACGACCTCGTGGAGGAGGTGGAATTCACTGATCTGTGCCTTCTGAGCGAGGGCCAGTGAGGCTGCTTCTCGTCTGACCTCTGCTGGAGCGATTCCAGCGAGGACAGGCAGTTGGTTTGTTGGAGTGGCTCGTAGACATTCAGAGACAGTCCGTAGGGTGGTGCTGAGGGCAGCATCCAGCTTTTTGACATTAGGGCTACGGCTCCAGACCGGGGCACAGTACTCAGCGGCGGGGAACACCAGAGCCTCGGTGGAGATGTGCATTGTCTTTGTGGTGGCTCGACGCTGTATCAATGCGGCACGCGCAGTGGTCTTTCCCTCGACACTGTCCAGGTGTTGTTTAAATGACTGTTCTGTCAGGCTTCACCCCAAGATATGTCGGCGAGGACTGGGACTGTAGCCGGGCATCGTCAACCATGATGTTAATTTCGCAGGTTGCTTCCTTGTTGTAGAGGTGGGACATTGTTGATACGGTCTTCTCAACACTGAGCTTGAGGCACCAGTTAGTTCTTCAGGTATGAAGACAGAATGTTCATGTCCTCAGAGAGGCCCTCTTCTACTGCTTCCCAGGATGACATGCTGAGCAAAATTGCCAGGTCGCTTGCGTAGTTGTACTTCCTTGATGTTGTTGCGGGTAGGTCGTGGATGTAGATGTTGAATAGCATCGAAAGCCAGCCTGTTCTTTGGGCAGCTGGGGGTCGATCATTGGGGTTAGGTGTGCCAGGATGAGGCGTTCAAGGAGCTTGAAAGGTACGCACAAAGGTACGTGGTTGTTAAGCCATTTCGCGAAATCTCCAGTTACCAGGATAATCTACATGGCAAACTCGACGGCTTGATTCCTGTTTTTATTTACAAATGACAACTCTAATATGAACATTGTAAGCTGTTTTGTGGAAGACTGTCAGAAAACATGTTGACTTTGACCAAGAACTACAGTATGAGAAGAAAGTCACAGCAATGCCATTGACTGCATTAATTTAGCTTTGGAAATTATGTGCATTTGTAAGTATAATGCATATGTAATATGGGGAAATAATAGACACACTCAATTTGTATACTCTCCCAAAGAAAGAGAGGCTCCCAAATATATTTATTCTGTAGTATACTGACAAACAGAAGCCATTAGTCACTAGTCAGGCTAGCGAGAGAATCACTATAGGGGGTGCAATAATCATGTACAATTACCATGTTTTAAACTAGTTTTTATTGGCTGCTGGCAGTGGATCGGGCCCTAATGTGCTACTGTACGTGTTTTAATTGTTCATAATTATGATATCAAGGTCCCAGAGTGCCCAGAAAGTTTCTGTGCTTATAAAAGCTCAAGATAATTCTGCTGCATTCTTTCAAAGGAAATCCTCATTAAAGGTCTGGAGTCTATATGCTATAAGTCCAAAGAAGCTGTTCATTTTTCTGTGAAAAGAAAAATATCCACTTGGTGAACATATATTGAATTTACAGCAGCAGCAGGCCATCAGGATGTTTGAGAAGCCAGGCAAAGGATCCTTCATGGTGTCCCAAAAGGTTTAATTGCCCCTATATTACTCACTTAGCATTTCATTTGGCAGAAAATTGTTTAAATAAGATACATTGCATATTTACATAGTCTGTACCCCTCTTTGCCTTAGGCACTGGAATGTAAATGTTTTCATTGGGGACCCACATTAAATGCATAGATGCTAAATAGAGAGTGTAATGCGGTAAAAACGTAATGCTAATTGTTAATGTGTCGACAATTCCTTTTCCATAGAGCCTATTCTCCCCTGAACTGCACATCGCTGTTACTCTTCTGTTAAGTTCCCATGTCCAAATCAACCATGCATGTATTACATGTGGTGACTACCTGAACGATTGCTTTAAAATTCCATGGCAAGACAAAGGCAGACAGAGCACCAAACTTTCACGCAAGTCACAAAGTTCCAAGTACAAAATTACATGCAAAAATCAAACTTTTTATGTACCGAAGATGACAAACATGAAAGAACATCTGTTGACTACATTAGAACATTTGTATCTCCTCCTGTCTTTTGTTCACAGTAGAAGATTCCACAAAACACCACATTTATTTTCTGTTCTCGTGAGATATCTTCTTCCACACAGCCCTTAACTCACAGAGGATGATAACGCTTAAATGTGTCTCAAACCTTATACATCAGCTGTGTTTGTTTACACTTCTAAGAGCAGAAAAGAGGAGCAGGAGAGCATAGAAACTCAGCCATCCATTTTTCTCATGGAGTCTGTTGCACTGACATCGAAGCAAAGGTTGACCAAGGCTATAAATCATACAGCACAATAGCAGGGATATTTTGGGGCGGTCCATCATTGGCTTGTGTTTTGTTTTCTCATTGCCATCTTGGCAAATTGCTGTTATTAATGGGAGAAAGCATAGTTTGCAGCCCTCATTAGATGTTGTTCCAACAGCACCTCTGATGGATTAAGACAAGCCGGAGGCCTTGTCTGCCTCTTCAGCTACTTAATATGAGCCAATTAACTGCCATGCACTCTGCAGCCTCTCCACTTGGACTTATGTGTTCTTCTTACCATGATACCACCAAGTATCCTGCTTCATTCTGCAACGCCTTTCATTGCCAAGACACATACACGGACAATAAATTACTCATAAATTAGACTGATAAATGGCAACAAATAAAACACTCTTGAACGTCTTGAATCCTCAGTGAAACAGAATGCCAACTTCAACTTCAAGTGTATTGTCACATCACAATTTAAAGGTGTAAAATAAGGGGTGAAATTATTTTCACTTCCACAACTTGCAGCTCAAAGGATAATCATAAGAAACAAAATAACAATATCAAAAATACAGTATACATAAGGTGTATACTTAAAAAGTAAAACATCATGGCAGAGTACCTAACAAACAATGGTCACTGAAGTATGGCCATTTAAAGTGTTAAACACTGCTATAACACTTCTGCCGAGCAGTGATGCACTTGCAGCACCCAGGTCCACTGTCATACCTGTACAGCCAGTTTGGGAGGTAGGGGCACAGGTAGGGGCACTTCCGGGTTGCACCATTAAACTCCACACCCCTCAGAGAGTGTTTGGGTGAAGTTTCAAGGCAATCTGACAAATAGAGGAAGTTGTCAATTTTTATAAAATTGGAAGTCGGTGGGACCACCCACCAAGTTTGGAGCCTGTAGCATGTTGGGAACTAGAGTTATGGCTGTTCAAACCCCAGCCAATTGGAAAGCAGATGGGGTGGGGTTTCAGCAATTACAGCCCGTCCGTAAGACCATCTACCAATTTTGAAGCCTTTAGCATACTGGGAACTGGAGTTATGGCTGTTTAAAGCCCAGCCAATAGGAACACAGAACACAGAACATAGCAAAAGCAATCACAGCCCGTATCACAGCCCTTTTTGGCCGTCTAAAGGTGACTCTCCACCAAACAGACTACTTCAGACCATAGATATAGAAACCTAGATACCTCATTGGCCTCTGCAGTTCGTTGGAGCGACCTGTTTCGTATGGTGGCCGCCATACGCGCTGTGATTGGCCAGTGCCCGTTCCCCCCGGAAATGGGGGGAACGGGCACTGGCCAATCACAGCACGTCTTTTCCAGGACTTGTCAGAATCTAGTTGTCCCGCCCCCACCTGCCTCTGATTGGCCTACTGAACGCCCCTTCTGTGACGCACGCGGACATTTCCAGCTGCCCCCAAGGAAGCGGAAGCGCGCCCACCATACAGACGCTTCAGAGCCAGAGGAGGCGTCTACCTTTATATGTCTATGCTTCAGACTACAACAGACTGCAACAGACTGTTGGCAAAAGTTGGCATTTAGTTCAGCACAAACTGTCGGGCGACTTTGGGCTTGTTTTCCTGTTAAGTCGCTTGTAAATAATCATAGTTGCTGGTTGCTTTTGTTTGGGCTTGTTTCTGAAGTGTAGTTGCTTTCAAGATTCTTGCAGTGGTGCGCCGGCCGGCCACCCATTAGCCAATTTTTATATATATATAGGATTTATCTCCAATTTTATAATGGAAGTCAACAGCTAGGGCTGTTATCGCACAGCTGTTTGAACACCATGCCCAAATTCGGTACATAGATAAGTCATAGACTAGATGTTATAGATGACTGATGTCACAGTCTGGTCACATGAAGTCTGAGATCCACATTGGAGCCAAGTCCCGCATCCACATTGGAGCCACGCCGTTTCTATGTGGATCCCGTGATCCATATAATTCCCTATTTTACTTTTTTGTCATTGGTCACCTCAGGAATGAATTATCTCCAAGTAAAAGCATGTCATCATTTTAGTTTGAAAATTATCAGTGACCGTCTCCTGGAATATGTGCCGGTATATCTGCAGTGTAATATCAGTCACGCAGAACTTCTGATTCATGCCGATGAAGGGTGTGGGAAACATAGTTGTGAGCACAATATAAATGTGTCCGGTCGGCATCCTTCCAATGCAAGACTTAGGCCTGCCCTATATCATATGAAAGATCAATATTGTGCTGTGCTAGCATTAAAACAGAATGGAAGCCTCCTTGTTTAAGCTCAGCTAAACCTGGAATGCTCTAGCTTCCAGACACATCTTGTTGCTGGATATACAGTATAGTATATACATCATTCCCAACACTAAACGATATACACATATGCACAGTACTTCATGTAATTTTTTATAGCATTTAAGGAAAGATGTCTCACTGTTTTTTTGGGCGGTGAAACCGCCCCTATATGTGAGGTTTGGATTTTGCACCCCCCCAACCCTGCGCTGTGATTGGCCACCAGTGTACCCCCCTAACCCTGCACCGTGATTGGCCAATCACAGTCTATTCAGGACTGTGATTGGCTAGTGAAACATGACACATGTGCATAGCACTATAAATAGGACTATGCACTTAAAAAAAACACATTTATGGTTTTTTTTTAAGTTAGGGGTGTTGGTCCACAATATTACTTTTCTTTAAGTGAACTTCCATCACTGTGATGACCACTGTGACCACACCGCCCACTTCACACTGGGTGTGATTTTTTATTAATGGATAACATTTTGTGCTTTCTTGAGTATAGAAATGTGTCTGTAGTGTTGGGATGGATACATCCACTGAGCCCCGACACGGTATATCTGGAACCATGAACACTCCTGGTTTAGCTGGGCTTAAATTCAACAGGGAGGCTTACATTGTGTTTTAATGCTAGCACAGCATAATATCGATCCTTCATGTGATGCCGACCAGACACATTTATATTGTGCTCACAGCCAAGTTGTGTGTGTGTGTGTGTGTATATATATATATATATATATATATATATATATATATATATATATATATATATATATATATATATATATATATATATATATATATACACATCAATAGCTACTATAAGCTATTCTCCAGCCTCGCTGGGCCGATCAGCATAAAACTTTGCGTACACTCCCAGTAGGCCGAGCACATTTTTTAAATCGGCCTCATGGTGGCACTATAACAGGCAGATTCACGTTTTCGCGTATTACTCTTGAACCGTAGGTTGTACTGTCTTTATTTCTTATTATTTATTAATACATTTTCTCCACATATTTGTCCGGGATCATCTCTTGGTTAGATGAAAGTATTTCCTACCACTTTGTTTGACAGAGAAGCATTTGTGTGTGTTAGCCTGGGCTTTAAGAAACGTCAAGCAGCACAAGAAATAGTTGGAATACTTTCGATAATCGGCAACAGAAGCATACGGAACATGTACATTTATTAACTTGTTTGGACGGCATTTGTTGGATATTGAATTGCGTTGGAATTATATGTGTGATAGAAAGTGCTGCTTGCCACTGCAGTGGTTTTTCATAGGAATTATATGAAATGTGAACTTGCCTGGCATGAGTGCATAACCCATGTAAATTACTCTTTTGAAAATCCCTCATCCCTCCCCACATGCTCAGCAGCACGTCCCTGTCATTGGTTATGCTACATTTTCCTCCGTGCTAAATTGCCAATGAATTTAAATTACATTACAATTACTATCAACAACCACCCCAGAAAACTAGCTTCTTACAGTAGCTTACAGTATACTAGGCTTGCTTTATAATTGACTGGATAATGAACCATGATTATATTAACTATAAGAAAATATAATTCTGATTAATGTAGATAATACAGTATATACTGTAGCTTCTCCAGGCATGTATTTAGGGCATTTTAATCTATACAAGGCACATTACAGCAAGTGAGATGCATCCGTGTTTTGATTATTTGAATAGCAAATTAGCAATGTTAGTGTTTTCATTAGTGTATGTTGTCTGTACATCTTTTTGTGGCTCATTTTCCACATATAGATGAGTGTTAGTGTAGCCCCTTAAATTAAACCTATACTACTTATGTCATTTAGCAGAGGCTCAGCTCACCTTTTAGCTTGGTGAGTGCCAACATATCCCACTGAGCCAGCTGACATTTCAGCGATGGAATGTTGATTTCCCTGGAACATGGAAATATTGCAACCACCCTTCTGGAGAACTTGCGGGGAGACATTCATGAGCCTGGGCTGCTCCTCATGTGGGTTCGTACTAAGTGGCTGGGATTTTCTCTAAGAGCATCAGCTCTATTAATGACATGCAACCTCCGGCAAGGTTTATCCACTGAAATTTACTCTAGAGAGAAGATCTCTTCAGTCTTCTGACAGAATTAAGGTCCCCCAATAAGCATACTGTAGGTGCACTGACACGAGAGGTACTCGCATTGATCAGTGTCTGCCAATGCAGAGACCCATTGCTATAGGGAGTGCCGCTGAAATTTCAGCATTGAAGTGTGTCTATTTCTCCACCATTATGTCCAGAGACAGTTCACTTTACTGTGAGAAAACTTTTCTTTTAGAGTGTGGGGAGTGAATGACAGGACAGTATCCAGTGTTATTGTTCTGTCATATTCCCTGATGTGCTAGCGTTACCGTGCATATAACGGATGACATTATGGTCTTGGTTCTCTGGTTCCTGGCTTTGAGAGATACTAGTGTTTATACAAAATAAATAAATGTATTCAAATATCTTCGCCATTTACCTTTCAAGTTGTCCTGAGTCTTGTCAAAATCTCGTAGTTCTGTTCATTCATGCAGTAGTGTGGTGCAGAATTTTAAAGTCCTAATCTAAAATGGGATTCTGTCGACCTTACTAATGGAAAATAGAATCTTTACAGCACTTATTTTCAATTAAGTCAAAAACAGACAGTTTAAAAGACCAGACTTTTTGCAGTTTCATAATTCAACACACTGAGCCCAATTAATGAATTTCATACAACATGAACCAAACATACCCCACTGAAGGTTTAAAAGGCTGTCCTATTTAAGGACAGGTTTAGTCCCCCCTCCCCCCCATGCCCCGGGAACTGAAACGCTATGGAGGTGGTTCAATGAGCACACATTTGTAATGTAAACTGGAGCATTTAGAGTTTCTTGATCCACCTCTCGATTTGATCTTTTTATAGTTTTTCTCCATCGCGTTAACTGGTGGGGTTGTCTGTCTGTGAGAATGATCTCCCCGGCGTCCCCACAAGATAACGTTACATTGTGATCTAAATTTAGATCTCTCGCTCAGCCTCTCGTACTAACAAAAACAGCCAAAATGACTCCTTTAAGCCACCCGCTCATATTGAACATAATTCCTACGGTAAGTAAAATCGTTTACGAACAGAGCTAAATCAGTTTGTGTGCCTCAGCTGTTGTCTTGTCGTGGCTTGTTCTGAGTCGCTGTTGGAGGCGGAGCTGTGTGTGTGTGTGTGTGTGTGTGTGTGTGTGTGTGTGTGTGTGTGTGTGTGTGTGTGTGTGTGTGTGTGTGTGTGTGTGTGTGTGTGTGTGTGTGTGTGTGTGTGTGTGTGTGTGTGTGTGTGTGTGTGTGTGTGTGTGTTTGGTGGCGACGACCTCACCTTTTTTACCTTTACTTTTTTTTTTTTTTTTACAGTTTCTTGATTTAAAAAAGAAATGACATATTTTTGGTTGCCACAGCGCGACCCCAACGGCACCTTCCCGCGACCCCACTTTGGGTCGCGACCCATAGTTTGAGAATCGCTGGTTTAGTCTGATTGAACTCCAGTTGTGACAATCCTTTCCATACATTCACATTCTCAAGTTTATTTAAAAGAAGCTGGTTAATTTGGGCTCCACCAGGCAGTAAGTTCTGTCTAAAGGTGACCTTAGTCACCTCAGTTGAAATTTCCACATCATAGCATAAACGTGTCAAAATAATGTGTCATAAGTATGATCATGCATGCAGTTTGACAGGTTCAAAGATGTCCGTCTATGACACAATACACATCGTGACTCGTGTAGGCTACGACAGACTTCTGGCAGTGTCCAAAACTTTGGGCTATACATGTTCGTCATGCAGTATGGCTGGTGCTATGATGATTGTTATCGTAAGACTGTTATATTACATGTAAAAACATGCAAAACGCAAATTTGTGAAGCCTTCCTCATTTTTTATGGACCAAAATGGAAAAAGCCCCTGGGGCTTTTCATGTTATCCTTTTTAGCATTACCATTGACTGTACTACCTGTACTGTTAACAAACCTGTTAATACAGTATTCAATCAATAATCAATCAATACAAAATGCAGGGAAGTACATTTCTGGTGTTAACAGAAATTACTACTTTTACCAGATATATATATATATTTTTTTTATATAATTATATATATTTTTTACCACTTTCATCTGTTAAATCTGTTAATCTATGTGGAGATGATTTCATGAAAATTGGGGTTATTATAATTTTCCTTTGGAGAATTTCGTTTTCTTGTTTTGTATTCTCAAGGTAAAACTTTCTCCGCATATGTCGTTAGACATAAGTCATAGTTTTGCAGCACAATGTGACAAGTAGATTCACACACAACTCACACAGTCTGATGAGGTGGACAACCATGATTTTACCTTTTTTTTCCTCATTGCGAAGTGTAGCATGTAATGATTGTATGGCCAAAATAGTGCAGTGTGCAAGGCTGCAAGCACTTTAATAAGACAAGACTCCTACTGTATCTCTTTGAATAAGAAGCCGTCTACAGTCATATATCTATCCATCAACATCCTACCTGTTTTAAGCTGATTGGTGTGCTTATATTCATGCAGCTTGCTGTTTATAGAAATTGTGTATAGGAAATTGCATTGCCTATGTCCAGATTTTAGTATCACAACAGATAATAGATAAATCTGTCTGGGCTAGGATTTATCAAGCTTGCTTAGGGATTGATTGATGTTGGTGTACGATCAGGCCATGTTGATGCTGTGAACATCCATCCGCAAGAAGATAGCAACAGAGGAGATTTGACAGGATACCGTAGTGTCCTCGCATATTATCATTATTATATATTTTTAATGTTGATAATAATGATTTTAATTCACCGCGGCAAAGTCCGTATTCCCACCACACTCACACTGATATGTCCGTCACTGATATATCATAAATATTGTATTAATGATGTTATATATTATATTATTATATATTATTACATATAATAATAGATTATTATATCATAATGTTATATAATGCATTACTCTACATAAGACATATTTAACATATACATTATATCTACAATATAAATATACATACTATTATGACATATGAATACATACATATTTAAATATATTTTTTAAATATATATAATGTACACATGAGCCATAAATGAGCCAGTCTTTACAACGGCTCTTTGAAAGGGGTTTGCGATGTTTCGCGGGGGTCCCAAGGGGTCCGCAATGTTTCGTGGGGGTCCCAAGACTCCCAGGGGGTCCGCGGACCCCCAGTGGGTCCCCCATGTTTAAAAAAAAAGATATATATATATCTTTTTTTTCTTTCTTTTTTTAACTTTTCTTTTTTTTGTATCCCACGATTTTGTTACCCCAAAATAAGCAAGCCCTCACTAGAGCCCTGTGTGCGGCTAGGGGGCATGGCGCCCGTAGGGCGCCCGGACCTCTAGTACTATACAATTGTAGAATTGAAGAAAACAGAAGAAAAAGTAATTTTGAGCAAACATATCAGCACTCAAATGTGTCTAAGAGTGCTCTTGAGTGTGTGTAGATTCTGTTCTTACCCAAGAACAAATCACAGCTAAGAAAACATTGGTGGCGTATGCCAAAATCTTCTTGAAAACTCTGTAATTAACAACGGATTACAATAATATAACATTCCCTATAATCAGTAACATGTTACATGTTACTTACATTGTAAGTGATACATACAGTATGTCTATCATATATGGTTTTATTGAAAGGCAATCAAAGGCTACATCGAGCTTAGAAAGCAAACATCGGGTAATGTCCAGGCGCCTCAGTGCGGACACTCATTAGACGACTAGGACACTCATTTATGACATTGTGCGTTTGTTCAACACTCAACTCTTAGCAACAAAGTTTATTTTCATACAATAGGCCTATAGATTACATTTCAATAATACAATAAAGAATACATCACATGGATGCACCTGGGATGTATCATCAGTGTTGTAGCCTGGGGTTATAGGGTGTTTCGGGTCTCGCAACATACACCCTCGCCCAGGTGACCCAACCGGGGTTGATCAAGCCCCAACTTACATCCCAGGTAGCTACCCACGGTCAGTCCTATAGGGAAAG
Organism: Gymnoscopelus braueri; assembly: GCF_963280865.1. Classification (NCBI taxonomy): domain Eukaryota; kingdom Metazoa; phylum Chordata; class Actinopteri; order Myctophiformes; family Myctophidae; genus Gymnoscopelus; species Gymnoscopelus braueri. The sequence continues at coordinate 25,332,706 of NC_137612.1, read as the reverse complement.
ACCAGGCCACTCAGTCCGCTTCTCCGGAACTACTCTGTCTGAACACAGGGAGGCTCTGGCACGTGGAGGGACTAGGCTCTGTCGGTGGCCTCCTGGCCGGGCTCCTCCTTCGTCTCACCAGGTCCATGACCTGAGCGCTGTACCAAATCCGCTGCACCAGATCCGCTGCACCGCCCGATCCAAACATTTCCTCTGGCGTGATGGTTCCTTGGGCCGATACCACTAGATTGGGCCGTCTAATGGTATTAGCTCCACTTGCGGTTCGCTGGAATGGCCCTCCTAAAGGCCTCACCGTAGGTTTGTTGGGCTTCTTCCTCACGGAAGACACAGCCTGGGGCGCTAACCCATACTGCTCCCGGTATGCCGTCTACATTCCGGCTGTCACCCGTCTCTCCGGTGGTCAAGTAAATAGAAAAACAACATTTCTGGGTCCAATTAGTCTATTTTTGTAATAGAGAGGAATGGTCACATATTCCCACCTATAAACATATTGTTGACCAATGCTGACAGCTGGTCAGCAGGTGCTTTCATGAATAGACAATATTTTGGACCAATCAAATAAATACATATATGCAGTAGACCACATTTCCCAACCCCATCTAAACAAATAAATGTTTCAACCTGGCATCCCTAGTTTGGGCAAGTAAATAAAAATAAACATTTACAGAGTGATACTAGTGATAACACGTGTTATAGAGACTATTTTTGTGTCGATATAAATGCAGGTATGCCTTGAGATTTTGACTTTGGTGTGCTTTGGACACAGACAGTTTGAAAACCACTGGTCTAGTTCAATTCAAGACATTACACCAAAATAGGACAGAAATACTGTGTATGAATACAAATATTGTAATCGCCTTTGAAGGGGAAATCAAATTGTTCTATTTTGAGGAGGATGTGGTAAAACATCAGACACACTTCCCAGTGCGTTCTGTATGTCAGTCACATGCCTATATAGTTGATCAACTATTCAGTCATATTATATGAGGGAATATAGTTGGGACAAATGCGTATTTGGTGTATAGGCCAGTAGCAGTGCTGTCGAGCCTATAATGCTGGAGGAGGAGGTGGTGGGGGCAAGATGTCCACTTCAATGCTGTATGCAGGCCATTCTGTTGTAGATATGGTCTCCTCCCTCTAATCAGTTATTGTACTTTGATACAAATGTGAACAATAGACATAGCCTCCTACCTTTATTAACGTGATAACCCTTGTTATTCCCCACTTAATTAGTATTCACGATAGAAACTGCACATACACCACAGTTCTGCTACTGCTTTTACAATTGAAAAGCCTAATCAGCATTTATTTACCCAGACATGGGATGCATAGAAAGTGTTACCCAACACCGTAACACTTGCTATCTATGCATACCATGGCTATAATGCATTATAAACATACTCATAATGTATTATAATATGCTTATAACATCCTCCTATAATTTGACTAACCTCTGTAGTCACGTCTGTAGTCGTCTCATGGTGAAGCTGCCCGGTTCTCCTCAGTGGCTGGAGCAATTGCTCTGATTTTGCACACAGCCATTGACCATTACCATCTGAACTTAACTGCGAAGCCCGTTTTTCAATTTAATAAAATCTCATGTGTCAAACAATGGGAGATAACGTTGCCAGGTTTCGCGCGAGAAACAAGCAGCAAGGTCTATGAAAACAAAGCCAAACGAAACGAGCCCTACAAGCAACAAGGTCTATGAAAAGAAGGCCAAACGAAGCGCCTTCACACATATACCTTGCCTCTTGGAAAACAGCCGATCTACAAGCTCACAACGCATCCCCACACCCACCTGCACTTTCACAACCAACGCCAAAAACCACCAATATAGCCCCTAAACCGCTTACAATAGGCCAACATGGCAACACCAACGTCTGTCACGCTCTGCCAGTGAGCTAGCCCATATGAGCTAGCCTGCTTCCACACCATAGACCCCGCCCACTCTCTGACTGAATTCTTACGGATCTGTGTGTGTGTGTGTGTGTGTGTGTGTGTGTGTGTGTGTGTGTGTGTGTGTGTGTGTGTGTGTGTGTGTGTGTGTGTGTGTGTGTGTGTGTGTGTGTGTGTGTGTGTGTGTGTGTGTGTGTGTGCCACGGGACCCGGGGGGTTCCGGGGGGGGTTGCCCGTGGGGAGGGGTGACCAGGGGAGATGGGGGGGGGGAAACCGCGCGACAGGACGTGCAATAACCCCAAGTTTGCAACTACTTTCGCCTGCGCCCTTCACCGGGTATGGTCTAGTTGTGTATAATTATAGTTATAAGAACTCATAAATATTCATAATGCTTTATAACAATGATCATAACACATTATAAAGCATTCTATAATGCTGCTGTGTAGGACAGCACTACGTAGGCTACGAAAAGCCTTTCGGCCTTTCTAAATTAATTTGTTACGTGCGGTTTCCCGAGGCTAGTTAGGTAGACACGTAACGCCGTGCTCTTTGAGAACCTACGACGGTGGTGTTTCCCGAAGAAAGTTAGATAGCACGTAACGCACAACCAGCTGCTACTAATGAGGGTAGAGCGTAGGTTTGGCCGGGTCCCAGCTGTGTAGGAGGCTCTTACGCAGCTGGCGTAGGCTACTACGCACAACCTGAAATTGCTTTAGGACAACCCGGCTCTTACAGTACGTGCCTGCTAAGGTACTGCGCAGCCTGTGTGGAGAGAGGCTCTTACGTGCGGTGTTTGGGAAACGGCACGTAGACCCTTCGTAAGGGCCGCCCGTAAGTCCCTACTCAGCATCTCTTTGGGAAACGCGGCCAATGAGTGTTCATATGGCTGTTGTTACGACCTGACTCAAGGTTGCAACAAAAGGGAGACACAGGCACAGTTAAAAGTGTATAAAAGGTCTTTATTTAAAGATAAACTAACTATACAACAAACATAACACGTCAGTAAATATGAATGAGCATCAGTGTGAAGGCAGTGTATGGGTGCGAGTGTATATGTGCAGTGTGAATGTTGTAAGGTGTAAACCAAGGTATGTTAACAAACAAACTGGGGAGAGAGGAGAAGAGAGAATCTGACAGAAAGAGGACTGCTTTTAAAGCCCTCAGAGCAATAGGCTCAGGTGCTCCAGATCAGAGCTGATGGCCTCCCAGCTCCACCTACCAGGCATTCAACAGACTAGCACTGGTAGACAGAGTGGGAGGGCGTCACACTGTGTATGGAAGACATGCAATAATATCCTGCTGTATTGTAACCTTATCAATCACTAGAAAAACAATCCAACGTTCATCTAGAGTACTGCTGATGATTGTAGAGTGGGCAATTAGACTGGAGCGTCAGATAAATTATAAGTTGTAGTTGTAACTACTACAAACTATTCACATCCAACACAAAGGTTTTTGCTAGGCAAAAATACACCCTTTGCCATGCACTTATTGCCATGCATATAGGCTCACATGTACACCTTTTGTCATTCATATGTATTGATGTTATAACATATGAAATGTAATGTTTTCATATTGGTCAAGGTGCGCTGTCACAATGTTTCCACATTACATCAGCATGTTTTTATAGTGTGTGTGTCCGCGTGTTTCGCGCACTGCGCATGCATGTACGCTCCCCCGCTTCTAAAAGTAGCACTACAACACTGAACACACCCACTCTCACATTGGATATGTTATCCAATTAATTCTTGTTTTAAGACGGACCCGGGCGACCCGGACCTGTGAGGTTCGTTCCGAGATTCGATTTGTTTCTAGATATTGCATGCAGACCCAACCTATTATTTTATAGCCTACATAATTAAATCTAGCAGCTATAGCAGCCTACAATAAGAGACAATAATATTATTAAAATGGAATCCATGATCGCACACGTGCACTTTGTTTCCATAATAGTAATAGTTTGATGCACTATGCGCTCTCCTCTCTCCAAGTCACTGAACTTAAGCAGGAGCAGCTCAACTTCCCCCGTATATTGCCCTGCTGTAATCTGATCACAGGTCAGTCTAGTCATCGCAGCACTTCACAGCCAGAGAGAGCCCCGAGGGCATCTGCTCCTTTCAAACATTACAGCCAGCATAGAAAGATCAACGATCAAATTTTTGTGTTAGCTTGTCTGGCACTTAGTTGATCGCAACTGCACTTAGCCAGTAGCTAAACAGAACGGTCATTGAGGTGTGAGAGGCGAGCTCCAGCAGAATACACAACGATTGCCATTGCCAACACAATGGGAACGGCTAGACCAGTGGTCGGCCGAGATCGCCAGGTCAATCACTACATAGTGCGGGGACAGTCTGACCATTCTGTCCCCCCCCCCCCCTCCGGTACCTACTGTATGCCTGGGGCTGGGTTACAGTCATTTACATACTATTTAACAAATTGTAGGTTCTCTGTATTAATCAGTGATATCTCCCCTTCCTCCCTTTTTAACCTGTGGAATGCCTCAAGGTAATATTTTAGGTACAATCCTTTTTTCCTTATTGTCTCCGCCAGGCCGAAAGGGATGGCGAGAGAGTATGTTTTACCCCGTGTGTGTGTGTGTGTGTGTGTGTGTGTGTGTGTGTGTGTGTGTGTGTGTGTGTGTGTGTGTGTGTGTGTGTGTGTGTGTGTGTGTGTGTGTGTGTGTGTGTGTGTGTGTGTGTGTGTGTGTGTGTGTGTGTGTGTGTGTGTGTGTGTGTGTGTGTGTGTGTGTGTGTGTGTCCTGTCCGTCCGTTAGCAGCTAATCTCCGGCACCGTTGGCCCGGTCGCTGCGAAACTGTGCATTCAATTCAATTCAAAGGGCTTTATTGGCATGAGAAAACATACGTTTACATTGCCAAAGCATAATACAACAATACAGCAATACAATCAAAACAAAAAATATGTACATTTGAAAGTCAGAATCTTCAATAGATCAATTTCTATGTACCAAGATCACTGGGTGCAGGTATAGTGCCGGAATATACCCAATGATTAGTCTTTAGGGTGGTTGTGCACACACACTCCCTGGATGCCAATTCAGAACCAACATTTTTAACATGGGCCTGTTATAGCGGCACCAGGAGGCCGATTTGTGCAAAACCCATTTTTTGACATTACTCCTACAGATTTTATCCAAACGTCAGGCAAATTGGTACACAGTATCTCTATAGTCATGTGATCAACACAGATCTGTCCGATTTCCCAGATTCCAACCTGATTGGCTAAGGTTGGCTTCCAAAGTTTGCAGGATTGGTCCGTTTTGAACAAAATGCCTCAAATTATGCACGTAGCTTGCAATTTCCTTGACATTTCACACGCACATTCCCACTAGGCCAAGGAAGAAATGCCACCCTTTTCACATTGGCCTGTTATAGCGCCACCAGGAGGCCACAATAACGTACCTGACCTGGCGGAGACCTGTGCTCCGAGGAGCACTTTTTCTAGTTCTATATGCTTCCCTCTGCAACATTTTACATAGTCACAATATCTTCGATTATATCTTGCGGTGAAGCCCAACAACCCACAAACTTGCCCTATTTGGTTAACTGTCTAGCTGATATAGTATTAAAATTGTATGTCAAAAACATTTCCTTCTGTTGAACTCTGACAAAACTTAAATTCAAACAAGAAACATGCAAAGCTCCAAATTGTACAGAACAGTGCTGCTAGACTTTTAACTAAAACCAGAAGAAGAGAACATATTACTCATTTTTGAACTTCCTTAGCAGGTTGTCTGTCTGTTTGCAATCCAATGGCTCGCATTGCACTACAGTGGCATCATGTCATTCTGATCTTGAATGCAAATGTAAATGAATACGCAGGCCAGTTCCTGGTTCCTATACTGTTCTTGCGGTTGGGATCCGTTTGTGACAGGCTGCATCATATTCAGGTTGCTATGAGGACATGGCGATCACGATTCGGCTTGGTAAAAAATGTAACACATAGAACTCTGCCTCAGTGAAAAAGGATGAGATGACTGAACACAAATGAATTCTTCACATTTTGTTTTCTTTCTTGGAACTGATCAAATATTATGAGTGCAAATATTCAGACAGACATTCTAATAGGCGACAAAGTCAATTATCTGTGAAATAGCTAGGCTATAGGTATTGGCATGGCTTTGCAGACTTGAGTCTTGTTCTGGATACTAATCCTAAGACACACTTGTCCGTGTTTACAAATAGGCCTACTGATAGACATTCTCCACCATATGTTTTGTATCAAATAACTTGATAGGTATTTCTTCAGACGATTCCTCAGTGGAATAGTCCCATTCTCAATGCCATTCAAATTCCTAAGCTGTTTCTACAAAGTGTATCGACTGGGGAGGTTTATTCAAGGCCAAACAAGCTTCAGATCAAATTAGTGGTTAAAGGTAAAGCTTGAATGCAATTTAAGGCGTTGCCTGGTGGCTCAGTAATTGCACAGACCATATGCTCATAGTGAGCACGAGGTCCCTGGTGGGAATCTGACCCATCTTGGGGTCTCTCCTCTTTCTCTGCCCTTGGTTTCCTGTCTCTTTACACAGACCCATCTGGCAATTATAATAACAACAACAACAACAACAACAACAACAACAACTTCTTCATGCATTATGTACAGGGAAATGTTTATTTGTTACGAAATGTGATATTTACAATGAAATGTGTTGTCTAGGTCAAAGAAGAAATCTCACTGGAAAACTCCTGGCCTGAATCCCCAAAACAGTTAAATTAAGAAAAACTAGTCCATACCCGTGGGGGGATATGAGCACATGATCTGGCAACCCCGGAGCCAGCGAACACAAAAACGCTAATAAACAGCTGACATTTGGTGAAATCGAAAAACGGGCTTCGCTATTCCGTGCACATGGTAATGGTGAATGGCTGTGTGCAAATTCAGATCAATTATTGCTCCAGCCACTGAGGAGAACCGGGCAGAACAGTTTTGGTCTCACCACGCACTACACCACGCACTACAAACAGACAGAGGTTTCTCAAATTATAGGAGGATAAGAAATTTGTCTAAGCTTTAATCCTGTCGGGCAGTGTCAGCCACTGGTATCTTCCCCGTGTCATTAACTCTTTGACTGCGGACGACGCGATAACGCGTCAAGTGCTACTTTGTCCAGTTGGCCGTCGACGCGCTCGACGCGCTGGACGCGCGTTCATTGTTTAATCTCTGATTGCGCTATGCTGCTTAATATTCAATGTTATTCTCAAGTTCCACTTACTTCACGGACATCTGCATCCGGTTTCATGGCCTGGATTCCGTTTCCGGTTTTTGATTTTTTTTCCCAGTCATTTTCGTCCAAAATAGGTAAATAAACGGGTTTTCACACGGTATAACGGACAAACGGACAGCTTCTCTTCTATAATCTATGGTCTGGGTGACGATCAGTCATCGCCGTCGTGCATCACAACGTAATTTTCGCTGATCAAAACAATCTGGGTGACGTCACATCCGTTTTCATGTTTTTCCTTGTCTAATCTATGAAGAAGGGTGAGAGAGACCCAACGACATGATCACGCTGTCATGTGCTGCTCTCTGCTGGCGGATTTGTGCTGGGTCTTTATATTATGTGTCCTTAAATTATTTTCATGAGAAAAATTCAAAATAAAAAAATAAAAAAACACGAAAATTGCTGGCACTGGGGGAGTACTTTATGAAAATACTCTGGCAGTCAAAGAGTTAAGATGGGATAAAACTGACCAAAAGTTTGGATAAAACTGACACCAAAAATGTTGAAATTGAAGAATGGGGGCACATTGTTAATAAAACTCCTCGCTTTGTCTTTTTCAGGATATTTGACAGTAACCATTGACCCTCTGCCTCCTGTGGTTGTGGGAGAGACCGTTACCCTCAAGTGTAACTTTAAAACTGATGGACGGCTTCGAGAGATTGTTTGGTACAGGGTGAGTTTGCCTCTTTTATACAACCATTGCTGTTATCGTTGTTGTCGGGCAGAAACCTTGTATAGATCTTCTCCATATTTCAACTAAATGAATGCCTTACTTCGTCATACTACAGCTCACAATGTGTTGCGATGTGATGCGTTGAGACCTTGTAGATCTGGAATTGTTTGTGTGTCTGTGGGTTTTATAAATATTTAACTACATTGGATCCATCGCCTGAAAAGTAATGGTTTTGCAACGTTATGCTGTCAATAAAATTGTGGCATTCATTTCAATTCATGCTTTAACTGTACTATAACAGAGGTCAATGGCAATAGTCATATTATGTGTTTTACTGTTTCGATGGGAGAGCAGGCGTACTGTGTCAGATTCACATCATTAGAAAACAAGCCATCGTGTTGGACAGCTGTAGGGGAAGCTGCACTGGCTGTCGCTCGGGAAGCCGATTTCTCAATTGGCTGGTCATTGCCATCACGTCTTAATAGTTCACAGCTGGCCACTCTTTGGTTATTACAGTCCCAGTGGGTGTATTACACTGCACAAATGCTGCTGGATAATTAACCCTTTAAAGCCGGGAACGCATCTGTGTAACCACTTAAACCATTATTTTATACTTTGGCTATTCAAAAATAGCAGATATACAAGCTCATAGCGTGACACCGAGTGCCGCGCTATGAACTTGTAGATCTGCTATTTTGGGAAAATCGTGAAAATGTGTCCAAATCGTTGAATATATATATTTTAAAGCGAACATTTGTAACTCATATCTTTGCTTCTGGGGGTCCCTGGAACAAAATATTTTACTGCTGTCTGATATCTGCTATTTTTGAATAGCCAAAGAAATCAAAAATGACCTGAGATGCGTTCCCGGATTGAATGGGTTAAGTAGCTTGTAGAAAGATCCCCCTTTTTTGTCTTCAACCTTGAGTTCATACGGAGGCAGTATACAGTAAGTACCAAGTCCTCGCCTGACAATGCCTGGCAATACACACTCAACAATGCATTTTGCTATGGGCTATAAGAAATCACTCACTGCACAGTGACATACTGTATACTGGCAGACATGATACAGGGACAATAGAAACATGGGGCAGGGCAGGACAATGGATTAACACACATCTCAACATACTGTTCATATTCAGTAGTAGGGCACACACTGCTGTCTGGAAACATTACTCTCTGTTCTGCACCATAATACAATCATGTGCAACAGTATCTGATCCAATATGTCTAATCTCTGCCCAAAGAGCATGCAAGACAAATAGTTAAATTAATGTGGCAACTGTAATCTCTTCCATGCACTCTAATACACAATTATATTATTACTGAATAATTGGCTTTTGATACTTATTGATGTGGGTTTCAGAATAGATAAACAATAATAACATTCACCTTGGCTTCCACTACTCTGCTGTGCTGGGACAATGTCCACTGATGAGCAAGCAAACACTTTATTGCTTAGGCAGGAACTCTGTCTTTAGAATGGCTTCTCTTCCCTTCGCACTTTTATCCTTTTCGAATAAAACCGTGTCTCAGAGCTCATCTTAGCAAATGCTGACCTTTCAAGATAGGACCAAAAGAGATTTATAGCACTTTACACATAGAGCACCATAGATCACTTTGAGCACTGTGACAATTTCATTGAATCAGGCAGGAATTGGAAACTTATTTTGTTTATGCCATTTTTTGTCTCAAGCTTTGGCAATATCTATTGATAGCTGTAGATTTTGAAAAATGACCCATGCAGGATCAAGGCTGCATGCCCATATTAGAAGTTTGCTAGTAGTGAGGAAAGAGAATTGGGTGGTAGCAGGAATCTGTATCTTGTGGCCCACAGCCCAGCACACAAGCACTAATAAATTATAAATCAATTACCTGCACTTGGCTGCCACATTTTCTTTAATCTCAGCTTTTTACTTGACTAAATGCTGCATACTTCTCATTTTACTTCCTGTTGAATTGGAACTGGGGGTTGATACCTACCTGGGGAATGCTCATATCTAATCGTACCCTGGCCAATGAGTCAGACGAGCTTGAATGAGCTGAGAGATCTCAGCAAGGGCTCATTCATTACAAGGTTGTTGCTGTTATCTTGACAGACTCTGTTTGAGGATTTTTACAATGCACAGACTCCACTGCATTCTGAAAACCACTACATCCACAGGCTTTAGGCTCCACTTAATCAAGATTGTTTCTTTTCATGGAACCTTTTCTTACAGCTAGTGCAGCCCAGAGTTCTCTTCACCCTACTATCCAGTATAGAGAGAGATAAACGTAATAGGCTTGATAGGCGGTCCCCCCTGGGTTTCTTCTTCTTTGTTTTAATGAAAGTGTTTAGCATTTTCAATTCCCTCTCAAAATCATGATCACATGGTCATATCTGAAAATAATTTCAGTTCACTTAAGAATACCCACAATTAAGTGAGACAGACAGACAGACAGACAGACAGACAGACAGACAGACAGACAGACAGACAGACAGACAGACAGACAGACAGACAGACAGACAGACAGACAGACAGACATATCCTTTAGTCCTGCCACTGTAGCCTGGTTCCAGACGAATCTGCCATTGCAAAATTGCATCGCACTTTAGCCCTCGGCAGATTAGGTCTGGCCCCCCTCAATAGAGATTTCATTTCTCTCCCTCCGAAGTCGTGAGGGACCAATCAGGGCCCAGTATCCAAATGTGGGCGGGCTTATCACCTTATTTGGAGCAATGACGTACAATGCAGGAGACTCATTTTCAGTATCGGCATCGGTAGTAAACGCGTTAGAAAATATTTATTTTCTAAAAGACGAACAAACAATTGCCCTTTAAAGCTTTTGTTGGAAAGAAAGATGTGTTAAGAATAGTTTAATTAAATACTAAATACGAGTGGAGCTAGCTTTCGTTGTTTACTATTTCAGCACTGACGCTTGTGTGTGACGTACTGTAGCAGGAAGCACTGCTCTGATTGGTTTTAGGTCTAACCAATAGAGTCCGTTTGGATCTTTTTGTAACCGCCCCTTGGAAAAATAGGGACCAGACTAATATCCACGCAGTGTGTCGTGTGATATTGTCTGGCCACGCGAGGCTACTGCCACTGGGCACTTCAGGAGTTAACGGAACAATGGCCACTAGAGTGTATTGACTTTGCACTGAGGGGGCCACGTGATTGCTGTTGTTGTGTACTGTGCACTACCGACATCTAATACCTTTTATGCAGTCTTTTATGCTTTACTAGCATACCAAACAGTACTTATATACCAGTTGATAAGAGGGGTCCCATTGTGCTGCCTGTAGAGGAGAGGCACGTCAGGATTGGTGGTGGTGGTGTGTGTGGGGAGAGTGTTGTTCTTGGAGCCCGCTCTTCAGTGAGACACGTGGCAGCTTACCTCATACTGTGTTCATTCTGATTCAGTCATTCTAATGAAGATATACCAAAGGACCTCTCCCAGTGGGGAATATACTGGGCTGTTGCTGACAGTGTTGCTGCAAGCTCGCCTGTTGAGTGCCATTCTGCATCACATTTCAACCCCCCCCCACAATCACACACACAGACACACAGACACACACACACACACACACACACACACACACACACACACACACACACACACACACACACACACACACACACACACACACATGCACGAAACACAATTCAGCCCTCTCCTGTTCGCGTGAACTTTCTTTATTGCTCATATCAATGACTAACTTATACTCTATGATTCTACAGTACGTCTTTTTCAGGAAACATCCCTTAGTGGAGGCCTTCAACTTCAATTCTGTATGCACAATGGCTCCCTCTGAACACATTGCCATTATCTGAACAGAACAGAAGCGCCGTACGCGGCGCGTCCTTAAGAGTTCACCAGCTGTGTTACTGGACACGGGCCAGCTGCCCGAGTTGCTTTGAGGAAAACATGACGTTCTTATTTTCGAAATGTGAAAGAGGCAGTGCTCTGAAAACACTGACCCGATTCCAAATGTGCTGTCATAAGTTATGTCTTGAAAGCAATCATAAGCTGGTGTTATAGTGCTAGACGGTGCCCACGCACACTTCCTTTTGCACGGCATGCTATTCTAACACCAGCGGCTCTCACAATGCCTCTGGTGGTGTGTTTCTTTTTTTTTTTTGGCTTTACTTGTGGCCCACGTTTTGACAAATCCCATTAAAGCTCTTGACAGTGTCAAAGCACAGGATCCCAGCTATGCAAATGACTCTTCTTCGGGGCACAGTGTGCCAAGAAATACTGGAGTGCAGTACCCTCCAGTGCAATATGTCAGACTGCTGGCTTTTTCCTGCTTAAATGATATCCCCAAACGCTATGGTGCCGATGGGTCACTGGCTATTTGACCCAGCTGGAATTCCTGTTTCTGGACAATGGAGAGACAGACATAGTAAAATCAGGAGTGTTCATTTATACAAATGTAACCAATTGGACCTGTGTTAATTTAACTCTGAACCTGAACGTGTATACAAATGTATACCAAATGGACCCATAAGGTATACATGTGGACCCAAAGGGTCCATTTGATTACATTTGCTCATCAGAGTCAGAGTTGAATTAAAGCTAAGGATTTTATTGTGTAGGAGTCGTCATATTCTAAATCCGAGTTTTAAAAACTCCAAGGCAGGGTTGCCTGGGCAACTGGAATCGGCGGGTAGCGCAGAGAGCTCTCTGATTGTGTACACACAGCACACTCCTGTGGGTTTTTTGTGTGTCTAACTTCCCGCTGCTTAAATCCTCAAGTGTAATTGTGAAATATTCCCTGTGTGTGTACAGTAGATATAGGTTGAATGAGGTATATATATATAGGTGCCTTTTTTGTGTGTGGTCATTTTCATTATCAGCATTAGTACTGATTTCTTTGTCAATTAAAATAAGGATACATTTATTAATTCCATAAGAATGTGAAATCCTTTTTTTTTTTTTTGGCATATGATATATGATATTAAATATTTTTTCTTTGATAAGAGATACATTTTTATTTCAAGTAGGCCCACAAGAGCAACATGCATGGCAGTGATAGTAAATCTCACGATCAACAGTCCAAGTAATTGTTTGACATCCTATTTACACACAATTTAGCATTTGTTGAATAGAAATTACATTTTTCCTGGATTGCATTGGGGGCCTATTAGGTTCCTGATGTGGTCATTGTCTGCTTCAGTTTTGTGTCCTCAACCAAATCTAATTTCATGGACAGAAGACCCTGCGATTGAGCAATCTCAAGTGCCACATTAACAGTAATTTCTAAACAAGGGGTAGGGGGGAAACAGTGCTCCCCCTGTTTAATAGTATGCAGAATTATGCTTTGTTCACATGGCCCCATCTGCTTAAGCCTGTCTCCACAGGGAATCCCCTACTGGCCTGTATTGTCCAGATATAGCTATTGCAGTGCCCATTCACTTGAAATAAACAGAACTACAGCTATACTTTTGACCCCTTCCCGAGAGGGATAAAAAAATATAAACGTTACAGGGTGCTGTCGTGAGTTACAAAGAATTAATGGTGCCAACTAGATGAGTTTTGTTTCAGTGTGTTTTTTTTGTTGATATTTTAGTTCTGCATAATATTCAAGAACTGTCCAGTACTGACTGCAGCTCTATAGATTGGGTGTAATTACATGAAGACTGACTAATCTAATTCAAAATGTGTGTATTGATATGGAAGGCAATGAAAATCCCAGATCTACAAGATCACAACACAATGTGTAGTGACACATTGTGAGGTTGAAGATCAGCTATTTTCACTATTTGACGTACCAGGAAGTATATTGGGTTAAGAGAGTGACAAAAGCATCCGTCATCTCTACTCCTCTGCTGCCCAAAGCTGAATTAAACACCCCAAAGGTGGAAGGGGAGATAAGGTGGTATGGATCACTGCACCACAACCTTCGCTTTTGAGGATGTCACCAGGCCAAATAAGCCACCTGTTATACATGGAATGATGATTAGAGACTTCAGTGTGTGTGTGTGTGTGTGTGTGTGTGTGTGTGTGTGTGTGTGTGTGTGTGTGTGTGTGTGGGGGGGTGGGGGGGGGGGGGGGGGGGGGTGTGCGTGCGTGTTAATGGCAGTGACTGCTACAGTGGCAGGTTTGTTTGTTCCCATATAGCTAAGGGTGAATAAATGTGTCCTCCTCATTGTTTGTCTTTCCCATTGATCCCCAGGTATCTATCAAAGGCATAGTCTGTGTCTAATTAATTAGTTATTTCAGGAAGTTATTATATGGAACATCTCTCCAGGAGCTCATTTGTATTTAATTTGTTGTTACCCATTGTCATCTTTGATTTCCATAGCAACATTGGCACGGTTTTGTCATGTTAATCAATTCAAGTATTAGTATTAGTTTGGCACCATTATTTTCATTGTTTGATCTTCACTTGATAAATCAAGAGCTACACAATGAAACCTCTTTATATTTTTACGCAGGAATGAGAATCACTTCATTCGCAAATGTTTGAACATGAAAATAATTTGGCTTGGCAGGTTGCCAAGCACACGTAAGCACCACAAAATATCAAATTATTATAGTCTTAAAAATATAATAGATACGGTATATTACATCACTTTGCTGTTTTGATTCTTGCAGTTTATAGCATAGCAAAATTGTATCATCAAGTCTGAAGGTTCATGACATAGATTGCAATATAGTCACATAGACATTCCATCAACAATGACTATCTGTGACAGGATTTAAATTTAGTCAGCATACCTCTGGCCCTCTCTATGACACTCTCAATATAGTACTAGTACCATCTCAAACTCATGTCTTGAACATTTGCAACTTCTAAAGTAATACCACATTAGATTTTTCAAATCGATTAATTGTATGGGGCTTTATTGATCTCACACATTATTAGTATTTATTGTCTCCGCCAGGCCGAAAGGCATGGCGAGAGAGTATGTTTTGCCGTCCGTCCGTCCGTCCGTCCGTCCCTCCGTCCGTGTGTCCTGTCCGTCTGCGGACAGCTAATCTCCGGCACCGTTGGCCCGGTCGCTGCGAAACTTTGCACACACACTCCCTGGATGCCAATTCAGAACCTCTGCCCCACATTTTTCACATGGCCCTGTTATAGCACCACCAGGAGGCCGATTTGTGCAAAACCCATTTTTTCATATTACTCCTACAGATTTTATCCAACCGTCATGCAAATTGGTACACAGTATCTCTATAGTCATGTGATTAACCCGGATCTGTCCAATTTCCCATATTCCATCCTAAGGTTGGCTTCCAAAGTTTGCAGGATTGGTCCGTTTTGAACAAAATGCCTCAAATCATGAACACAGCTTGCGATTTCCGTGAAATTTCACACGCACATTCCCACTAGGCCGAGGAAGAAATGCCACCCTTTTCACATTGGCCTATTATAGCACCACCAGGAGGCCACAATAACGTACCTGACCTGGTGGAGACCTGTGCTCCGAGGAGCACTTTTTCTAGTTTTAATTATATTATATTTATATTTGTCTCCGCCAGGCCGAAAGGCATGGTGAGAGTATGTTTTACCCCCTGTCCGTCCGTCCGTGTGTTTGACCGTGTGTCTGTGTGTCCATGTGTCATTCTGTCGTTCTGTGTACAGCTAATCTCCGGCACCGTTGGCTTGATCGCAGCGAAACTGTGCACACACACTCCCTGGATGCCAGAGCAGAACCTCTGCCCCAAAATGTTCACATGGGCCTGTTATAGCACCACCAGGAGGCCGCTTTTTGCAAAACATTTTTTGACAGTACTCCTACAGATTTTATCCAAACATCATGCAAATCAGTACACAGTATCGCTATAGTCATGTGATCAACACGGACCTGTCCGATTTTCCATATTCCATCCTGATTGGCTACGGTTGGCTTCCAAAGTTTGCAGGATTCGTCCGTTTTGAACAAAATGCCTCAAATCATGAATGTGAGATTTCACACACACATTCCCACTAGGCCGAGGAAGAAATGCCACTTAAAATCTTTCAAATCAGCCTCATGGTGGCGCTATAAAAGGCTGATTTGTGTTTTTAACTATAACTGCACCGATCTGCGTGAAACTTTGCACGCACACTCCCTAGAGGCCAAGGAAAATCATCTGCCCTGCATTTTTCACATTTGCCTTTCATAGCGCCACCAGGAGGCCGACTTATGTAAAACAGATTTTTTTATATTAAGCCTTCAGATTTTATCAAAATTTCACCTAAATTGGTACACAGGATCTCTATAGTCATGTAATCAAGATGGATCTGTTTAATTTTTCATATTAATCAGGATGGATTGGCTAACATTTGACATTTAAAGTTTGCAGGAGTGTCCCGTTTTGAACAAAGTGCCACAAATCATGAACGCAGCGTCCGATTGCGGTGACACTTCGCACGCACATTCGCACTACGTTGAAGAACAACTGCCACCCTTTTAACACATCGGGTGCCAAACACGGTCTGAACCGTGTTTTCACAGAGTAGCGCTTTGGTGCCGAACACGGTCTGAACCGTGTTTTCAGTCTTTTCGTTTTTTTTGTTTTTTTCCACACGGGAGGGGCTGGAGCAGCTCTGGAATCACCCGTGGTGATTCTGAGAAGGAAAGGACAGATGGATCACCGTGTCAAAAAACATGGCTCCCATCCACTTCCGTTCTATTTCCTTCTCTAAAACCCCTATAACTCCGAAACGTTTTACGCTGGGGAAAACGACTCATTTTGTATGCACGATCGCTCCGCCATTGTTACTCGTGTGAGAGATGTTATCGTTCCAGGCGTTAGCCAGGACCATCGGGCAAAATGGAGGCATGCTTTTTTTCACATGGAATGCACGTCGTGGAGTCTACAGTTTAAACAGCGCTGCGCAGCTCAACGGTGAGATTTCGGCACCGAACGTATTCTGTCATTATAAAATGCTGGCACCCAATGTGTTAACATTGCCCTATTGGAAGCCGATTTTTGCAACACTTTCTTTTTTATATTACTCCTACAAATTTTGTCCAAACATCATGCACATCGGTACCCATTATCTCTATAGTCAAGTGATCAAGATTGTTCTGTCCGATTTTTCATATTCCATCCTGATTGGCCAATTCCGAACATTACTGGCCCACAATAACCTTCCTGACCTGGCGGAGACCTGTGCTCCGAGGAGCACTTTTTCTAGTTTTCTTTTCTTTTTTAATTTATTTGTCATATCTAGTATTGCTGTTGTTATTGTTATTGGGTTGCTGTTAGCACAATCCTTGCATTAGCACGGACCTTGCCACACCAGCTGCTTGTACCGGTTTGAGTACAACAAATAAACTCAGACGGCTCAAACATGACAGTGAGTGGATCAGAGAATTGTGGTGACATTTGCATTAGAGCAGGAGAAGATTCTGCATGCCAGAAGAGTCCTAGAAATAAACTGTAAATGAAATATGCTGTAGATCATGAAACAACATAAGTACTGTATATATTTAGAGAGAGAGAGACTGTGTGTGTGTGTGTGTGTGTGTGTGTGTGTGTGTGTGTGTGTGTGTGTGTGTGTGTGTGTGTGTGTGTGTGTGTGTGTGTGTGTGTGTGTGTGTGTGTGTGTGTGTGTGTGTGTGTGTGTTAGTTCAAAGTAACTCTAGGAAAGGCTGTGCTGGGACTCCCCCACAACAGTGATAATCTAAACATACCATCAACTTACCTATCTATATGATTATTATTAATATTTAACTTATGGGCAGCGAAGAGCGGATCAATCACAACTCAACTTAACTGACAGGCTGGGGGAGATCCTGTTTGCTCTTGAGACCAGTCTTCATCTTTACACAGAAGGTATTTATCGTCAAATAGCTGCTGAATTCAGCCCTTTTTAAGTCAATTTAAATAGAGATCTCACAATGCTGCTCCCAACAGTAATTGATATTGATCTTGTTCCGTTTCATTGTAATGACAATACACCTCATTGTGATAGGCTGTGCCTGTGTGTAAAGAAGTGATCATTGAGCACATCCTGTCCCTGACTGCAGCAGGCTATGTTCCAGACACCTCTAATAATGCAAGCGTGGATCTAAAGCAATTGGGTTTGATTGCATTTATTTGGGCATAACTACGTTTAGTTCATTATTGCCCTAGGCAAATGTGTGAGCCTAGGTGCAGGTTCCGCTACTGCACATTGTTCAAACAGGCATACTGTATATTGACATTATACGCTGTTATGATCAGCATAATCTTTTTTTATTTTACATACATCACACATATGATACCATCTGGCTGATCTCTCTCATGTCATCGTGTGTGTGTGTGTGTGTGTGTGTGTGTGTGTGTGTGTGTGTGTGTGTGTGTGCGTGTGCGTGCGCAGAGGTGTTTTTTTTTACTGGGGGGAAGCTATACACTTTCTACACCATTTTATGTGATGACTAGTTTGACGCGTAGTAACGTCAGGCTGTAGTTCTAGATGCTTCTTGTCGAGCAAGCAGCAAGTACTTGTGACGGTGGTGTGCAGAGTGTGTACTGTACATTATCTTCTATCTCTCTTCTATCTCTAACTTGTCTGTCGCTCTAATTTAGCAATGGTGCGAATGTGCTGCGTTGTCGGATGCAATAGCAAGTGTTCAGACGTTGGAGTTAAAATGACACATTTCCAACTTGGAAGCAAAACTACGGAGATCAGATGTCGGAGATATCAAATAAACGTTGGCTTGGGTGTCAGCTGTATGACGAAATAACAACATGGGGAACAACATTCCCAAACACATACTACTGTAGGCTCTCTACCCGTGCTCAGACGAGCATGACAGCATACAATCAAAATATGAAAATCAGCTGTGCTGATCAGACGGAGTCTCGCAGAGCAGTACCGGCTAAGTAGTTGGACTAGCAGTTTGCATGGGAAGTTTGCAGTCGTAGTAGCTAAATCTAGCATTATTTACTTTTTTTAAAAATTTCTATCGAATATCTTAAATACAATGAGATTGAGCTAACGGTTAAGTTTTGTTTCTCTATGTGTCCAGTCTGAGAAAGGTTGTCTAGCGTGGCTCACAGTGGCTGACAGAGGGGCTCACGGTGGCTGAGTAAACAGGGACTCTGTCTGTCTGTCAGATGGACCCCAGGATAGAGATAACACTTGCAGAAAGGTTGTGATTTTGATGGTAACTGTATAATCGCAATATTACACTCGAGGTAGGGTGTTTACATCATGATTATAGCTGCTTCCTTATTTATAACTGTCGTCACAGTGAGTCATAGCCACGTCAAACAAGATGGTGACTGGAACTACATCATCCTGGGCGAGTCTCCGCCCTTTGCCCGTTCCTTATAGGCTATCATACATGTAGCAGGAGGGACAGCGAGTTCCAAAAGCGGCACCGGCAACCTCCGCTGTGGTGCAGCCCCTAACTGAGGAGAATGTCACCTAAATGGAGCTGTGTACATAAGTCATCTTTCTCTGCACATAAAATCATATTACAAGTGAGCAAACATTGATCATTGGCTGCAATTTAAGAAGAAAATATAGATGGGTAAAGTGACGATCGTTAATGATTTTTGTCATAAATGCTCGTGTAAATATCATCGGCTTGCCCATCAAGGGTAACAAGTGAGACACTTATCAATACACAATAGTCAATGTTGGCAGTAAAAATAGTTGGTTTCTATTGTGTTTCAGCCCTAATAGAAAATGAATGAATCACAATGCAAAGCTCCACATTAATGTATAGCCTATTGGTTTTGTGGTCATGCTGTTTGCACAAGACTAGATGGGATCCTCATGGGGTTTATAATTTTATCCTAACCTCTGTTTATTTCACAGGAAATTTGGAAAGTGTCCAATCGTACCTCCAACAGCCAATGGCCATGGTCCTACTGGGTCCCAATGTGTATCCCCAATCAAATTATCCTTCTCCAAAACATGGTGTGGATGTTCATGTACAGACGTAGCCATTTCAGCCATATGAACCCTAGCATTTGGCGAAAAATGTGTGAACACTCTGAAAAACTAGCTGATATACAAGCTCACATCACAATGCATTGCAAAGTAGGACACTAAGTACAGACTACTGGGTGACCCCAGGCAACGAAGTATAGGGTAAAGTGGTTAATTATGCGTCTCGGTTCCATCCATGGTACACGAAAGTCATTACGCAGATCTTACTGTATTGGAAATCGCATATTGCAGCACAGTACATCATGCCTTATAGCCTGAGTTCTATATCGTTGCTTCGGATGGAAACCTTAGTACTGTATGTCCAGAATGTCATTACTTTTCAGGAAATGGCATGACAACTCTCAGAAATAGTGAAAATAGCAGACCTACAAGCTCACAATGCTTTGCGATTATTGTTGTAGATCAGCTATTTTCACTTCTTTTGCTTGACACTGTGGTATAACGAAGTAGGCCATTAAGTGAAGAAAAAACGTAAAAAGGTGAAATATGGACACACAAGGTTTCTGCCCTACAGCGACGATAATTATACTTAGTTCCACGCAGTGTTGCTCAACAAACATAGCCGTCGCGCAACTAAGTATAAATCAGCATTTGACACACATTTTGTTTGGCTGTCTGTAGAATGCCTAAAATATCAAATGATACCTTAGAAAAATCAATAACCAAATGAAATGCAAAAATCTGTGCCTCAAGCAAAATGTCATACATAAAATAGATTAGCTACAGCAATCTAGCAAGGCAATTAATGGGCATGCACAATAATATGCATGTGCAACTACTGTGTGACTTCATCAAGCAACGATCCAAGCACAGAAGGAACTGCTGGTAAAACCGAGAGCTTGTCACAGCTTATCATGGATTATGTGCTTGTTTAATAATAATTAATTATTAGTTAAATAAAGGGGTAAGCTTTCTGAAATTAACAGCCGATATTCACTGCAATGTTTTTCAAGGTTTTATAAATAGGACATACTGTAGAGGGGGAAACAGCTGCTCAGATAGTTGCAAGGTGAGAAACAGGAGAAAAAAATATAAAATACTAATTATAATATAATGGTAAGAATTTATTGTAAAAACAAAAGCCAAAGTGATAAGAATAACTGATAAGAATAAAAACACATGCTTACCCCAGGTATGCTGAGTACAAAAAAGCAATAGACCTATGTTTTGCCCCAAAAGTACATTTTAAAATAAAATACCAAATAATTAAATGAAAAACATATTTTCATGTACAGTATGTCTGTTGTTGGAGTCGATCAGTTTATGTGTTGTGTTAGAGGCTTGATTGGTTAAACTGTATGCAGCTGGTATACAGATGGGCCCGATTACCATGGAAACCGGAGGCACAGCTGTGCAAATTCTTTACCTTAGTTACGATGCTACCGTCTCAATTCATCCTTTTGGACAAAACATGTTTATAGGGACATTCCTAACTAGATATCAGGTGACACAGAGCTTCCTTTCAAGTGAAGACTGGAGCTTATTTACATCATAGTTAGTGGTGGGAAATCAGATTAACTAGGGCTTGCTGGAGGACAATTAATGCATTTGTCTGGAGGACAATTCAACAGTAATGTATACCTAAATGTTGTTTTTCATCCTGTGCTTATGATGCTGACCACCTGCATTAGAGTAAAAACATCCCGCGCCCACCACATTTTTGTTGGGTCCCATGGGACCGGCGGTAACCCAATCCCGTTGCAGACCTCTTTATGGAGCAGAAGACATTACTACTACTATAGTTGTCGCTTTCGTTCATACACGTAACGAGTGTGAACTTGAGCGTATCAGAGCAACGGATGTATTTCGTTCTAGTCATATCACATAGATTTACATCTATGTAATATAATGGAATCAAAGCTGGAAACATGCCCTTTCCCCCCATTCTGCTGCTATACTGTACTATCTCCACAGTGAAGTCCTTGAACTATTATTTCAAAGAAGACTAACGTGTGTGTGTGTGTGTGTGTGTGTGTGTGTGTGTGTGTGTGTGTGTGTGTGTGTGTGTGTGTGTGTGTGTGTGTGTGTGTGTGTGTGTGTGTGTGTGTGTGTGTGTGTGTGTGTGTGTGTGTGAATTGTTATTGATTATACCCTCACACCTTTACTACTAAATGGCACCTAAGCTGAGCTATTTTGAAAAGCTTTAATATCCTACATATAATTTGAGTAAGCTCTGTCGGTCGGTCTGTCTTGGTGTCTTGGTGTCTTGGGTCGTCTGTGCCCCAAACTGCGCATGTGTCGTTGCCAGGTTTCGCGCGCGAAACAAGCAGCAAGGTCTATGAAAACAAGGCCAAACGAAACGAACCCTACAAGCAACAAGGTCTATGAAAAGAAGGCCAAACGCAGCGCTTTCACACATATACCTTGCCTCTTGGAAAACAGCCGATCGACAAGCTCACAACGCGTCCCCACACCCACCTGCACTTTCACAACCAACGCCAAAACACACTACCACCAATATGGCCCCTAAACCGCTTACAATAGAACAACATGGCAACACCGTGCTTCTACACCATAGACCCCACCCACTCTCGCCAGAGAGACACATTTCGTGGCTGCCTCCGTGGTGTCTGGTGTGTGTGTGTGGGTGGGGGGGAGATGATCGCACCACAACTTCGGTCCGCGCGTGTGTGTGTGTTGGCGACGGCCGACGGGGAACGGCTCCGCCTGTTAGATCTTTATGTGCGCGGGTGTTTGTGGGTGTTCTGTTCCTCCACGACGGGATGTGCGTGTGTGTGTACACACTACACCATTGGTTCTCAAAGTGGGGTCCGGGGACCCCCAGGGGTCCTTGAGGGAGTTCCAGGGGGTCCCCAGCTAAATGATAGATTAGGCACCAAATGGACCCTTATGGGTCTGTAACTCTGACAGTGTACAAATGGAACCAAATGGACTCTAACGGGTCCATTTGGTTCCATTTGTACACTCTCACAGTTACATTAACATACATTTTACCATATAAACTGGGGTCCAAGGGATAGAAATGCCATTAAATGGGGGTCCGTAGCCCTAATGTCAAACTGGGGGGTCCTTGAAATTAAAATGGTTGACATTCACTGCTAGAGCCGTACAAAAATCTTCTCTTATGGGGGTCCCTCGCATATCTTTTCAAATGGGGGTCCGCGGGCTAACAACTGTCAATTTGGGGGTCCTTGCCATGAAAAAGTTTGAGAACCACTGCACTACACTGTACAAACTCACTTTCGATCCCTGATAAACTGTCTGTTCTCACCGCATAAGCCAAACTGCACACTTTGGGTGCTCATATCCCCCTACGGGTATGGTCTAGTGCAATTAAACTGAACAGAGCACACTGTAGGTTGCAAGATTGTCATGCTGAACCCCATTTTCTGTCGAGCAATGTTCCCAGCTATGTCCCTTTGTGTTTATAGCTGATACAGGACAGAATTTGACGTTAGCTTTCTAATTCTCATTCTGGTTTTCAGAGTCTGTTCATGCAGAAACTATACGAGGTCATTTTGTGTATTTCAGTGTCTTTGCTGAAGACTGGAATCATGTTTCTCCCCTCCACATCAGTTGCCATTATGATGTCTGATTATGATTATGATTGCATTCATTACTATGATTGCGATGGGCCCTGCTTAATTTATACTCTGACGTGCAACTGTGTCACATGCTGAAAATAGCTTAACTACAAGTTATGCTATGCCGTGTGTTGTGAACTTGTAGATTGGCTATTTTCAGCAAGCGACACCATCATACACCAAACTATAAATCAGGCTTTCCTCTCCAGGTCTCTGATGTTTTCACTTGGTAATGTTTTCAAGACTGTTAGCACTGTGGGGTTTAGTAATGTCTTCAGGACTGCCCTGTACCTGTTGACCACAGCGTCAGGTATTTCACTACATAACGCCTACTACTTCTCTCCGTTTCTTTCCCTCTCTTCCGATTCTCTCTCTACTCTAATATTTTTGAGCGGTGTAACCGCTCCTATAAGAGGGTTTAGGACCCATTCGTGGCGAACGTTTTTCTTTCCGTCGTGAAAATTTGTCTTTCGCTTTGACGCCATGCTGTGGAAAACACGCCCATAGGCTAAGCTCTGCAGGACGTGCCGTGATTGGCTAGCGAGACACATGATGAAATTAACTTCAAACTTCGCAGACGTGCTGTGATTGGCTAGCGAGACACATGATGAAATTAATAATAATGTAAAAAATGTAAGCACGTCACTTCGCAGGACGTGCTGTGATTGGCTACCGAGATGCATGATGAAATTAATAACTCATAAATAGCACCGCTCACTTCACACTGGGTGTGATTTTTATTTATTCCCTGTGTTGCCATGGTCTTTTCATAACAGGACTGGGATCCATCAACCTATAGAATGAGACATAGAAGAAATAGGACATAAAGGCACACGGTAGTGGTTGTTTAGTGAAATGACCGAGGGAGGTAATGGAGGCTGAGAGATTGGATGTATGATGGGGACTTGTGGCAGAAACTACTGAAAGCTCTAGCTGAGACTTTGACACATTCAGAGAGGCTATAACCATAACACTCAATGGTCTGTCTCCTCTATCTTTAGCCCCCTGTCTACTCTTCTATTTAAATTACAAAAACAACCATTCTACTGGTGCATTTTTTGACGGTGATTGTGATCTCCATTAGATTATGTCAGAATGGTCACAGTCCATAGAATGTCCATAGGTCTGCCCTCTGTGTTCTGTAGACTGACAACTATCCTAACTTAAGCATCACGCACGCACGCACGTGTGCTCACACACACAGGGGCGTAGCACAACATTCTGGGCCCTGGGACGACGAGGAGTCTCTGTGGGCCCCTCTCTTAGCATCTTTTGAAAATGTTTTGCAAATAATTGAGCCAACAACTGTAGACATGAATCTGTTGGGGAATTGTGGGTAGCCTGTACAAAAACATAACATTATTTCATTTTATAACTGTAAACTTGCAACATGATATGATATGCTATCTTTCCTTTCCTTTCCTTTCCTTTCCTTTCCTTTCCTTTCCTTTCCTTTCCTTTCCTTTCCTTTCCTTTCCTTTCCTTTCCTTTCCTTTCCTTTTCTTGCACCGACCGATATGCCATGTATGGAGATCTCTGTATCTGTCA
Source organism: Gymnoscopelus braueri (assembly GCF_963280865.1). Taxonomy (NCBI): domain Eukaryota; kingdom Metazoa; phylum Chordata; class Actinopteri; order Myctophiformes; family Myctophidae; genus Gymnoscopelus; species Gymnoscopelus braueri. The sequence continues at coordinate 25,307,936 of NC_137612.1, read as the reverse complement.
GTCCTTGTCCTTTTAAGGCCATATATGAAGATCCCTGATGTCATCAGTATATGCCCAATTATGGGCATGCCCCCTTTTGTGCACATATATGGAGCTGGCTGATTTGTTTGCGCCTGATGCCATGACAACACATTGAGGTTAGAAAACACACTCCATATTTGGGCTTGGTTATGGCTGAGTCATAGTGGCATGAGCGTGACGACGAGGCCCGCCCGCCGACTGGCCCTCCCTTAAGCCAATTTTGATATAGGATACACAGTAATCAATGTATTTGTCCCTTGTGCAAAGACTAAGGAGATGGCTGAAACTCCTAGCTTGAAAAGGCCAGCTCAGCAGTTCAGAAACCACATTGTGCCAAGAATCACAGGCCAATGCCACAGTTGACCCTGTTGGCTTAAAAAGGCCAGCTCAGCAGAAGCAAAACTGAGAAAAAGGTTTAACACCTTACACCAAGCTGTAAACAGTACATGATAATTTCTCCAACTATTGCAGTTGTTTCCAAGTGGTAAAAGTCATACATTATGCATGATGAAACAGGCGCGTGTGCATGCGCACACGCGGCGGCAGCGGAAACACTGATGTTATGGGATTATGGGACTCCGGTTATGGGATTCAAAGAGGCATTATGCCTATCAACGAATCATTAGCATGCAATATACTGTATGGTTGTGCTGAGTTTGCAAAGTGAGTGCATACACATCATTAGATAATGTGTTTTCTAACAATGTTACTGGGATTCAAAGAAGAAGAAAAAGGTTCCCAGCAGGCATAGTGAGACCTAGAGAGAGACATCGGGAGAAACCAGCAATTCTGTACAATCTAAGTACAGTACAATAAAATAATTACAGTGAAAGGTCACTCTAATTATTGTATTTAAAAAACTCGGCTGTATCAGTAAATGCTAAATTAAGACTTTAGCTGATGCTATAAGCATCATGTATATGTGGTTGCCATGACAACGTCAGATGTCAAAAGTTCACGTAGATTCTGTGCCTTTAAAAGTTGAAGTAAAATGGTATTACATTTACGTGGTACTTTTGGATCATTTATGAAAGAAGGACTGATTTATTATTTACTCTCTCTGTGTTTGTTTTGATTTAGAAATACATTTGTTTTAAGTGACATGTTTTTATTCACAAGTAAAGAGAGCGGGTTAGTTACCTGTGCGGGCATTTTGAGATTCCGGTATATTGTTCTCTACATCTGATGAAATGGAGGTGCACTGGGAGAGAGAGAGAATGTAATTATTCTACAGCTGGTATAATTGACACACACAGAGTATAACAAGAGATCTAATGTAATCGTTTATTGTTGTTCTTTACAGCTGAGAGGGACACAGAGAGAGAGTAACAAGAGACTTACTGTAACGTACCTGTTTATTAATTACAGCTGGTCAAAGGGCGCAATACGGTAAATAATTCATGTTATTGTGTATTGTGAAAACCACTTTGTAAGAGAAACGCAACAAAGTGATTTGTAGTGTAAAACGTATATTGTACTAGGTGGTGTGAATGTTGTTTCCACCTGGGTTTAAATGCAAGTATTGTATTATGTTATTATATCATTATAAGCCTGCTAATGCATACGTTCTACATGCAGACATATGCTTTGTGGTATTTTGATGTGAAAATATCTGAATGGAAATACTAACTACCTTTACAGTGGGGTTAATATGAAAGAGGGTATATGTGACAGAAATGTATTTCAGAGCTGAAATAAACTGTATTTGTTTTCGTTGTTATTTGATTTGTGCATTGAAACTGTGTTTTATTTGTGTCCTTTTAGTTTTCACGGTGTTTGTTTAATGTTCCTTGGAGTTGGAGGAATAAATGCACAAGAAAAACATCAGTATGATGCGTGGACCTCGTTCATGACCAGACGTGTACAGTAGTTACTGGTTCCTTTATTCCTTTAAGAAACATTGTCGTAGATGAGAACTAGAGGGAATTGAAACCAATAAGAATGCCTAGCAGCTATTATTTAATTATTTTTGTTTCACTTTTATGCAACCAGCATGCAGGTTATTACTGTTAGAACAATTTGTTGTTTAACTAGAACAGCTAGAACAAGTATCCACTTGCTAAAATCACTGCTGTGCATATAGAGTGCAAAATACCAGCAATTATGTTAGATTCTTAAGGTTAGCCCCACCCCCAGCTAAGTAGTGTGGGCGGGGCCTAGATGGGGAGTTGCATCCAGGCCATAGAGTTATAATATATCTAGAGAGCGGACAACCCCGCCCCCACCTATTAATTTCAATAGAAGTTGCATGAAGGCGCATGAAGCACCTGGAAGTACCTCTACTTCCTGGATTGGCTAATATTTTAACCATCATTCTAACATCTGAAAATGTATTGCAAAATAATCTCTAAAAATAAATGCATAAAGGAACTGGGAGACTAAGAGAAAAATCAATTGTGTGTGTGTGTGTGTGTGTGTGTGTGTGTGTGTGTGTGTGTGTGTGTGTGTGTGTGTGTGTGTGTGTGTGTGTGTGTGTGTGTGTGTGTGTGCGCGCGCTAATGGCAGTGACTGCGACAGTGGCAGGTTTGTTTGTTCCCATGTGTGTGTAAACTAACTTTTCAAAACCATGCCCAAACACCGTTGGCCACTCTAGAGTAAAATTGGACCGCCGCAAGTATGAAAATGCTTTTGAGATTTTTTAGTTGCCATGACACCATCACCAGTCATGGTGGATAACCTTGTTTACTGATAAGAGCACCACAATTACACATAAATCAATAAGTATATTCATTCTAACATCTGAACATGTTTTGCAAAAAAATCTCTATAAATAAATGCATAAAGGAACTTGGAGACTAAGAGAAAACTCAATTAAGTGTGTCTGTGTGTGTGTGTGCGCGTGTGTGACTGTGTTTGTGTGTGTGTGTCTGTGTGTGTGTGTGTGTGTGTGTGTGTGTGTGTGTGTGTGCACATGTGTATGTGTGTGTGTGCGTGCGTGTGTGTGCATTTGTGTGGTGGCTCAGCAAGTTAGTGCATAGGCCATTATGTGCCTTGTGAACACGGGGACCTTGGTTCCAATACAACCTCTGCCTTGTCTCACATGTTTATCCTCTCTATCTGTCCTTGGTTTCCTATCTCTCTACATTACATTACATCTCTACACTTATCTGAAATAAAATCTAAAAACAAAACAGTGAAACTCAGCACATAACATCGATGGCCATAATAACAGTTTAGACAACAATCAGAAGGCAAGCTAAGTAATTAACACCCGAGGTGTATTGTAAAGTCTAAAACATATTGCAAAGCTATATTATCAGGGGACTTCTTTTCCAAAACATTATGGTAACTGGTGAGGTGATGGGATTTAAGGGGTCATTCAGACCGCTGTGATTTTTCTCTGCAGTGTTTTAATGCTTAACCACGAGCATGCCAACGCCTCTATTCTGTGGGGAACATCCGCCAGAAATCAGAATGTACAAGTTCACAGCTTGTAGATCGTCCATGTCTGGCGAATACATTTGGTGTGGAAGGAAACACAGGCAGACCAAGTACAGAGCAACTCGGGTATAGAGGGTTTAAGTGGTTTATTCCCATCGTATGAGGTTGTTGTGCGCTGAAGAAGGCAAATCTACAAGCTCAAAACGCAGTGTATCTGCAAAGCTTGTAGATCGTCTATTTTCGGCGTGCGACAAGTTCATCTCGTTGCAAATCTTTGATCTGAACTCGGCTTTAGAGACATGTATGCTCGTTATAGCCTGGTAAACCCCCCTCCCTCCGGAAATCTCATTTGCATTTGGTTTCAGGAAGGAGGGTCTGGGATTGCTCACAGAGTAAAGCTGCCCGAACCACTGCGCATACGAACCAATCAGCGGCTGCTAGGGGCGGGATCATCCAATCACCTGCCTAGTAGCTTGAAAAAATGAAACTCCGTCTGTCATCGATTCTGCGCCCGGAGTGTCAGATGCAAGTACGCTGTGAAACAAAATGTGTGTCGCAAGCTTCTTCCATTTGACGGAGTGAGGTTATGCTCGTTACCCATGGGACCCATGTGGTATACTGATAAGCTCAACAATTATTAGAAATCAATGGACATCCTCAGATAGTACAGTTCCCATGGCAATACAGGATGATGGAAAATGCATTTCTCTATACAGCCAAACTGGTTTCTTATTGCATTTGCCTCTTTCTTTTGGAAAAGTATAGAGCATGCACATATATTATATATAGTCCAATTAAAGATTTAACCCAAAAAATCTATAACTTCATCAGTGTTATTGAATGAAATGTAGAACGTTTGTTCAGGCGAATGGGATTTACCATGGCCTCATGTTCAAGGGTGTCAGTTGAGCACTACTGGTATGTCGACAGGTGGTTGTACTTGCTCTCTTCCCCAATAGAGTCTCCTGAGGGTTTATTTTTGTCTGTAGTTACGTTTTTTTAAAGTCTCTGTTGATTGACCTTTTGACCCTTCTCGCTCTATTTTCCTTCTTATTTTGGTGGTTTGTAGTGTTTACTAGGGAATGTAACCAATACTGTATTACATTTTGTAAGTCACCCATTGGCCCTATTTGCTGTTGTTGTAGTTTTGAATACATTATTTCCAATTCATGCTTGTTCCCATTGTTTGGATTTATACAACCTGAGTAAATTGACTTTGTAGCAGTTGGCATATTGGCAATTTTGTAAGTGTGTCATATGAAAGCCTTTTCCAGTACAAATACATAATTTTCCAGATAACTTAAAATAAATGAATAAACCCAAACAGACAGATTTTAGTTTTAGTTAGTTTTCAATTAATTCCACCACCTAGACCTTGGAATATTCTCTGTGCAACCACAATCATCACCGCCACAAACACCATTCAGAACACTGTAGTTAAAGGGCTCGAAAGGGCCACAAAGAGATAATATTTTCTACCTTATAAACAAATAAATAATAGCATAATAATTTGGACATTTACACTTTAGAGGGACAAGGGCGTCAGCCATATTTGCAACTTTCGTGGATTTCAAAAGTATTACGTCTCTTGAATTTTACTTTAAAATTTTTAAACAATTTAACCTTTAACAATTTTACTAGAATTTTATGGTGAGTCCAAATAGTAAAGGGTGTGTATTGTTGACAGCTACTCTGCTGGGCCACTTTTCACCAACGTTTCTGTCAGCTCGCATTGCATTTTCAAAGACTACTATCATCCTGTGTCAGAAGGCCAAAGTAAATTGAACCAATTCTATGTTTGAAAAAAGAAGTGGATGTCTTATGGTGCTAGGTTATGGCCAATTTAAGACAATTATGCACACCATGATGCTCTTATAAAGGCAATATGACAGTTAAGTGGTTTCATTTTTAGACTGCAGTTCAAACAGAGGAAACGTGACTTGGAAAAGAATAGAAAAATCAAAACAGAACAGAACAAAAAACATAGACGTATGCCAAGGTGCTGACATACTGTTGCCACCTAAACTACCCTCCTGTCTTCTCCAGAAAGCCACTCCACCAGACTCAACCAACATCCTTACAAATAATAATAATATTTAATTATATAAATTATGAATTAATTAAAAACAGTTTCAGCAGCTTACCGTGGTGTACATAAGAATACAAATGAGCAATTATACAAATAGCAGTTATACATTGGAAATTATGCTAATTATATACGTATCTATGACATTTAAATTACATACCACTACACAAGAAGTCCCCAAATACCCCAGTAAAAATACCCACACATGACGGCGACAACACATGGGATTATCCCTTTCATCACGTACTAAGCCCTATTTCATAATTCTTTGTATGATGGCAAAATAGCAGATGTCCAAGCTTACAATCGATCCGGCTGTGATGCTTTGTGGGCTTGTAGATCTTCTATTTCTGCTATTTTTGACAATTTGCGTTTTTAATGTAGCAGATTGCATAACACCCATCTGTACATCAAATGAAATGATGCCTTAACTCAATAAACAATAACTTGACAAATTGTTGTCTTTCATTAAAAGCTGGTAAGATCAGTGGTTCTCAACCTTTTTGGCTGGCGACCCCCCCAAAAAGGGTGTTAGATGTGTGATTTTTTTTGATGAATCTTAGAATAGTAACAGCAAGATGCATCCACAGGCTGTTGAAAGCCACCGTTTCATGTTGCGACAGTTTGCTGTCACACTTCCTCGCTCTCTCTCTTCCTCTGAAAGATTTTACCTACTGTATCATACTAGAGGTTCAGGCCGCTGCGCGGCCCTCCCGTCTAGCCGCTGCGCGGGGCTCCCGTCTAGTAGCCTGGCCCGCACATCGGAGACAGAGACAGCAGAGCGTGTCGACGTTCATTGCAACACGGGTGTTTGTTTCGACACGCAAATCGAAAGCGAAACCTGACTGCAACATGCAAACCGAAAGCGAAGCGAGACCTAACTTGTTGGAGACCCAGACAGACAAACAGCTTGGAGACGCAAACTCTCTATTGTATATTAGGATGACTGTGCTTTTACTGAAATATTAAAAAATAAAACAAATGTATTAATTTTGTAATGCAGATTTTCATTTCACATTCAGAAAAGCACCTGGTGACCGCTCCAAATTATTTGCCGACCCCTCAGGGGGTCGCAACCCACAGGTTGAGAACCACTGATCTAGATAACCTAGAATAGACTAACTAATACTAACTACTTTCATTCAGTTCACAGTCAAATGTACATGAATATTCATGCTTTATGACAGTCCCACTCCCAATAAAATAATAAGTCATGCTTGCAGACGAGGGGTGAAGAGGGCCTCTGCACAGCGCTTTGTCACAGAGGGCAAGAAACACAAGTGTGTATTAGATTTATCTCCAGTCACGGTGTGAGGAAGAAAAGAAGAAAAACCTTCAAATGACACCTTGGCTAATCCCACACCTCTCCGCTAGAAGCGCATTGGATGAATAATGGCTCCGGATGCCCCTCTCGACAGTAAGACCCACTGGATGGACTGGGCTCACTTGCAACCGGGTCAGCCCAGTAGCCGAGGAAAAACAATTAGAGAAAACCTCCTCTTCCCCCCAGTGGGTTTAATGCATGTGGTGAGAGATAGGTTTTATAATAGATTTTTGTCCGTGTAAAATGAGATGCTGACCTCCAGGTCCAAGACTCTCAGAGACATCAGAGGAGTAGGACAGCACACTCCCTATGGGGGTTAAAGGATATTCATCCTGGACATCATTCTCTGGCTTGGTGTGAGTCATACTTTCAGCCATGACAGTTACTTCTCATGGCAGTTACCGCCAGTCAGCCTCTGTGGATGTCGAAAATAGAGATTTTATCTATGCAATTAAGTTTCTCTTTCCTTTTTTTAGTTGCCCTAACACCCTGGCAATTGTCCTTGGCTTTTTCTGCCCATAAAGTATCTGTTGAGTTTACTTTAGATGTGTTTAGATCATAATATCATTGACATTGAAGAAATGGTAGCATTACAGTGTCATAAAAAGTATTGTGGTTCTAGTTTGAGGTGAAATATTTTGCAGAAGGCAGTTCCCCCCTAAAAATCCATGTCAAAGTGTTATTGGCATTTTGAAAGCATACATTCTTCTTTTGGACAGAAGGAAATGTTTTTTTTTTTTCAGCTGAGTGGTAGAAGCGTTTTCGTATATGGGTTCCAAGTTCAACCTGTGTTTGACAAAGCCATGTAATTAAAGTGCTCCTGACATCCTAAGTTGAAAGAGTATACATGAAAGTGCTCCCAATTTGTCCCAAACTAAACACACGTCAGCAGTGTTTGAGGGCAATTCAGAAGGAGTTGGAATACATTTATACACACAAAAAATACTCAGTGTTAATTCTTCCATCTGTAACTCTGACAGTGCAGAAAGTGTACAAATGTGACCAAAGCTACAGCCGCGCTGTAGCTTCATTACTTTCCACAATTCAGCTTCTATTATTATTTAATTTAATAGTTCATTTGATTGGTTCAGGCAATGATGCAATCCCATGGCCGACGCTCCATATCAAGACAGTTTTTTGCATATATTGGCAATATTGTCGTCATATCGCTCGCTTACTCGCTAGCAGTGCGGATGGGGTGTAAGACTCTTAAAACCCTAACAGTCCCAAAACCCTCCAGGCGCTCATCATGGCCATCTGAGCAGCCATCAGCTGGGTATAGCTGAAACTGAATTGCCCCCGCGGGATTAGCAAAGGTTTCCCCTCCCATATTGTTCGTTTGAACCCAGCTCATGACATTTCCTTTATTGTCTCCGCCAGGCCGAAAGGCATGGCGAGAGAGTATGTTTTACCCTCTGTCCGTCCGTACGTCCGTCCGTGTGTCCGTCCGTCCGTGTGTCCGTCCTGTCCGTCCGTTAGCAGCTAATCTCTGGCACCGTTGGCCCGGCCGCTGCAAAACTGTGCACGGACACTCCCTGGATGCCAATTCAGAACCTCTGGCCCAAATTGTTCTCATTGCCCTGTTATAGCGCCACCAGGAGGCCGATATGTGCAAAACACATTTATTGATACTACTCCTACAGATTTTGTCCAAACATCACACAAATCAGTACACAGTATCTCTATAGTCATGTGATCAACACGGATTCATTCGATTTCCCATATTCCATCCTGATTGCCTAAAATTGGCTTCCAAAGTCATGAACAAAATCTCAAATCATGAACGCAGCTTGCGATTTCCGTGAAATTTCACACGCACATTCCCACTAGGCCGAGGAAGAAATGGCACTTAAAAAGGTTCAAATCAGCCCCATGGTGGCGCTATAACAGGCTGATTTGTGTTTTTAACTATAACTGCACCGATCTGCGTGAAACTTTGCACGCACACTCCCTAGAGGACAAGGAAAAACATCTGCCCTGTATTTTTCACATTTGCCTTTTATAGCGCCACCAGGAGGCCGACTTATGTAAAACCATTTTTTTGATATTAAGCCCTTCAGATTGTATCCAAATTTCACGCACATCGGTACACATGATCTTTATAGTCATGTGATCAAGATGGATCTGTTAGATTTTTCAGATTCCATCCTGATTGGCTAACATTGACATATAAAGTTGCCAGGAGTGGCCCGTTTTGAACAAAATGCCTTAAATCATGAACTTAGCGGCTGATTGCGGTGGAACTTTGCTTGCACATTCGCACTACGTTGAAGAACAAATGCTACCCTTTTCACATTGCCCTATTACAGCACCACCAGGAGGCCGATTTTTGCAACACTTTTCTTTTTTATATTACTCCTACACATTTTGTCCAAACATCATGCAAATCGGTACACATTATCTCCATAGTCAAGTGATCAAGATGGTTCCGTCTGATTTTTTATATTCCATCCTGATTGGCGAATTCTGAACATTGCTGGCCCACAATAACCTACCTGACCTGGCGGAGACCTGTGCTCCGAGGAGCACTTTTTCTAGTTTCTTGCCAGTCTTGGCTGCATACCTCCTAATAAAATATGAATACCTCAAACATAATTACAATCGGGTAGAGGTGCTTTGTGATTAACTTTGGAAGGAGACTTGAAATATTTTGCGGTTTGAACTTGAATATCCGCCATCAGAATCATTCGTATAGCTGTCAAAATGTTTCCTTTTCCCTCTTTTCTGTCCTCACTATCGCTGATCTTCGTGTCTCCTTTAGGCAGCTTGTGATGGAGTATGGCTGCCTTATGAAACCATTATAGTGATCCCAAATGGGTCATTTTTATACCATCTCACCATTACAGAATCCAGTCCTTTCTCTACACACTTAATCATTCAGCTTTCACCATTGTCATGGCAAGTAGGGGTGTTAAGTGAAAATGACTGACATTAGAAACTAGCAGGTGTGAAATGGACAAAATCAACATAAGTGATATACAGGCATTGCATTTTACCTCTCTTTTCAACATAATTATGGCATTATACTTTTCACTGAAATTGTGTCCCTGGCAGCCTATTATTTGGCTGATATTTTCATTTGCAGAGAGAGAGAGAGTCATACTGATGACATCAGGGATATAGAGAGACAGACAGACAGGTACAACGGGTACTCTGACAAAGGGTGCAATGGGTATGCATAACCGGATGGGGCATGCGTTCCCTATTTGCATCGTACCCGAGTAGGCATGTGCACTAGTTTATTGTATTATAATTAGTCTTATATGAGCCTCATTCACTGTTAATTTTTCCCGCGAGCTCTGCGTGTCGCATTGTTCAACAAACAAATTCGGACATTCAGAAACTAACGCAACTAACATAATTAACCTGACATTACTAGCATAAAATCATTGAACTCCTCTCCTTTCATTGTCAATGAAAGGAGAGAGGTTCAAATCACTGGTGAATGGTTAATGAGTTATTAACGTAACTCGGGGTCAATGAACACGAGCCTGACCCGTGCCCGACCTATTAATAGCCTGGCCCTAATCAATGGGTCTGGCCGGGACCCGTGGGGCTTGCAGACCTCTATCACCAAAAGAATTTTCAACGTGTCACATGCACTGATAGCAGTGTACAGGTTTAGCATGAAGTGGCTGTTAAGAACTTGCTCATCTAAAAAGCATTGGGTCCCACAGGATACACAAGTGAAGCATGTGACACATCTGCCCCGCCGATCCACTGGGCAGATCATTTAAAATTCACACCTTCTCTCAAAAGGCTTGATTTATCCCCTCCAGAGTGCAAAGTATCTGATGATTGCTGGTAGATTATACTGCTGTACAACAGCAGGGGCGATGTGCTGAATGAGGCGTATTGATTAGTTGAGATTTTTATGAGGCTGTTGTTCACAATGCAAGATCTGATCATATCACACTCAGGGGTTGAATTAATCAAAGTAATTTGACAAAGATCCAAATTAATCGATTGTGGGCTTTCAGCCAACATCAACTAGGCTATCAGCAGGAGTTTTGCATAATTAAAAAGTGCACCTCTGTTTTCTCTAGAGTAGTAAAGTTGTAAAACAGTTCCACTATCACGTGTGCTCTCATGTTGTATAGTGATGGATGAATCTTTTTTTTTTATTACTTGTTATACATAAGTAATAAATATTTTTTGTGTCATGACTTTAATGTTTAATCAGGACTTAACTTTGTGCCAAACCTGGCTGCAATGGGATCCAGCGGCTTTAAATTAAGATCCAATACAGTATATCACAGACAATCCTTTGGCAAAGACAATAATTATATTCTTTAAACTTTGGAAAACAAATTGACTCCTGATAGAACTTCTCTCTTTCCAAATTAACCTCCAAAAATCGTTACATACCTCATTCCAGCAGCCTCATCCCGTTTCGGCCTATAGACAGATGGGTTCCTATTCTCAGTTGGCTTTTCTTGAATGAAATTTAAGCAGACAAATTTTATTGATCAACCATATTCAACATTGCACAACAAACACATCTATTCACTTTGTTCTGCTTTAAAATGGTACCAATAACATAAGACACCCTAAGTAAGTGCATCTCAATGAACAGTTCCTCTCTCACACTAGAACTGTAGCACAAGTGCACTTGCAAATAACATAAAATGCCTCCTTAGTCCCCTTAGTTTTTGACATTTGAATATATAATGCAGTAGGCCCACGCTTTTAAGTAATAGTCTGCCTGCCCCACGGCATGTCTGCATGTTAGAGGTTAAGCACACAGGCATGTCTGCAGCACACAATGGTTTCACCGTACCTTTGAAGCCTGCAGAATCATCCCAGCATGATAGCACCGGTGTCCCAGCGCGTTATTTTCAAATTAAACACTGTCTTTAATCCACACTTATCCTGACGCGATCCAGAAAATTCACCGTCTGACGATGACGTCGTTAGACTTCATTTAGATTTTTGCTATCTCTTTCCCAGCCTCACGCTGATGAAGCTCATGTTACTCATATACCATGATCAATCAACCACAGAAGTGTACTGACTGCTTACCAACCTCTAGAATTATTGTCTCCGCCAGGCCGAAGGCATGGCGAGAGAGTATGTTTTACCCCCTGTCCGTCCGTCCGTGTGTGTGTCCGTGTGTGTGTGTGTGTGTGTGTGTGTCCGTCTGTCACCAGCTAATCTCCGGCACCGTTGGCCCGGTCGCTCCGAAACTCTGCACACACACTCCCTGGATGCCAATTCAGAACCTCTGCCCCAAATCTTTCACATGGGCCTGTTATAGCGCCACCAGGAGGCCGATTTGTGCAAAACCCATTTTTTTATATTACTCCTACAATTTTTATCCAAACGTCATGCAAATCAGTACACAGTATCTCTACAGTCATGTGATCAACTCGGATCTGTCCGATTTCCCATATTCCATCCTCATTGCCTAAGGTTGGCTTCCAAAGTTTGCAGGATTAGTCCGTTTTGAACAAAAAGCCTCAAAGTATACACACAGCTTGCGATTTCCGTGAAATTTCACACGCAGATTCCCACTAGGCCGAGGAAGAAATGCCACCCTTCTCACATTGGCCTGTTATAGCGCCACCAGCAGGTCTAATTTAGCAAAACACATTTTTGGAACAAAATGCCTCAAATCATGAATGCAGTGTCAATGCAAGAATAAATGGCACGGTTGGCACTCTTTTCACATTGACCATTGTAGCGCCACCAGGAGGCCAGAATAACGTACCTGACCTGGCGGAGACCTGTGCTGCGAGGAGCACTTTTTCTAGTTGATACTGTGAAGCCATGGATTGTAACGCTATTGTGAATGGATGCTTATACTTGATCCTATCCTTTTTTCCCTGAACATCAGCCTAAAATAGGTGATCTATCAGCTCACAGCGGATCACTTCTTGTAACGCGCTGTGAGCTTGTACTGTAGATTGACGTAAAGCCCCTGTGTAACATACAGTACTGTAACCTACACCTACAGTAGGTAGCAACTTGTCTATACAGTGTTGCAGTTCCCTTTTGGCCAATATAATTTGATGATGCATTAGCCTACACATGGGTTACCAACAGTCAATGATCTCTGGAGGTTTACAATGAAACGGTGTGAATTAGTAAATAAGTTATATCTGGGTCCATGGTCAACCCCTGGCAGAGTTGTGTAGAGTATATGTTTATTTGTTCAGAAGTTATCTACATTTTTGTGACACATTCCCTTTGGGCCAATTGGCATGAATAATTAATCAGTTCTTCCTTGTCACAGGACCCACCAGCCAGGTTTGTGCTGCTAACTGCTAAAAATTTTTTTGGAGCTCCTACATTGTACACCATCTATAATAAAATATATTAAGTTGCTCTACTGCCTACCTGAAGAATATGCAAAGAATTCCAGTATCATCAACTGAAAATGTTAGCAAAATGTCTAAATGTAATGAAAGAGGACCAAATACCCTGCCTTTAGTCAAGAAGCACATGTTCCTTTGAGATGTGAGAGAATAATGTGGTGTCCTAGTTAAGATGAAAGCTTGTTTAGCTTCATGAAAGTGGAATGCATCATGGATTGTAAATGTCAACCTGAGAGAACCTCCCGGATATAGAGTTAGAATAAGAAAAGAGCCAGAGGCTTCCAGGATATTGTTGGTTTAGACGGCCCTGATTTAATCTGTATTTGCATACCAAGCACAAACATTCACATTTCAGTTATATTACATGATTTTACAGATTATTACCTTACTGTATATACAGTAAAGTATATTTTACTTTGGGATATAGAAACCAGTGCAGAATTGAACATGTATTTCATGCAACACCACACACTTAGCAAAAACGATATCTAGCCTTTCCCTGGCATAAAAAAAAAAGATGGGCATTTGTGTTGTAGAGCTTGTTAATTCACCGAGCCAATCATCTGTGAAATGTAGTGCCTTTAAATGCCAGTACATCCTCTGAGCTTTGCTTTTTGTTCCTTTTGGGGGATAAATGCAACCAAATGTTGCCAATTGATGCATATTACTATATCAATGAAACTGTCAGACTCCAGACCATGCACACACAAGACCACTGAGGCAAACACTAAAGAGATCATGCTTTTAAAGCTACAATCTGGGACTTATTTTTTTTGTTTTTTTGTTTTTGTTTTAACCAATCAATACTGCAGAGTATTTTAATACAATATAACTAGCATCATCTGCAGTGGGTGGCGGTGGTCTCCCTATCCATTATTTCATTGAGAAATTTAGACTCTGGTGTCAGGTAGGACACAGATTGTACTGATTGACAATGTCAATAAAGTTGAAGCAGACTGGATTAGACACATAGATGTGCTGCCATTTTTTACTGTAGTTCCGATATTGTTGCCATTAACTATCTCTGTCGGGAGAGGGAGCAATGCATAGAGTGTAGCTTTAATGTTTTTATTTTTGTATCTTTAGTCCTACTGTACTTGTGTGAAAACAGCTAGCAGAAGAGGAATTCAGAATGTTGGAAGTAGGAATGTTATTACCTCAAGTGCCTCAATGAACTATTAGGGGTAAAAATAAAAACGCGACAGCTACTGTTTTATTATCTTCATTTTATGTGCAGTGTGACTGTCTGTCTGATGTGACAGTAGCAGCCAAATGCTTTCATCTCAAATGCTTTCTTTACATTTCAGAGGTACAGCCTTTTGGAATTTGCTAAAAGTCCAAAAGCTCCCTTTCATCTATGGCCTTCGTCATAATTATGGAGAAAGCTGCAATTCTGGGATGCATTTTCAGGCCCCACATCTCAGCCAGGATTATATATGGTCTGGGTAAACCCTTTTCCTCACTATGCTAATGACTGAGACATCCAGAGCCAAGTGGCATCATGCGAAATTAAATACTCCATTTCCCTGATTTACAAAAGAAAAAGTATGTTTAGATGTTTTAGCATTTGGTTGTTAATTAATTTAATTTGACATTTTAAAGCAATGCCAGAATACGGCACCATATCTTGGTGTCTACAAGCAGTGGTGTTTTGGTCGCTGCATTTGTTCACGTGCACGTGCAGGTACGGCACTTTAGGTGCACGTGCGTGCACCGTACCGCCGGGAAAAAAAATCACCATTACACCACTGTCTAGTACAAATGTGATGTTAAAGCACTTCATGTACAGTAGATGTTTTTCTTTCATTGTTGTTGTTTGTAATTTCCTACTGTGTAATATTCTGTCTAGGTGTCTGCAAGATACCCAGCTCCTTTAGAATATTCCGGCTGAAAACAACTACTGATAAGCGTGGTGATTCCTCAGGCCTTTCATCCTTATACAGTAGTATGCAGTAGATTGTGTTTTACCTCACTGAAACCGCCATATGAAGCACCGCGAGGCATGGATACGGTTTAAGGAAGAAGCTCTTCTAGACATCTGTGAGAGTACAGTATCATCACAGGAGTGTTCTCAATTAAAAGTTACATGTACTAATCTTGTTTGATGTACCCCTGACGTCCCCATGCTGACATGTACACTCAGGCGGTAAATCACTCGCGGATAGGCTGCTGTTGTTTGTTGAATCTAAGGCCTTGGCTCCAGATGACTTGCACGAAATGTACCAAAATATCAGGGCCAGCAAAATAGCCTTATTGACGTGAAATTCCAAATCATAAATGCATTTGTGTTTTTAATTGGTTGGTCATTAGAATAATTTCTCTTTTTAATTGTCCACTCCAGCTTTTTTTTTTTTTTTTACCAAAAAAAAGTTAATGTTAAAAAGCTTGACAGTGTTTTCTCAGCAGCATGGTGTACTATGATCAATTTAATTAGCTCATATGTGCATGCATAAAACGTATTTTTAATCATGCTACATTGAGATACTGTATCAATCTGTTGCTCTGGTAATCTTGTCATATAAAGACACCATCTTAATTTAAAATTAACTGCTGACACCTTGGATTCAGACGCAGCGTTGTGGATTAAGTATTTAAAATGGCTTGTTGTTTACTGGTTCAATTACCTTGTTCATACAGTCACATACGACGCAGTGATACATAAACATCAGTCGGAATTCATGGCATTAGATAAATCTGTCACAACGCTGCTTTATGCATCTTTTGTAAGCTGTTAAGATATCTCTGAGGCTAGCCCCCCTCCCCCATGTCAGAGACATGCAATGAACGTACAGCTGGAGACAATTCCCTGATAAATTGAGTTGAGAACAGTGACAGAGAGATAAACCGAATGGTGAAGCAGCTGTGATGCGTTGATAAAGTGCCGTGATGCCCGCGGTCCTTTGCAGACATCTCCAGTGGGGATGCTTTCTGAATAAGGAATACATGTGATTGGATCCGTCGATCTGATGTCTGTGGTCTAACCACACCCTCCCATGGGTCTTCTCGGCAACCTGGCATTTGACTGGCACATTTATGTGCTTTTGAAAATCAAGTGCTATTTAGCGCAGCAGCATCTGTGTTCCTCAATGGATCTGTATACAAAAGTGCAGAGTGACTGACGGGTACAGTACAGTAAATGGTCAAACAGCGTCTCTATTCTGTGTGAAATGTGGACGCTTTCCGATGCTGATATGCTATGACCAATTGTAGCAGTGTTTAAGATTTGCTCAACAAACCTAAACACTTCTGTTGTTAGGGAGAAAAGTGATTTTTTTTTGTGTGGAAAAACTGTGTTACTCATGGAAGATGTATTTCATTCTGCTACATAGCCTGGCAAGAAAACAAAGCATTCTCCTTTCTGCAGATGAAGGTCAGAAATCTGTGATGCAAGAAAAAGGCATGTCATTGAAACATCTTTCTTCCTCTACCAGGATCTTTTAACCTACAGTACTCACCAATGTGGGCTGCCTGGAAAAAAACATTACCTACTTCCCTACTGGACCATAAGAAACAGTGTGATGTAGAGCAAAACAGTTGCCAGTCCAATCCATCATGTGTGTTGCCTTATATAACTACTTTGGATATCTTTTCATTACTTTATTTAACCCTGGGAGACTACTGCACCATTGTGGAGTATAGCCTTCAGTATTTTCAAGTGTATTCTTGGCCTGCTGCCAAAGTGTTCTATTTTATAGTCCGTAATCTAACAAAAACAACAACAACAACAATGCTCTGTACAAAGACTGCAATGCACATCCATCCCAGAATTGGAATTGACATTAATTGATGGAAAACTACATATTTTCCACATGGACAGTAGAATGTAGGTACTGTAGCTAACCTGGTGTGATATTAAAAACAGCATGTATTATAATTGATTTCTTAAGGCACCAGACATTTTCCCCTGTTGCCTTGTGTGGGTTCTTGCACTCGCAGTCTTGTGATTTCACTGTACACTGAGACATTTTCCCAAGGCCTCTGTTAGTAAGGAAACAATAGCTTTTTCTTGTCACACTTTCATTTGACAGCTCTAGCTTGCACTGACTTGAAGTGATGTGTGCAAAGCAAGGACACAAACTAATGAGAAGAGATTTGTGGAGGAGAGAAAGAGATGTCTTTTGGATGCTTCTTTCTATTTGTGGCTCCCTTGCTGTCATATTACTATTGTTGTCTATCGCTTCATTAGCCAGTGTTCGCTTGATCACAGGGCCTTGAAATCCCTTAGCCCCATCAACAGATGACCAACACCCTCAAAACACGGTTCATATGTCCATGGCCCCCAGCTCATAACAAGGCCTCTCTGTACTTATACCCCACCCTCCCACGTTTCCACTGAGTTTAGATCAAGGCCATGTTTTCTTCTCCGGTTGCCAAAAGCAAGTAAACATTAACGACTTGACATGCTCGCTTGTGTTTTGTTTTTGTCCCTCTGAGCTTTCTTTCGTCTAATTGGAAGCCATTGTCTTTGGTGACTCTAAAGACCAGTTCGCTTTCAAGAGAAACTGTGCTGCTGAACGGGTCTCTCTGGACCGCAGGTTTCAGTTTTAGCTGAAGGGCGGGGGGGATGGGGGGGGGCTGGAAGAGCGGAAGCCACCACAAAAGATCAGAGGCAGCGTGTGAGTGATTCGCCAGCTTACAAAATGCTGTGTACTGTGGTAGTGATCTGAGACCTAACTGATGCTCATCATTATTAGACCAGCAGAGAGAGTACCCAGCAGGGAGGAGCCGGAGATCAAATGAATGGCCAGTCTGATTATTCGGTCTGTCTGTCAGTCCAGACACATCTCAGGGCCTAGCCTCCGCCGTCCATTTTGGCACCAAGGAATGATGCAAGACAAGGACATACCCATCTGACACCCGGGGGCGTCATTCTGCACACATACTTGGGTTGCACATGTATCGCATACCGAAAATAGCCGATCCACAAGCTCACAACACACTGTGAGCTTGTGGAACGGCTATTTTTGGCGAACGACACCGGCACGCAATGTAGTGTAAATCAGGCATGATCCTCCCAGCCAGTACTTTTTACTGTAATATCAGCTAATGAGCTATCTTCTTCTTCTACTGCCTTTTCTTTTTTGTATTTTGCTTTATTGATTTGATTGTGCTTAATTTGTGGAGAGGGTGTGTGTGTGTGTGTGTGTGTGTGTGTGTGTGTGTGTGTGTGTGTGTGTGTGTGTGTGTGTGTGTGTGTGTGTGTGTGTGTGTGTGTGTGTGTGTGTGTGTGTGTGTGTGTGTGTGTGTGTGTGTGTGTGTGTGTGTGTGTGTGTGTGTGCGTGCGTGCGTGCGTGCGTGCGTGCGTGCGTTCCAATTAATTGTCTCCCATGTGAGTTTGTAATGTTTTACTGCAGCTTGAGTCTGTTGCTGTCACTCCATGGAATGATACATAATTTCTCAAAACACTCTTTCTTTCATTTGACGTTTCCTTCGTCAACTTCAAATTTATTGTCACATTGCAAGTTTAAAGGTGAAATTGTTTTATTTTTGCTCATGGTGAGGAAAGATCGTTATCACTTTGTTTGCTACAATCAGCATGTTGTTGTTTAGCTTTGCAGCATGTGTTTGACATTGCCTAATGACGGTGTTGTCACTGACAACCTTTTACTAACTAATGTAGTTCCCTGTTTTATATGCTAACAGTCTTGCTGTGGCATGCAGTAAACAAGCTCATTTTGATAACATGTTGTGGGTAATTAGGAATTCTGCAAATTAGCCAAATGTCCCATGCTACTAATAATTTGGAATGAGTTTACTGTATGTCCCGGGAAATTAATGTTTTTATTTTGTTGTTGTTGTACTCGGAACGGCTACTCACTGCCGGTATCATTAATTAGCATCTTGTTATTTGGAAGCCATCCTTTTAATTAGGCAAGCCCATATAACTGTCCTGGATTAAATGGGGAACAGAGGTATGGGCTTGTTGACAGGTTGAATTCTTCAGTGAAGTGCAATGTGCCTGACTCACAATGAAGACATTTGGGAAATAAGACTTTTGGCCCCTTTCCTTTCCTTTAGAGTGGACATAAACAAGGAGGACTAAAGGTTTTAATTGCATTAAGGAGTTGCTTGCATGTTTCCAGTTTAACGAGACACGTACGTACGTGGCTTGAAATGGGATGAATCGAATAGGAGTCGTGTGCTTCGGGGATTACAGCAGAGGTATGGAAGGAAGTTTCCTACACCTCTTGGAACACGTACAATGTTTTCATGCTCAATTAGTGTTGAATAATTATGGTCTCAGGGTAATATATTTCAGATATGATATCAAATTGAATCTCTGAGCAGCCTAGACCCAAATCTAGGTAATACTCTATTGTCAAAGGCCCCCTGTAGATAGCTGTAGACAAAAAAAAGATAAAACAGTGGAACATGAGATTAGTCGTGTGAGGAACATGGTACTATGTAGTATTACATTTCCATCCACAGTGCTTGGCTCAGTTGAGTGGGAAGGCAAAGTCACCCTGGAAACAGGCATTAGGAGTAAATAATGTGTGCCACTGTCTGCTTCCTCAATTTAACTCAAGCATGTCTTAAGAATTGGAGGGAAAAAAGGGCCCATACCACATTAGGGATTAGAAATGTGATGTATTTATCCTCAAAAGGAGCCCTGTGCCAAACACTGTTGTGGACAGATAAGTATTACCCAGGATGGACGGAAGACGTCCCCGGTTAAGTCTTGTACATCAATAGATGCCATATTTACCTAAATAAATGGCAAAATACTTAATGGGGCAGGACTAAATAAAAGCCTTCAACCTAGGGGAAAGCAATACTGGCTTCAAATACTGTAGGTATAGAATCCACAGCTTATTTTGAATGGGAAATTAATTACCTTAATCTTCTGAATTTGTCCTGCATAACAATTCCTAGTAAAAGGATTTAGCAAATTAGCACCAGGTGATTATTTTGAGTGAGCTTCATCGTAACAAATTAGAATGGGAAAAACTAAACATTTCTGCTTTTCCAGCTTTTCACTATGGTAAATTCAGCATTTTATTCTTTGCTCGCATCCTTGCTCTGTGATTTATATAATGAATCCCAATCCCAATATATCCATCAAGCAGAAGATACAGATTGTGACTCCAGTCATCCGGAGGATAAGGAATAAGAGGGGGTACGATAAGGACATGCAGACTCGTTGTGTCCACAATGGCCCTGATGTCTTCTTTTTTTCCCTTTTTTCTAAAGATTTTGAGTAGCCAATTGTTTTTTCCCCCCTTTTAGTCGTGATGCCAATTGATTCCTCCACAAACACATTTCTGTGTTGTCACTGCTGCTGTTGTATCCTACTGGCTCACCTGCCAGTGAGGAACCTCCACCAGGAGGACGTATAGCCTTCATCCTACTCCTCCCGCACCACAACCCCGACTGACAGGTGCTGCCCCAGCCCGTAGGAGTACGTGCAATGACAATTATCACCCTCCCCGCCCGGCTTCCCTCCCCCGAACACAAACAAGTGTGTAGACGCCCGACAAAACCGGTTGCACCATGGTGGATTTGAATCCACAACCTCCGTGGTGGTGGGCCTTTACCACTGCCCACCCAAGCGCCCGTGCCCTGATGTCTGCTAAAACCATCTGTCCCCCAACTTGTGTGCCCTTGTGTGCTCACCCACATCTGTGATAATATAAGTTAAATGGGGAATAAATGTTGTACAAGGCTTTGTGGGATAAATAAAGATTACCTTTTGGTAATTGAGGTTTGATCAATCATACATGCTCACACCATTTTCATTGTTTTGAGAGCATCACTTGCATGGAATTGGTACTGTATCCTTCTCCTCTAAACCTCCCTCATCTCATTACATTGTGTGACCTTAAGCATATAACCCAGGCAAGTTGACCAAGAACACATTCACTATACAGACATTTCCAGAGGGAGTTGTGCAGAGACGGTTGCATAAATGCACTGTATCATCACACACTCCGGTGTAAGCTGCACAGCACTGCCACTTACCATTGGGCAGTATTCTTCACTATTCCTCCTCTCCTGTATCCTTCATTATTCCTTCACTTTATCCTTCATAATCCCTTCCCTTCAGTATCCTTCATTATGGTAACCGGAAAAGTCTGCACCAATACCTATGATTTTTCTCTGAATACTCGGCCCAGTGAGGTGGAACACTTGGTGAGAACAAATTCATACAGATTAGCGAGGCGAAGAATTCTTGTTAAATTGGCACATTTTAGGGTTAGGGGAGAATTTAAGAATATATATGCAGATCATTTTAACAGAAATGGCTAAATTGCCACAATTGAATATTGAATTGAATGTGCTTCGGAACATGGTTGGAACTTATGTGAAGGCTAGGGGAGAATTAAATAATATATGTATTATGTGCTTTAACGCTGCGAAGCAGAGAATTTGAACAGAAATTGGTAAATTGACACATTTTTGGGATTAAACAATTGAATAGGTCTACATGTGCTTTGGAACATGGTCAACAATTATGTATAAAGTAGACTATCGTGAAACAAGCAAATTCGTTCAATGTAGCCTATGTGAATGCAAATGGGACCGTTGGAAGGCATTTAGTTGGTTGGTTCTGGTGCTCAGAAATACAGGGTGCCGACCATTCTGAGGTTTGACTGGGGCAGAGTAGGTTTTGGTGCCCAGTGTTACTGGGGCCGAGCAGGTGTTAGTGCCCAGAAATACCTGGTGCTGACCATTCCAACATCGCCGTAATTTGACTGCATGGGGCCGAGTAGGTATTGGTGCAGACCGTTCTTGTATTCTTCATTATCCCTTCACTTCAGTATCCTTCATTATTCCTTAACTTCAGTATCCTTCAATATACCTGTACATGTTACACTACAGCTTGTGTTAAATGCATACAGACCAAGAGCAGGCTGTCCATGTTGAGTGCAAACATTCTCTGCCATTAAATGTTCCACTCTCTTTTTTTTATTGCACATAAAAGAGTAGGAATGCAATGGGGAGGAAGGTGTCTTAGGTCAGATGGGTTGATGTTGCTCCCACCTTGAGGTTAGAGACGTGCAACAGCAAAAAGGAGGTCAAGGGTTCAAATGCCCCAAGGGCAGCAGCGCAGACAGATCTGGTGGACTGACCATGATGTCCATGAAAGCGTTTGCTCTGAAATGACCTTTGGAGATACCACTTCATGTCTCACTATTATTATCTGATGTACTTGTATTATCTGTGTCGTGTTTGTTGTGGGAAGGGATAATAATTCAATCTTGAACTATTAAGTACTAGACCATACCCGTAGGGGGATATGAGCACCCAAGCCCGGCGAAGGGCGCAGGCGAAAGTACAGACCTTGCTGCCTGTTTCTCGCACGAAACCTGGCAACGTTATCTCCCATTGTTTGACACATAATGGCGATGGCTGAGATTTGATGAAATTGAGAAACGGGCTTCGCAGTTTAGTTCAGATGGTAATGGGCAATGGCTGTGTGCAAAATCAGAGCAATTGCTTCAGCCAGTGAGGAGAACCGGGCAGCTTCACCGACGACTACAGACGTGACTACTACACGACTACAGAGGTTTGTCAAATTATAGGAGGATTATAGGAGGATGTGTGCTGTCCCCATGCACTTTATGTGAACTCCTGTAATTCTCACATCAGATTTGCAAGCATATACACTTATTGTAGTGTGTTAATCATCAGTACACCACTGATTCACCACAGCCAGGAAAATGTGCATTTGGTATACAATTTGTAGGTCTGGTCATGGTCTCCAGTGCATGAGAAACTCTTAAAGTGCTCTGACTGATTCCAACCAAATTCAGTTGGACATATCCTGCCCTTTCCACCATGAGCCCTGATTTCATTGTGCCCATACTGTAGCTACTAAAACCGAGACTATTATCTATAGGCTCTATTTAGTGAATACAATTCTTCTTCTTAATCTATTGTGTAAGTTGCAGACTGTGAACTGACTGCTGATTTCACTTGTCAAGATGCTACATTTAATGGTGTGTGCCCTGAAAGCAAAAACCAACAGCTCCACCCACACCCACTCTATAAATACATTCATATTATTACTGCACACTATGTGCAAGGGCAGCATGAATGTATATGGCAATTTATCTGTGACATACTAATTATCGGTTGTTGATCTAGGGATAAAGGTAAAGGGAGTATTTTCTGGCCCCATGGAGAGAAGATATAGCTTTTACACCCAGCATATGGCTGCTCAGATGGCTCATGTGAGCACACAGGGAAAGGTCTTAGGGGTTAATGCTTTATTAATACTTGGTTTTGAACCAAAAATAGACGATCTACCAGTTCACACCGCTTTTATGAGCTTGGCTATCTTCGTTGTGCGACAGCAATATACATCAGGCTTAAATGTCTTCAGGGACACTTTAACACATTGACTGGGTGAACCAAGGATTGAACCGGTGACCTTTCAATTCCCAAGTGGCCTCTCTACCCACTCAGCTACAGTAGTAATGAAGAGTGTTTTGTATTGCACTGAATCTTTGTTACGCATGTCATTCCAACCTGTAGTCGCCTACCCTTTTCTCCCAAATTGTTATATAGCTTTTGTTTCTCACTGTCTGACAGCTGTCTGATGAAGACATCGCTAGAGGAAGGTGTGAATGTGTTGTCCTATGTTCGCTCACTTAGTGCACATTGATCAAACAGATTAAGGGCAAGCACAAACAATGATGTTCTCACCTTGACACTGCATTTCATTACGTGCCTGTACTTGATGAAGTGCTTTTGGTATTTAGCTGTAGCTACAGTGTTACATAATATTCCATTAATTACTTGAGAGAGGTTTTTTCCCCCCCTCATCTTGTTTTTTTTGCTGTGGTGGTTTTGTGTGGTTTTGATAATGAAGTCGATGTTGTTTTGTACCTGTATTCATGTGGTTGAGGGATTGTAGTGCAGCAGACGATAGGTCTAGTAGGCACTTTTGTCTACACTTAACAATAAGACTTTGCTCATTATCAGAGTGTTTTGGCAGGAAAGATCTTATCATAAGCTATTTGCTGAGGCTGCATCCTCTTTTCCACTACTGTACTGCTGCCTCCCATTCATTTATACATACAGTACACAAACATTCTGTCTTCTACTGTTGGCTAGTCAGCATCCCCACTGAATAGCTCTGGGTTAAGCGCATTGCTCTGGGGCACTTACCTCATCAGTAGTTGTTGAGATTCGGGAATGGTTAACTCATTCATATTCCCCGCACATATTTATCACAGCCAGTCTAAAAACGGTCAGTCACAAGTCCACTGCTCCAACTTGTAAGCTAGAGCTTTTCCTCCACAACCCCATATTTCTCCAGGGAAAAGGGGTCTATGTGTTGGTCCACTTCTGAGACTGAGCCATGTTCATCTTGATCTCTGTTTTATTTTATAATTTATTGACTAGGGTTACAATGGAGAGTACTGGTAGCATTATGCCTGATAGAGAGGACCGGCTGTCTCCATCAAGTCTGGCCAGCTTTGATCTCATCGCCCCCTAACTGACAGACAGGCCTACAGTCACAATGACAGCCATAATAACCCTCTGTGGATGGCCTTGTCTCAGATGGCTTTAGATAACTCGCTTGCATAATGCTTAACTGCATGAATTTATATCCCTGGGCTGTGGCTGACCCTCACACTGGTTCCTTCAGGTCATGGTGCATTGTTTCTGAATGCTATACTGTATGGCCTGGCCGCTTTTTTTCTCCATTCCTATTGTACGTTTTTATTTTTATTGTATTTTTATGAAGCCTGACTTTACTCCCTGAATGATTATCTGGCAGCTCCAGTCATAGCCAATCTCAACCTGTTTGTACACTCGGTTATATTGGAATGGAAAAGAGTGAGTAGCTATTGGGACCATGTGACACAGATAACAGGGCATGAGAAAATATAATCTACTCTCATGGTCGATGTACAGTATGTACAGCCATGGGACAATATCTGTTGTGTACTGTGTGTTTGAACACTAAGGTAAGGGTCCAATGAGGACGCTCAAACATGAGTATGTACTGTAGCCAAGAACCCCCAACAAAGAAATGTCCTGACTCTCCAAACATATTTTGCTGGTCACTACTTGGAATACAGCCATTATGATTCCAACATGGACAAGCAGAGCTAAACTAACTACTAACATGGAAATGAGCCCCGCTGTTCAGATATGTTTTTTCCATTCATTCTGCTATTTCATTTCCACAATAATTCACAGTTCAACGTTGCAATTCACAACATTGTGATCAATAAAACTACTTCACAGTCGTCCATATGTGCTCATAATATGTACACGATGGATAGACTGCTAGAAAGGAGGAATATTACTGTAAATGAGAAAAAAAGTTTGAGCTTTATTTGCATGTGTGTGTGTGTGTGTGTGTGTGTGTGTGTGTGTGTGTGTGTGTGTGTGTGTGTGTGTGTGTGTGTGTGCGTGTGCGTGTGTGTGTGTGTGTTCACATGGCTATGATATTATCTACACTTTCTTTTGGTAGCTCTCTTTTTTTCACCATTTTGTTTGGATTTTACTTAAACAAAACAAGTAAAAACATGAAATCTAGGTCAAGGTCAGGATAAACTTTATTCAATTTCATCAACAGTTAACACACATCAATCAACACACAAATACAAACTTTACATAATTGTAGTTTAAAAGGCCAATAGCAGCAGGGACAAATTAGTTCTTAGAGTCCAGCTGCAAGCACTTTTTTGTGACCTTTATTGTGAAATGTCCTAGTAAAAGGATAGAGACTGGTTGTGTCTCAACCAATCTCAGTCTGTCCTGTCCCCTCGACTATGAGATCGAAATGCAATGACAGTGCCTTGTGTCGGCACTCACACACGGTGAGGCAGAGAGAGAGAGAGAGAGAGGCAGTTTATGTTACTGCACTGCCTATTTTTCATCTCAATTGTTTTCAGTGTACCTGTTTAACTTCAAAATGGGAACTTTTGTAATGCACCGTCAGTTCATCATCTTGAATTGGATTCAGAACAGAGAAGCAGCCCTGCAGTGTCTCCATAATGAGAATCAGCTACGTGTGGAGGAACATTAAGCTATGGGAAACAAACACACAGCTGAATGAAATCATGATTATATGATTATTAATAGGGGCCTGCTGATCACGCATTATGTTTCTGTTTGACAGGAAGTCTGAACTTTTAAGGACTTTTGACGTAAACGATATACACACAACTGGATTCTTTTTACATTTCAGCTGGTCTTAAAATTGTTAGTATCATCTTGGCAGATTATATGTTCAAGCAGATGGAAGCAACCTGAACACATTGAACAGGATTGACTACCTTCTTTGTGGGTCTGACTTTGTACATACGGTAGAGGTCATTGAGATGTGTGCCAGCAATTGTACTGTCTGCACATCCTAACAATACCTTCTAACCTGATCCTGTTTTTCCCATGTAAGTGAGCCAAACCATCAAAGAAAATAAAAGCTTATAACAGATTAAGTAAAACAAGTGTCCCTATTCTGGGGAAAACATTAGGCAAAAATGTTTGTCGTAGATTGGCTGTTTTGGACTAAGAGATTTGGTTTGGAGGTAATTGCTAGCAAACCTAGTATGGAGCCCTGATGGACTTCATTCCAGTCAACTAAGTTATATAGGGTTCTGAGCTTCTGAATACAAGTACTTACATGGTACATGTGTTGGTGGGCCTTTGCACAAACAACATCAGCAGTTGCTTCAAAGGTTACCTTATCATTGTCCTTAAATATTACTGTTGAACAACTGCAACCACCTAGCCACAAATAACAGCAGAACGAATAGAGGGAGGCTTCTTTCTAAAGTAAATGATCATTTACTTTGTTTTAGACACATTATGTCCAAGAAGGAGCGTATATACTGGCCACTAAATTCATCAACCATTGGACCATGGACAGTTTCATCCTTAGTGGTGAGAGCACACATCCTTGGAGGCAATCTGGGAACCCAGAACCAAATGAGAAGGAAAAACAGCGCCCTCTGCTGTTTGTACTATCTCACTTGGCTCTGGGACAATGACGACGTATCACCCGTGCGCAAGGAAACCGGGGTTTTGGTCTGCCTTCAGCGTTTCACTTCCGGTGGTGCGACTATGTTTTCATTCCCACTAACAATATGTCTACACGGAACACTAACACCACTTCTCCCAGAGAACATGGATCGTTTTGGTTATAAGCCCACTTGTTTCTATGATAAAAGAGCAAGTTAAAATGTGAATATCTTTTCGTGGTTTTGTCTGCTCCGCGGACGCTATTGTTAAATTAGTTTCGGTTGGTTTCGAGTGGGGAATGATCGGCGGACACGTAAATCCCGCCCACTACATTTGATTGGGTAAAGCGCGGCCTGCTTCCTGATTTGAAGGCACGCCCACTTGTAGCCCAGTGTGTACACGTTATGACGAACCTTCACGACAGATTCCAACGCAGAGCAGAATCTGTTCTTGAGAGATTACCTTGGAGGTAACCAGTGGAAGATAAAAGGACATCAGATGAAATGCCATTGACTTTCACTCTGTTGATTTGCTGTCGCACAAGTCTCAGATCATAAAAAATATATTAGTTTGATTCACAACACGTGATGCTAAACCTGCTTCATTTCGTGCTAATTCAGCAGCAGTTTAGATTAGCACAGTGAAGCGTGATGCGCCCTCCCCAGCGAGCATCAAAGGTGCACGTTTGCATCATCAGTTAGCTTACCTGCCTGAATTAGCCACAGCTTCCCGCCAAGCGCAGTGACAGAGAGGGAGATGAGAATGGCTGTCATGTGAAGCATGAAATCCCTTTAACCAAGTCCTCTGTCACTCAGCAGCCAGTGGGGGAGCGCAGCATACAGAGCCGTACATCCACAGGTTAAGAGGCAGGGGCCACTGACAGCTTCACGACGCATTTACTCTCTGAATGAAGATCGACATTACACAGCATATCCACATAGCCAGGCATCAGAGCTCATTGTATTACCTGTGCATAGGGGCCTCAGTGAGCATCTGTACTGTATCGGCACTCCAGGCTTCCATGTATTAAGGCTTAGCTGCAGTACCTGCTGCAGATTAAAGTACAATAGAGGCCTCTATGTACGGTACTTTTATGTCAGTCTCATATTAGTTACAACCTACAATTTAACGTTTAGATTCTATCATGTTTTGTCCTCCATAGAATGAATAGAAGTTTGTTTTACCTCTCTGGGACATACAGTATATGTTTTAGTATTAGTATTATTTTAAGGTGTGACCGAAGGCCAAGCCGACTAGAGTATTTGTCTGTGTGTATGTAAACTAGAATATTTATTTATCTACCCAACACACAGATTAAGACAGTATCAAGTGCAATACTGCCATAATAAATAGCAGATATAACAAAGATACACATTTCCACAGGCATCCGGGGGAATAGGTGCTGAGGACCACCCCAAGGGAGTACACCATGAATTTTAACTTTTTCTTCTTTTTTGTGTGAACCAGGAGATAACATGCATACAAACTGGCTCAATAGTGAGGTTCCTGTTGCTGCCAACCCCCAGTTGGCCCGTGGAGGGAGTAGACAACTACATGCCACCTCTGATACACTTGGAATTTACTTTGACCCGCGACAGGAGTTTCACCGGCAGAGTGTAACGTGTGTGGAGATTAATGCCATCTTCCCCATTTCCCTACTACAGTGACAATGACACAATCCCCTCCTGGCTTCCCACATGAGAACCTGAGAACACTGTCAGTTGTATTTGTTGAAGCGGCCAGCTGGGAAGCCCACTACCTGTAAACTAACACAGGCCTCTGCGTTAGTTTACCACGTTAGTTTATTTATATAAATTATAAGAGAAAAGCCATTCATAATTATTATAAATAAACCCTTCCAAACTAATTCATATGTTAAAAATACAGACCAAACATCATTATGCACTGGTAATATTAATTAGCCTAATTACTATATACCTACACTACTATAATTACGACACTATTTGCAGGAATATGGCATAATCTTTAATGTCAGTTCTTCACCAGGGCACATTAACAATTAGAGTTCAACGGGCCTGAAAATTAAGGCCCGGCCCTAACTGGGCCCTACTTGGCCGGCCCGAGGCCCAGCCCAAACAATTACCATACTTTCACACATCCAACACGCTTTGAACTGAGCAGATTGGACCTTCCGTTCCAGAGATAATGGCCAAAACATCTTGAAAATGGCCACTTTCGCAGAGTTTCGATCGCCGATTTTCGATTGAGTTTTGGCCATTGCCGCTCGTATTTCTTTAATAACGCGGGCTAGGAAGGTCGAACGGCGACAAACTAGATACCTGAGTAAAGTTCACTTTGAGCTGCTTCCAACACATCCACTGCCATTTCCGTCGGCCTTACCGATAGGCCACTAGGGGCAGTTGAAATTTCTTGTTTGGAGGTAATAGATTTTTTATTTTTTATTTCACGGAACCCGAGGCTCAGTCTGGCCCGACTAATTAGCATAGATTTTGGGCCCGGCCCGAAAACATCGGGTCGGGTTGGGTAGGGTCGGGTTCGGCCAGAATTTGAGAACTCTAATTCAAATGTCAACATTGTATCACTTTTGTTCTGGCATAAAGTAATTTTAACAATTTCCCATAAAATGCCACTCAATTCTTCTGCCCTGCTTCAGATAGGCTCTGTGCCTTGGAATAATGGATTCCTTTGTGAGATAATAATATTAGGCGAATTAGCTCGGATATGTAGAAAGTGCCAAGTTGGTTCTTGACAATGGTTTGATCATTTCCTTTCTTGTTGCTTCACTAAGTCTCTTTAAATGAGGGATTGGATGGAAATAAATTGTATTAAAACATTAGTTTAGAGCTTGCCGCTGTCCATCAAACTGGAGGTACAAGATGTATCGATGTAGATCACAAAAGGTACAGACAGAAAAATAATGAAAGTTTCCTCTGTAAACCCATTATCGTGTACTTTGAAGAGTTCCTTGTGTGGAACACATAGTGTGCTGTTCTTCCACTTTTCTCTCTTGGCACCCCATCAGTCTCTGTGGGGTCTTTTATCTCTCTGTGTACTTGGGGGATTAGATGACCCTCAGCCTTGTGCTTCCATGCATTTTCTATTTCGCCTTCCATTCTTCCATTCCTTCTAGTCCAGCTCGAAAATCCCAAATAGTACTTGATGGGTTCATTCCAAAAACATCATATTTTCTACATGACACCCATCCAAAATATGTATCATTTTGGATGTATTTTCTATTATGCAATCATTTTCTCCAGCATACAGTATGTATAATGAAGAGGATGAAATGAAGAGGCAGTGCTGAGGTTGTCTCTCTCACAGTTAGCCTGCAGTGTGTGAGCTATATTTCCTCCAGCGGCTGCACAGGCAGCTGCAGCCTATAAATAGGCCTGCCCCAGACATGCAGAGGGAGGGAGCGAGAGCTTCGGTTTAACCCCCGAGACCCAGTACTAATCTGACCTCGATAATGGGAATCATCATTAGAGAGTCAGCGGGAGTCGGCAGGCCAGGTAAGATCTAGGTCGCCCCAGCGTCTGGAGAGATATCCACACTTATCGCATCTTGGGACAAGCGCAGCACCTGTTGCTGCAGCACCTCCCGATCTCCCCCTCCTTGTTAGCTTACCTGTCCTAGACTCCTCTTTAGCCCTGCTGGCTACCCTTCCACCAATACACCGTCTGTCTGGCACGGTACAGACAAGGAAGGGCAGCTGACTCGTCTCCACCCATGCCTGTCTCTTTCATATCTCCAGATGGCATAGTGCAGGGTTGCATCCGTGCCTCGTCTGCGTAGAAATGCATGGCCTGGATTCAACAAAGCAGTTATAGCAAAAGCTTTGCTCTCCCCCAACGGTGCTTTTCTGCAATCAAAGACTGTTCATCTCCCTCTTGCCCTCCCTAGTTCAGCCATTCTGGCACAGATTCCATTCTATTTCTCTCTCCCACGCTCTTTCTCTCTATGTATTTTCCTATCATTCCCTCTTTCAATCTGTCATTCACACACCGGAGCAGTTCCCTCTAGGTGGGGAAGGGGAGACATCCGCTGATGTGTGACTTCTACCCAGACTTGTGTCATTACGTGTGGGGATTTAGGTCAATCTTAATTAAGAGGTGAATTCATTAAAGGGGAGTAGATAAAGAGAGGGGTGTCACGGAGGTGACCCGACCGAGGCAGCAATCTTCTCATCGCTCCTTACTCGCTCACAGACAACCTGAATCTGACACCTGTATTATCCACCGAGGTTCTATGAGGGGCGGAGGAGAAGGAGAGAGGCAGCTGTAATGTCTTTTGGATGAGATGGACTGTGAAAAGGGAGAGCGTTGTAAAATGTCTCTTCAAGTCACCTCGGTACTTCGGGGCCAGTGGACCATTATTGCCACAGTTTGTATCCTTGCATAACTCTAAATGCAAAAGTAATCTTTCTTCTCTTTTAGAGAGAGAGAGAGAGAGAGAGAGAGAAAGGAGAAAGTGAGTTTGTCGGCTTTCAGTCGTTGTTTTGCACTTTATAAAAGCACAGGCAAGTATTGTTTCAAGAGCTTTGTCAGTTATTTTTCTCTTTGTCTTTGTCTTCCCAACAAACCCAGAAGGAAACTTTTTGAAAACGGCACTCACAGTAATTTATTTATTTTATTTTATTGTTTGTGTCAGGACCTTAAGAAATTACCATGTGACATCCGTACATATTAGAAATGAAGGGGCGGTTAATTTAGATTAGTATTTGGACAAAATATCAACCAATATCAATGTGTGAAATACAATGGAGGAGAATTTACTTTTTATTATATTACAAACAATACTGTAAACATAAAAAAAAAAATCATCAAGTTTATTGTCTTGAATTATTTAAGCATCTTTCAGTAACTTTTTCTGAGAATGAAAGGCACTTTTCTGGATGTTGACAGAAACGGTATTGGATATTGTGAAAACAAGGATGAGGAAAACAAGATTCGGGAGTGAAGAAATTTCTTTGAAATATGCCTCATGGATTGCTTGCCTGGAAAATATTATTTGAAAGGATTTGTTGAATTTGTATTAAAAAAAAGTATACATCTGACTGCAGATGGCAATAATATTCCTGACAACTTTGTTTGAAATCAGAAAGGGGAGTAACGTCTAATTTATGCCCCATCGAAAAAGACACTTTAGAGATTAAGCTTTTAAACTTCATTTGCAATTCATGCAGTACACTGTTTTTATGTGGGCCTGCCTTATACTGTGCTTGTGTAATGTATACCACTACAGTACAGTCTCGTTGACATCTCATCATTTAGCCAGTGGAAATGCACCACCTACCAGTTTGTCATACTGGCATCGTATATAATTTAACATACACCCAATGATGATATTCCGTTCAGCCCCGTTGAACACAAACTTTTTCACGTTAAGTGTTTTACAACGATGTAAGACAGAAACACTTTACTTTCTTTGCCAGGATTTCAAAAAAGGTCCATTATGGTGACCACAGTCAATGGTGGCACAAGGCGGTGTTCCCTATTTTTAAACACAGGTTTGCTTTTAAAGGCTGACATGTTGCTGGTGTCTGTATCCTGAATGTGGCATATATAAGTGGAACAGATGGCTAATCTTCAGGTCCTTGAGCAGGGATGCCACAACATCTTACTTGGGCAAAGCTTCTCGGCAGTCTTGTTGTTATGTTGACCTTTAAAATTTCATGGTGACCTTGTAGAGGTTCAGTTGAATAAACATAAACATTATGAAACTTCAATAATGGTTCAATGCAGTTGGATTGTGTCTAATTATTGATCACAGGTGACAAAAATAGTTTGGTTCAGTATCATTACATAGAAGCATCATATTTTTTTTTCACATTCTCGCTTTTGTTTGTTTCAGCGTTTCCAGCTCCTCGTGCAGCACCACTTAACAAGCTGAGCCTGAGGCAATCTGCTTCCTCTAGAGGCAAGAGGTTATATGAGTTAGCCCGCAGTCATTCACAGGGCACCGAGAATTGTTTTCTCAAATAAAGACAATTTAGCAATGTCTCTTCGTGGTGTGGCGAGTATGTTGCGCTGGTTACTAATCATAAAGTGTGACGCTTTTATTTACCTCACTGTAAGGGGATTGGATTGGCGAACTGGAATGATAGCATCTTCACCGGTAGAGGAAAGAAAGACCCCCGGCCCATCGACAATTTCCTTCTTCAAAGCAGTATTAGCAGTTCCATTAAAATCCTGTCACCCTTTTTCTTTACGTCTGTCTGTGGCTTCTGAGGAGGGGAGAAATCACAGTCATTCAAATGCTAAGTGACTTCCCTCTCCCCTGTGAATATTATAGAGGATAGCGCTACTCCATCATTTACCACGCTGGACAAAAAAATAGAAGAAAAAAAAGGCCCAGTGCCTTGAATATCCTACCCCGCTACCTCTGCAGTATCTCGTCACAAGCCATTACCTCTGCAGAGTGCAGACTGCTAGACACATACGGAACACCGTGCTGCGTCAGTCTTCATTAAGACTTAACCGTATATGCGCGCCCGCACACACACCGGCACGCACAAACACCCACGCACACACCCACACACTCGCACACTAACGCATGCGCGCACGCATGCACACACGCACACGTGCGCGCGCACACACACACACGCGCACACGCACACCTATAAGAGCAAGTTTCACTGATTTCATTATGCTGGCAGTTTTCAGCCCCACTCGCCTGTCTTTTAGACGTGTTGAAGAAATGAGCTTATCATGGCTGTAAATGGATCAATGGGATAATTGTGGGCAAGAGCACTGTCTTTGCCCCGGGCCAAAAATGTTCTGCTATATTAGATGGAGGCGAGGAACAGAAGCTTGTGTGGGAAGGAGAAACTGGGCGGGTAAAGAAGTGTATGTCTGTCCTATCCGTCACTGGTGAAATTGCCTTATTAATGCCTTTGCTCCTTTGCTCGACAGGTCACAGATGGAGGGACCATCAAGCAGAAGATTTTCACCTACGATGCAATGTTTAACACCAATTACTCTCACATGGAGGACTACCGCAGACGGGAGGACCTTGTATACCAATCAACAGTCCGGTAAGCTTCAACCTCAATAAACATGTGTACACACACGCACACGCACGCACACGCACACGCGCACACACACACACACACACGTGTTGTCTTCAGCAGTGGTTCAAACATTTTCATTTCAAACATTAGTATGTTTTTTGCCGCGGACCCCCATCTGAAAATATTTTGTGCCAGGGACCCCCATTCATGATTTGCGTTGTTAAAATGTTTCCAAAATATTCAAATCTTTTCACGATTAAAAACAAAAATAATGACTGATCTACAAGCTCACAATGTGTCACGATACGATAAATTATTGTTTGCTTGTAGATCAGCTTTTTTCATAAAGAGCTGATATATAGGGTTAAAGTGGTTTAACTGACCCCTGGGGTCCCCAGACCCCACTTTAAGAAGTGGTGTACAGCATCCATAACTGAGTGAGTAGAGAGGAATCAGAAGGTCCCCGGTTTGCTCCTCCGGTGCACCGTGTCCAAGTGTCACTGAACAAGACACTTGACCCCTAACTGCTACCCGCGCAATTTATTAATAGCACCCGCTACTCCTAATAGTTGGGATGGGTTAGTGCAGAGGACAAATTTCACGTACAGTAATTCCATTTACAGTGACAAAAGAATACCCCAAAGGGGTTGGGACTAAATTATTAATTACAGGGAAAATTCCTTTTAATTTGTGACATGGCTGCCTCGGGAAATATGCAGGACTCAAATGACCTCTTAATGTCAAGGTGGGAAGTGTGTCGAGATGCTGCTCAGTAGTAGTACACCACTTCCTTCCCGACCATCTGGCAGTAGGTCAGTCCGGGTGAGACTGGGGCTGACCGGCCATCAGGGTTCGTTGGGTTATCATCTTGGCCAAGACAGGATGAGGAGCTCTAATAATTCACTCAAACTGCTCAGGATATGGAGCTTATAGTTTTAAAGTCTCCACCCAACATCTGGCCAGCACAGTCCTTATACCCCCCACTCTGCTACTGCATTATGCCTCTCCCCTTACTTCCAGGCTCCAGGCAAAGAGCACAGCAGGTGCTCGCTCTCTCTCTCTCTCTCTCTCTCTCTCTCTCTCTCTCTCTCTCTCTCTCTCTCTCTCTCTCTCTCTCTCTCTCTCTCTCTCTCTCTCTCTCTCTCTTTCTCTCGACTGCTGCCTTTGAACCCATATGCAGAGGCTCCAGGCCAGTTCTGCTGTGAGGCATATCGTTTTGCGGGTGATAAACTGCTGCACGAGCCTGAACCATCGTGGTGGATGTGGCGTTCCTGATGTGGATGTGTCAGCACTTTGATTAATGACAGCCCGTATCTAACTGACAAAAATAATAGTTCCTACATTCCGTTCCAGTATTACATCTCTCTTCCCCTTCATTTTGAGAACCATGTAGACGGGGAAGGCTGCAATAAAATGCAACACAAGTCAGCCTTCTTGTGGTGGGTTGTCCCGTTTCATTAGGGCCTTGTGTATTAGTCCATTACCAACAGCTGTACCGCTTCCGCCGCTGTGTGTCACACCTCCGAATCCGTCAAATGTCCTACTGGTAAATATGAACCACTCTCAATATGCACAGTAAAATCCAGTGTTAATTTAACCTCTTAAGCCCTATTTTATACATTGTCGTACAATGGTGTCGCACAGCAAAAATAGGTGGTCTACAAGTTCACAGCTTGTAGAGCTTCTATTTTTGAAAGGTTTTCATTTATAATAACATACCCAAAACAGGCGACGCCAGGGTTAATGTGGTAACTCAGAGAATGAAAATTGACTGTGTAGACAGACAGATAAATACTGTTCATACAGTACATACGTGTAAATACACAGACAAATATGCACACTGTATGTGTACAGAGAGAGAGAGAGAGAGAGAGGGGGGGGGAGAAGGAGAGAGAGAGGAAGAGAGAGAGGAGTTATGGAGAGAGTGGGACAAAGAAAACAAAGTGAGCAGAAGGAGGAGACCGAGGAATCATCTGGCTCTGGTTGGGTAGATTACATGTTTGAGGAGTCCTGGGGACTGTGACTGTCTTCCTTCACCCCAGGCCTCAACAATGCACTTGGCAGCTGAACGGCTGTTTCTCTTGCCCATCCTCCCGTCATCCCTCGCTCTCCTCCCCCTCCTCCTGCTGCTGCATCTGTGTGTTCAAAACAACCGAAAAGAAGAACATTTAGAAAAAAACATATGAACATATGACCCCACTTAGAAATGTAATGTGACATTCTGTCCTCCGTACAGTGCTATTTTTCTTTGCATTAAGCCCATTCACATTCCTACCTCTGTCATGCCTTTTCTCATCCGTTCCCTCTTTTCTTTATTTTCTCATGTTGGTGTGGCTGGCCAGCTGAGCATGACGTGTCCAGACAATCCTACCGCACACAGTACTCACTGCCATTTTAACGCTGAGTGTAAAAATGGACCCAAAGGTCCCCTGTTCACGCTCTCAAGAGTTACATTTACACTGAGAGTTTTACCGTGTACCGTCCCTTCGGGAGGATAGCCACGGTTACAGTGTCTGTCACACTTACCTGCCCACAGAAAAATATAAATGTACGCTTGCGGAGAAACACGAATCACTCATGTATGCAGACCTGTGTACATGCACACAGACAACACAGACACACAAATATGCATGCACACACAGAAAGGAGATAGGCTCACTCACACATAGCACTGCAAGAGGGCAGGATTTCAAATGGCCCAGCGTGAGAAACGGTTGGATGCCATACCTGTACTGACCCATGCCTAGCAAAGCGCTTAGCATACGTTAGTCAAGCAGTGAGGAATAGGGACTGCTGCCATAGTCGCACTAGATCCGTCTGAAGGAACTCTTTCTGACTAGTTGTCATCCCATTTCCACGGTTGTAACACAGCAGCTCAGCACTACTTTGTGGCCTGCTGGGCTGGGCTTGGACCCGCCCAAGCATGTATGGGGCCCTAAGAAGAAATTGAGTTGGTTTCCCCCACCTCCTCAGCACTGCCAGTACCAGTGCCAGCTTTATGGCAGGGCTTTAGGTGGCTTTAGGCACCACGAAGGGTTAATCCGCCCCTGGCCAGTACTACTGACTATTGTTAATTCTTGATCATTCGCACACCTACTACAGTACATAACACACGTCCATTATCAATTTAAGTATCGTTGTGTTGCTTACATTAATACCAGCCTGGCTGACACTGAAATGATCTTAAGAGGTAGCAAACTCCCAAGTGGCTTACTGAGCTTGGTATACTGAAAGGTAACAAATAAACCGGCAGACAATGTGTTTGCTCTAAACATGTTAACCACTTTAATTGCTTTTGGTAAAAGATTTAAAAATAAAACAACAACTACAAATAAAATCAACCAACTGCGATAAACAGAGGGGCCCTCTAGTCTAGGGTTTGAATCCAGCTTTGAAACTGCTCACCCTCCACCACCCCAATGTTTTGGATCTACTTTAATGTACTGGGGTCCCTATTGGTAGGGAGATGTAATGTGCTTTCTCAGAGTACCTAAAAGCAGATCCAATTAATCGCCTAACCAAAAATACATATATATATATACATTTTTATATTCAATAAAAATATTTGAATCCATGGTGTGGTTGCCTGTAGGCAACCACACTAATAGTGGTTAAATAATACAATATAAATCTACAGATGTGCAAAAAGGTTCTGGAAGAAAAGAGAAAACTCTTTTTGTATTTCTTCCTCTCACAAACTACTTCAATATTCTACTTTCTCCTTAGAATCAATTGTCCAAGGTATTCTGGAGGCAAAGTCATTTATGACATAACTTTAACACATTGACCGCCAGAGGTTAATCTCATAATGTACTCACCAGTGCCTACGTTTTATTGTTGTTTTTTGTTTTTTTCACGTCGCCATAGACCTTGTTAAAATCCTTAAGATTGAGCTGTGCACTGTTTGTAAACATCGCGGACATCTCCCTGCGTCTACCAGTGAAAACCACGTGTCAAACGGAGCCGCCATGTTGTAGTTAGAACGGTTTATGTTAAACAGTGATCAGCGAGGAGAAAAACTACAATCGAAGAAAATGGCGTTTCAGTGTGCGCTTTAGAATGGAGGCCAACGGGATCGGCAAAACGGGATCCAGAATAATTCCGTTTCCGGTGGTGTTACAATGAAATGTTCCGTATAGAAAATTGAAAAAAGTTTTTCTTTTTCGAAAAAAAGGAAAAAGCACCACAGCCTGTAGGCTACGGGATCGGCGCTTTATGGTTGGATTTATCGGCCCGTAGGCTACGGGCTTGGCGGTGGTAGTGTTAAGAGATCTGGAGAACAATTTGCAGCAGAACCAGTAGACTGCATCATTTCTTTTTTAATAAGTGAGCCAGCTCTGCTTGAAATTGTCCCCATGAATTAATTGTCTGTAGTTGTAGTGGTAGGGGAAGCTATAGCCATAGGGAATGTGAAGTTTCCCAGTGACTCTCTGCTTACTAGATTAGTCCATTCTGAGTCCGACAGATGACCATTCATCATTCAGAAAATTACTCTTTGTTGAAAACTCAAAACCCCTTATTATCATCAGCTGTAGGTAGATTGCAGTGCTGAGCGTAATAAGTGGAAGTGGCAAGATCATCGTCACTACTGAGTTTCATCAGTACTGCAGTTTCATATAGTATGAGTGCATAATTTATGGATCAGAATTAGTTGATTTTACCAACATTATACTCAGCAAGCAATATGTACACTTGAAACAACAATCCTTAATCTATGACTAGCTAATTAGGGTGTAATGATATTGGACTATCTTACAATAAATAAACACAGTCTCTGTCCGTATGTACTGTATGTATGTCAGTTTGTAGTTCAGTTATCTCAAGAACCGTCCGTCTGTCCGACTTCAAACTTGGCACGCGTGTCACGTAGGCTTATATGGAGATCCAGTTCTCCAGAACAGCTGATTCAACCGATTTATATATTTCTTTGCGGGCCTCTTCCTTTTTAAGAAGGTGGTCTTGCCATTCAATATCTGACAAGTTGCCAGCCTTGTAGGAGTAGCAGGTATTACACAGGTCCTTCTTTGGATGGTAAAGACCCAGGTTCTGCCTCTTAAATTCTTCTGAGAACACCTGCCTTGAAAATGGCCCCAGCATCTTCTCCTCCGCAGGTCAGTCATTGTCTGAAAGTCAGGCTCCAGGTGCTGTTTTGATGTTGATGACCTACAGTAGCGGGAGGGCACCTTAGGGAGATCCTGTAGAAGATTCCTCATGAACTCATGAGCCTCACCTCTGTCACGTGATGCTGCATTCTTCTGTGCATTTTCGGTGTCCATGGTCTGCCTCCAGTTAAAGGCCGACCATGACAAAAACAAACTCCAGCACACCCTCATTCTCTGTCCGTTAACATTTAAAAAGAAAACACGAGCAGATGACCTTTGT
Source organism: Gymnoscopelus braueri (assembly GCF_963280865.1). Lineage (NCBI taxonomy): Eukaryota > Metazoa > Chordata > Actinopteri > Myctophiformes > Myctophidae > Gymnoscopelus > Gymnoscopelus braueri. Next base: position 25,268,508 of record NC_137612.1, on the reverse strand, counting down.
GAAGACCCCCTTCTCCTCTTTACTGGGGTGACATCTATCAAACCTTGCACATACGTTCTCTTCTCTTCCCAGTTCATGTTCTCCCAAAAGCATTGAAAAATCTTCTCCCTGTCTGCCTCTCCAATTTCACTGCAGTGATACTTGGCCTGACACACGCAGCAGACTGACATCTATGGTCCCATCACCCGAGGCTCGTTGTTAACCTCTTCTCCTTTGCTCTTGCCAATGTAGGACTGTCCCTCATGATCCTCTGTCTCTGAGCTTGTCCATGTATCCATTCTCCTTGCCTTCCCATAGACCACCCCGGATCATTGCACAGCCACATACTGTAAAATAAATAACAAACAGCTGATGAACAACTTATTGAATGATAGGCAATAACAGTCTGATAAGTTATTGTGTTAACTAAGACTCCTCAGTAAGCTAACAGCTATAATGCTATTTCACGAATGGTCAGCATTTGCATGAATTAATGCCCTGATACTTCATGACACTGCTTATATAGGCCTACAATAATAAGCAGGACTTTAAATATTACGATAACTTCTTCAAAGAGGGGTTCACAGAGTTGCTCTCCTCAGAAAACCGTACACTACATAGATTTTAGAAATATAATTAATTGTTTTCATAACATTAGCGTCAGTGCTAAGTTACTTTTAACACTTATATACACACATTTATAAACGTTGAGCTTACCTTAGACGGGGGAATAACCCTGCCTCGTTAAATACAGTTGGTTTATCTTCTGCTCCGCAGCAGCTCTCTGTCCTCTGAGAGTGCACTGTGGCACGCAGAGGAGAGGGGGTGGAATTAGTTGGTTTGACCGACAGTTTGAGGATCCAATGGAGTTAGGAGGTTTTTTTTCAGAAGCGCTTTTTAATACTTCTCATTGGTCCAATTTTGTTTTTAACCAACACACAGACGTAAAGGGTGTTTGTTCAATAGCGTTGATTTATGAAATAAATTCAAAAGCTGAAAAATGGAGTTGGCTGGTTCCCGCCCAACATCGACAATATACTGATGACATCAGGGATCTCCATATACTGTATGGGCATAAAAAGGACAGAGGCAGACAGATACAGAGGTCTCCATACAGTATATGGGCACAAAAAGAACACAGACAGAGGAGTACAACGGGTACTCTGACAATGGGCACAATGGGTATTGCATAACCAGGCGGGGCATGCATTCCCAATTTGCATCGTTCCTAACTTGCACCGTTCCCGAGTAGACCGGTCCCAAAATGGGCAAAGACCCCAACGTGGTAATTTAAATAGTTAGTATAGTGATTTTATAGTGATTTTAATTGTGGGAATCTTGCTATAATGTTTTCTTCTTTCTTTTATCTGCTCCACAGTTGTCTTTTTGCCAGACCCAGGGGGTCGGGCCTACATGAGGCGTTGTCAGTCCCCCTCTCCAAACGTTTTCGTCCATACATGGGCATAAAAGAGGTCTATCTTCTGTTCGGTCCCCCTCTCCAAACGTTTTCGTCCATACATGGGCATAAAAGAGGTCTGTCTTCTGTTCGGTCCCCCTCTCCAAACGTTTTCGTCCATACATGGGCATAAAAGAGGTCTGTCTTCTGTTTGGTCCCCCTCTCCAAACGTTTTCGTCCATACATGGGCATAAAAGAGGTCTGTCTTCTGTTCGGTCCCCCTCTCCAAACGTTTTCGTCCATACATGGGCATAAAAGAGGTCTGTCTTCTGTTCGGTCCCCCTCTCCAAACGTTTTCGTCCATACATGGGCATAAAAGAGGTCTGTCTTCTGTCCTCTTTTTGATTGGCCAAGCTTAGCGTGACGTAGTGCTCTGATCTTTCAACCACTAGGGGTCTGGCAGTACCAGGTCTCCTGGTTCCCTTGTTTTTGGGCGGTGTAGTGTACTATAAGTGGGGTTGGGACATCTCATTAGTATTAGTTTCCTGCACTGTGATTGGCCCAGCTGGCCCAGTTAGCTGTACTGTGATTGGCTGACTCTATTGGCTGACTCTATTCAGCACTGTGATTGGCTAGCGAGACACATGATGACATTAATAACCTATAAATAAGATTATGGACTTCCAAAAATCTATTTTTTTTGGAAGTGAGCTTCCATCACTATGATGACCAATAAAGATTATTTTCAATAAATGTATTTCTTTTTTGAAGTGAGCTTCCATCACTATGATGACCACTGTGATGACCACACCGCCCACTTCACACTGGGTGTGATTTTTATTATTACCAGTGACATAATATAATAAAATAATAATATCAAGAAAAAACAACAAAATGTCAAGGTCTATTGTGGGACATTTCCAGTACTCTTGGGGGCAATGTGGTGGCCAACGAGGGCCCTAAGCAGGCACTTCGTTCACTTATGCATCAGAACAGCCCTGGCAGGATGGAAAGGTTGATATTTTACCGGCTCTAATCTTCCGTTTCCACCTGAGAGTGGCAAATCTTCTCTACAAAGCTGCACCGTTCCGACAGATCCATGCATATGCGCTTTAAAATTTCTGAATTTTCTTAGAAAGATAAGGTGTTTTGCAGAACTCTCAATATTTCCCCACCACTTTCACTTGCAACGAAATCAGGGTTTCATGTCAGGAATATGTGCTGATTGAACTATAGCAGACTGACACTAATGGAAGTGATTTTTTTCTCTCTCCCTTCCCTGCAATGCCAGCAGGGTTTCAAATTATTACACATCTAGCTGTTTCAGGGATGACAGCGATGCAGTCTTCATCTCAGATTGCTTGGCCTTGCCGGGCTTTGACAGATAATACATATACCAGCTCACATAGGAAGAAGAACCTTAGCATTTCCACATGCAGCTACATACATAAGCCAATGCTTAGATTATTCCCTACATAATCCCTGGGACACTTTGTCTCACCAAAGTGTCCCATGGGGATTCTCGAGTTGTCGTGAATTTTGCAGGTGATACTTTTGAAATTCAAAGGCCCTGTTGTGCAATTTGCAACACGATCCTACGAAAGATCATCTAATTTTCCTTGAAGAATGAGTGCTGCACATGTCAAACACTGGTAAATTGAAATTTCTTGTCTCTTCCAAATTGCCCCGTGACAGTTATACTACAGAGGGAAAATGAGTTGAAGGTCCTGAAAAATTAATTGCATCAGACTCAATATTTAATAGGCAGAATGTTCATGGTGCAACCTCCAACCCCCCACCCCCCCCCCACCCCATTACTTTAGCCTAAATCTGACAGACAAGACTCGCTTGTACTAGAGAGAGGGGGTTTCACAGCCTGGCTGAAATCAGAAAATAATGCTGCGTTGTAGGATAGTGAGGTTTCTTTCTGGCTTCTCATCCTTCCTAGTGATGCCTTCCATCACGCCTCACTGTCATTTATCACGGGGACGTCTCTGTGTTCGCGTGGATTTGAATCTGTGAATGCAGCATTCAGGATTCCGGACAACAGAGCTCGCAGCTTTGTGTGCAACAACAGAGGAATGGGCCAACATCAGCATTTACTAAAATGTAACCAGCCAGCACGGAGCCAATCACACCTCCCCCATGGCTCACAAGTAGAAATCCCAGTATTATCCTCATCATTTTTGTTCCATGCTTATTCCTCAAGGAAGCACGGGTGATTACACACCTCTCTGTACATCCCAGTCCCGTAGGCGATCTGTCTCTGTATTCCATATATACTTGCTGTACTTAAAGGGGCAATTTACCCATTATTCATCCCACGATCCCAGCTGTATTTTGTCCTGTTGTAGACTTCAGTGTCATACATTCTCTCCAGGGAAGTTTTTTCACTACAGTCTCTAGTTTGATACTTGGTTGTAATGTGTTGTTGTTGTGTTGTCACCATATTAACCAAGTAAATTGAAGCCGTTATATCCCCAGTAGTAACATTCAGTGGATTGTGTGTCCGTCCGTCTGTGAACAGCTAATCTCCGACACCATTGGCTTGATCGCAGCGAAACTGTGCACACACACTCCCTGGATGCCAGAGCAGAACCTATGCCCCAATTTTTTTCACATGGGCCTGTTGTAGCGCCACCAGGAGGCCGATTTGTGCAAAACACATTTTTTGACAGTACTCCTACAGATTTGTCGATACACAGTATCTCTATAGTCATTAAACGAAACCGGTATTTCAGATCTTTCATATTCCATCCTGATTGGCGAAAAATGGCTTCCAAAGTTTGCAGGAGTGCTCCATTCTGAACAAAATGCCTCAAATCATGATCACGGCATGCAATTTCCCTGAAATTCTGCACGCACATTCCCACTATGCTGAGGAAGAAATGCCACTTCAAACTTTTCACCACGGTGGCGCTATAACAGGCCGATTCGTGTTTTTACCTATAACTGCACCGATCTGTATAAAACGTTGTGTGCGCACTCCCTAGAGGCCAAGGAAAAACCTTTGCCCTGCATTTTTCACATCTGCCATTTATAGCACCACCAAGACTTATGTAAAACATTTTTTTTAATATTACTCCTTCCCATTTTATCCAAATTTCACGCAAATCGGTACACATGATCTCTATAGTTATGTGAACAAGACGGATCTGTTTTTTCATATTCCATCCTGATTGGCTAAGATTAACATCTAAAGTTTGCAGTAGTGGCTTGTTTTGAACAAAATGCCGCACATCATGAGCGCAGCGTCTGATTGCGGTGAAACTTTTCCACACACATTCACACTATGTTGAGGAACAAATGCCACCGTTATAACATTGGCCTGTTATAGCGCCACCAGCAGGTCAAATTTAGCAAAACACATTTTTGGAACAAATTGCCTCAAATCATGAATGCATTGTCCGATGAGGAAGAAATGGCACCCTTTTCACATTGGCCTATTATAGCGCCACCAGGAGGCCAAAATAACCTACCTGACCTGGCGGAGACCTGTGCTCCGAGGAGCACTTTTTCTAGTTATTATTCATATTTTTTAATCTCTTAAACTCAGAGGAGAGTGTCTTTGTGTAGGCCTACAATAAATAAATTGTATGACGTGTCACTCACCGAAAATTGCCAATCTGCAAGCTTGTACTGATGGGTCATTTTCAGCTGACACTGTCTTACGTCAAAGTATACAGTAAATCAGGCTTTGATGTGGTATGCACGTTATGCACTTTAGGCCAGGAAGAGAGACCCAGTGAATCAGAGGCATCTTTTCAATATGATACCAGTTTGACTGATTTACTTCAGAGATTGACTGGATCAACTATCAGAACCTGCCCAGTGCAATATTCTGTGAAGAAGACTCCTCTTTCCTCTAGATTTGCACTGTTTAGTTTTCCCTCATAGGCAGGAAGGAACAACCTTCGTGAAAGACCTCCATAACAGCTAAGAGATCTCAGATGCCACTCCTCAGGGACAATCGATTTATCTTGAGCTGAGTGCTGTTTTTGCTGCTTCTCTATGGGAGCCTATTGCTATCGATCTCCACCTGGTACAAGTCTACATGAGGTTTATTGTTTGTTTCCTTTTTTCTTTTTTTTTACTGTGTTATATATATTTTTCAACTATAATACATTTTTTAATCAGTTATTTGCTTGTTTTTTTGTATCGTATCTAGGTTGTATTGATGTTAATTTGTGTTTGCAAGGCTGTGGGTAATGTTCCTTTTCCCAAGCCCTCACCTTGGTTTGGGTCGGTGCTAATCAGCTTTTTATAACTCGCTGATTAATGAGGCCAATGATTTCAAAACAAAGCAAAGGACAAAAGGTATCTAAAAATGCTCAGAAAATATGCCGTGTTACATAATTCCCATTAATGGAGGGAAAATGTAGGTAATAATGGGATGCTCGAGCTACAGAAAAAAGGGCAAGGGGGTGTGGATGGTCGAGGTGAAGATAGAAAAAGGTTGCAGATTGGAATATTAGGGGGAGGGAGAGAGAGAGAGAGAGAGGGGGGGGGGGAGAAAGAGAGAGAGATAGATGTTCTGGAATTGATTCACATGGCAGTTTGTAAGGGGTTTGGCATGCAGTTATGGAAAGAGCTGCAGATAGTGCCAGAACAGGTATGATGGAAGCCAAGTGTCTCAGAAATGAGTATAATCATGGCTTGTGAAGTGTTCTGGGAACTGAGATGTAGTGGGGTGAAATCAAACTCTCCACGACATGGGAACCAGTGTTTCTGTGGTTAACATTTGTGATACCTACTGTAAGGCTGACTAGGACAGTATTCATACGTATCTACAGTAAGGCAATATATGGGCTTAGATAGTAATTATTATCAATGGTAATATGATAAAATAGGAATATCTCATCCCATCAATTATTTCGGCTTGCCGAATCCAAATATGTACTCTGTGAACTAAATTATTTCTCCGCTTTGAGTGCTGAACGTTAGACTAGATTTGGCAATTCTTTGACAATTATTTGTCACTGAGATTTCTGGCGAAAGCCTCTCTTTTCAGTGGACAAAGTGTGTGCTATCTCTCTCCAGTGGTGTAAAGTAACTACATTTACATGTACTGTACTTCAGTATAATTTTGAGTTATTTTTACTTCACTGGAATATCTCCAGTTTTCAGTACTACTGATACTTCTACTTCTACTACTTCTCCTAAACTTTAGTTACTAGTTATTACTGATTATTATTACAAAACATACATTACCCACTTCAGCCCTATACATTTCGACCATTAGAAAATAGCAGATACGACGCATCTTGTGAAAAGATTTGTATAAATTTTAAATGGGGCATTCTCCATAATGAGTACTTTTTCTTTTGTACTTTTAAGTATATTTTGAAACCAATACAATACTACTCAAGTCAATTTTGATTATCGGACTTCTACTTGTAACAGAGTGTTTCTACATTGCAGTATTGATACTTTTACTCAAGTAAAAAATTTGAGTACTTTTTCCACCACTGTCTCTCACCATGAATGAATTGTCATCTGGTTGTGTTTGTGGTCCCAGAGTGGGATAATAGAGGTTTGTACCTCCTGACCTCCTCAGCCCATCTTTCCTCAAAACTGTCCATAGTACGTTGCCGGAAGATTGCGGAAATAAAATAAATCATGGCCAGTCGGCCACCATACATTTCTGACAATCACACACGCTGTTTGCATTGTTGTCTTCTGCTTGGATGTTTGGCTAGTTAGAAAATCTTGGAGGTGCAAGAACTAATGAAAAGAACCTATGCAAAGACTTCATTTTTGCAAGAAGTGTAATGCAGCCTTGAGAGCAGACAGGGACGGTCATTCTCCATATGGTCAGCTACTGCTCCGATGTGCCTCACTCCCATCAAAGTATATATATAACATAACATTATACAGGCTGTCGGTGGTCCAGTGGGAGTCAGGTTGGAGACAAAATGTCTTCTTTCATATCATGCTGGAAGCTCCCACAGTCACCTTTTCTAACTTTGCCACCTCCCTCACAATGGCGCTCTACCTTGCACTATTTGACATTGATGAATAGTGGAGTGTGCTGCAAAATTACAGTAATTCTGAATACTTAATGGCATAGTGTTAATGTAAGTGACACAACCTTTCCTTACACTTGACTTGACTCCAGTATATCTCATGAACGAGCCATACTGGCACACTTTAGTTTAAGGGGTGTGTTGAGTGGGCTGACTTCAGAGCCTACTTGTGAGTTTAGTTTTCTTCGTTGTTCTGGTGTGGCCTCCTGGCCGCTCTTCCAGCAATGCTTTTCTGTCTTCATTCATCTTATCATCAGGCTTTCTCTTCTCTGCATTTTGTATTAGTTTGAATGTGAGTGTGCCATTCGGGACTGCGGACGACAGAACTGGAGGTTTATTTTTAAAAAACAAAGCAATGGGCCTACATCAGCATTTGCCATAATCCAGTCAGCCAGCACAAAGCCTCTCCCTTCCCCCAGCATGAAGAGAAATGCTGTTATTCTCATCATTTTTGAATTGTGTTTAAAATAGGACTATACCCCATTTCATGCTTTTCCCTCGAGAAAGCACTGGTGGAGGAAAACCTCACTTGATAACTCGAGGCGATCACTCTCTCTTTCTTATATATACTTAGTTTTTTTCTAATCCTTATTTACCCAGGGAAGGTTTACTGAGGACATGCAGAGTTCCTTGCTCATTGAGCCCTGCCAGTGGTGAAAAGTAACTAAGTATGTTTACTGAAGTACTTTATATAATACTTTATAAATGATGTATTAGTTTAGGTTACACTACCCAGCAACACATCAAGTAATTAAAATCAGCCCCACCTTTACCAGTTGCAATGCTGTGAAGTGATTAGGCATAATCCAATAATATGATTGTGAAATGGGTTATTCTGCAAAACAAGTACTTTTACATTTGATACTGTATTTGTGCACTTTTACTCAAGTAGATTTTTTAATTCACAGCTTTTACTTGTAACAGGGTATTTCTGCATTTTGGTATTGCTACTTTTATTTACCAAAAAAGTTTGATCAAGTTGTCCATGGGAGCTGTCTGGTGCAACAAGTTGTTAAGGGGTTAATTGTATAGCCCACTAAATGAAGCACCTTGAAGGTAGTTTTTGAGACAGGAGAGACAAATCTCTCTTACGTATTCACATTACCAGCCCAAATAGAGCAGTTAATAGAGCCATATCTCTGCAATATATGACATTTGAGATCAGTGGGAGTAAATGCTAAATTGCTCTCCAGTCTGGCTGAAGTAGATGATGTTGAATGCCTTGAGGTGCGGAATTGATTCCCTTATTAAAAGGCGACACTCAAGTGTATAGCACAAAAACATACAGTGCGGATAAAGCCTAGTCTGCGTAATTAGAATAGAGGCAAATTCTCCTAAGTTGAAGCCACGGTTTGCCATCCCCTTAATGGCTCTGCCAGTCAACGTGGACACCGCTGATTACATGGAACCCTTCCAAGATAAACGTGGTGATTTTATTTTTTTTACTGTTTTTGGGAATGGAGTGGGGAAAGGTGCTTGCTGGCTGGCTCCGAGAGTTGACTGCTCTCCAAAAGACACACACACACACACACCCCCACACACACACACACACACACACACACACACACACACACACACACACACACACACACACACACACACACACACACACACACACACACACACACACACACACACTGAGATATACATTACATGAACATACAGATGCTCACACAGACACATGCGCAGTTCTATGTGAGTGAATGCACGCACGCATGCACGCATGCACTCAAACACACACACACACACACACACACACACACACACACACACACACACACACACACACACACACACACACACACACACACACACACACACTAAACTCATTAGAGCTCAGCCGCTGTGAGTGCCCTGCCGTTGTTCCAATAGAGGTCCCTGTCTGTCACACCCGGGCGGCAAGGACAATTGTTCCCGTTTTGTGGGAATAAATCACGGGGGCTAAATGTGACTAGTGGTGTCTCTCTTTGATTATCACTGTTGACACATTAGCCGAGTGTGGAATACAGATGGGATCCCTAGCTTCATTCCAACATGGTGGCTGTATTGCAGTGGTGGACAAAGTACCTAACCCCCCCAGTACTTGAGTCAAAGTATATACTCCTGGTCAAATATTACTCAACTAAACTCAAGTTACTTTATTACTCAATTACTCAAGTAAAGGTTGCTCAGTCAAATTTGTACTTGAGTTAAAGTAGGCTACTGGAGTACTTGCTTTAAAATTGAAGTATTCAAAAGTACATGCTTTAAAAAATACTTAACACTTGGGGTGCCAGAGGTTTATTAAAATATTATACGTTGAGTGCCGGGATTTTTTACCATTTTTGAACCTTTTTCAAGTAGTCACAAAATATCCGTCCTCACGGTGATCCCCTCATTACACACATAGCGGTCTCGTACAATCGGGGGGGGGAAATTAAAAACATTCGGTAATCCGTTCCATAGTTGCAGCCAGTTGAAAATAGTAAAAAAAAAAAGTACACAGGAGCCGATATACAGGCTTTTGAAGTCATAAGTTAACCAGGAAGTGGATTGGAGTCAAAATCTTCGAAAAATGATATCTCCTGGTGCTGTGAAGGAAAAATAAATAAATATATATATATATATATATATTTTTTTTTTAATCCAAAAACGTATATATATGTTTTTGGCACTCAGAGGGTGTATTTGCAAAAACGTATATATACGTTTTTGGCACCCAATGTATTCAAAAGTACAAATTACAAAGTACAAAACATATAAATGATAGATAAAATAGCATTTCTACAAGCGCACAATGCGTCGCATCGCAACACATTGTGAGCGTGTAGATCTGGTATTTTCACTAGATTTTAAATAGGGCTGGTAAGTGGTTAATTCATAATGTACTTTTTCCCTTCCTAGAAATGCTAAAGTGCATATATGTGTGTTTGAAATTTAGTGGAGAGAAACTAATAATTATCCAAAAATACAACTACTCAATTAAAGTGTAGATACTTAAAAAAAATGTACTTAAGTACAGTAGGCTACTCAGGTAAATGTACTTCTTCACTGTCCACCACTGCTGTTGTTGTGGTGCTCTGCTGCTGTTGTTGTGGTGCTCTGCTGCTGCTGTTGTGGTGCTCTGCTGTTGTTGGCTGAGTGTTGCTCTTATAGGTTAAGGGGTTGTGGTATTATCATTACTCCTGTTTGTGTTAGAGCAATGAGAGAGAGCATTTTGATGCGATTGTGCACGTTCTACCAACCCGCCCCCCCCCCCCACCGCACCACCCGCCATCGGCCTTTGACATAATTAATTGCTTTGGGAAGTTGGATGTAAGCTGTGCATGCCATAATGATAACGTATTACAGCTTGATTAATGATCACATTTTTAACTGCCAAAAATAGGAAGTAGCAGATTGTGACTACTATACTAACTGCGCTTGAGCAGGATTTTGACTCACTCTGATTTATTTTCATTAGAAATGGTGAGCCTATTCAGTATGAACGTGGCAAAAGGTTTTAGCATTCAGCTCCAAGTCAATGAGGGTGGCTTGAATGCCAAAGCATTTGCCAATTGTGAATGCAATCAATACAATTATTTGTACACAGGCTATGCCTTTGGGCATCAGTATTTATTTTATTTATTTTATTTATTTTATTTATTTTATTTATTTTATTTATTTTATTTATTTTATTTATTTTATTTATTTTATTTATTTTATTTATTTTATTTATTTTATTTATTTTATTTATTTTATTTATTTTATTTATTTTATTTATTTTATTTATTTTATTTATTTTATTTATTTTATTTATTTTATTTATTTTATTTATTTTATTTATTTTATTTATTTTATTTATTTTATTTATTTTATTTATTTTATTTATTTTATTTAACAAACACCTTGAAAACATACTAGGTTCAACATGATTAATTGCCTATGCAAGAAGCAGGGATAGGACAGATAAATAATAAATGACTATTATTTCAGTATCGCCTCATTGTCATCACCTGTGGCCTTGTTTAACATAGCTGGATGTGATCAAATTGTATGCATACTGTAAATCAATGATAAAAAAGGTCAGTGCAACTCTGAAATCCATCATGTGTGATAAAAAAGCTATTATGGATGGATTTAGTGCGCGTGCGGGGCGGAGTGGGGGGGGGGGGTCTGGCAAAAGTCCAAGAAGAGGAACCGATTACATTGTTTGCACATGTGGCAATAAAAGTATGAAGCATCAGGGATGACCTATTACTGTATTCAAACCGATTTTATCTCCCATGTTTGCTCAAACTCATTGTGAGCATTGGCTGTTGATTGAAAACACTATCATGCTAATTTGTGGGATGTATACAGATAGAACACTGTAGCTATACTGTATCGTATGCATGATGTCCCTTTCCAAATAAGATGTCCACAACTGACAAACAAAATCACTGAAAGCATGGAAATTAATACAATTATGAAACCTTATAACCGCTTGAACCCCAGCATCCATATTCTTGGGGGAACATTAGCCAAAAATAGCCGATCTACCAGCTCACATTCAATATAAAAATTGGCTAATGGGTGGTCAGGCGGGCCGGTTGACGGACTACGGCAGCCCGTCACTATGACACAAACATAACCCTGTTACATGCCCATATATGGGCATATTCTGATGTCATCAGGGATCGTCATATATGAGCATAAAGGGGACAAGAGCTGACATAAAGATAAGGATAAGACAGATACAGAGATCTCCATATATGGGCATATTGGTCGGATTGGCGAACTTTAGATGTGAGGGCCACGTAGCAGTCTGTGGGGAACCTTTAGTTGTAATAAAAAAAATTAAAGATAGATCGAAAAAAGTGGTCCAAGTACAGAGACAACTCTGGTCCAATTTACCGAGTCTAGATGGTGACGATAGATGATAGAAGTGGCCAAAGGTGACTTAAACAACTGGTTACTATTTTGGTTACATTGGTTATCCTGTATTACATGGTTATTTTTTTCAAATGGATATAGCATCCTGGAAATGTACTTTTCATATTGCCTTGGAAAACAGCCATCTAACTCTGCATCTCAAGCTGCACGAAAACTGTCAGTCAAAATGTTGCAATCCACACCTCGCTACTCGTTGAGTCATCAGAAGTGTCAGCATGTGATGCTGCATTTACTGGAGAAGTGGCATTAATAAAGGTTTTGGTTTTATGCGAATGCAAATTTCTGCTACGCAAAATTTTCGTCATATACTTTATACTATATTTCTTGTCCCTTTGCGTTCCCGGGTATGCTGTAACGGTACATTTATTCACAGTGGAAAAGTCATTTATAGGTCAGTGCACACAATAGTTTATTTGCTGACTAATACAATTACTATTCTGAGCTTTACATACATGATATTTCATCACTGTCTTGTATGTCCTTATATAGACCCTGTGTTCAAATGGATCCATTATTACTATTATTATTTAGTCAAAAGCACTTATTATTACTTTCCATTGGATAAACATTTATAAAACCCACAGACGGACTTCCAACATCGTGTCCCTATTTTTGGGGATGTCATTATACAGTAGGTGAACATTTTCAGAAATCAGATATTTCACATGCATTCTCTATGTCATTTCACAGCCTTCCAGAGGTACGGATCTCAGACAATGGGCCATATGAATGCCACGTGGGCATCTATGATCGGGCAACGAGAGAGAAGGTGGTCCTGGCATCAGGGAATGTTTTTCTTACCGTTATGTGTGAGTATTCCTCCTAACAATACATTTGCATAATACACTTCTTACCCAGAGTATTATCTACTATGACAGTGAACGAATGGGCAGTGTGGGGTTCAATGCCTTGCTCGAGAACATCTCGATAGGATATGTCAATGCATTCTCACACCTGTTGCATCAAACAGGTGATGAGGTGGGGCAGGATTTGCAGTTGACGCACAGGGCTCTCCTGTCGTGTCACATGTTGCCAAGAACGGATGATTTATGATTCCAAGTCTATCAGTATGCAAGTACAATGGCGCTGAGTCGGCAGAAGCAGACGTCGCACCACTGGCTCAAGTCCGCAGGCTCAAGTCTGTTTGCTTTGTTTTGAAGGTTTTTTCACCAGATCCGTCAAACTATTATGAGTTGGGAGTGAGAACGGCACGGTAACATTTTGGAGGAATTGAACCTTTCACCTGGTCAGTATCTCTAAGGTTTTACTCAGTGGTGTCCACCAGCAACAGCTAAATCATATCCACATTGTCTGGGACAGTGGTTCTCAAACATGTCAAGGACCCCCAAATTGATTTGGCCATGGATGAATTTGACCGCAGACCCCCATCTGAAAGCATTTTGTGCCAGGGACCCCCATAAGAGAAGATTTGTGTTAAATTAAAAATGTTTTTAAAGTATGCCAAATTCTTTTTACGATTACGATTTTTCTAAATATTTGAAAAAATAGCAGTTTTACAAGCTCACCACATGTCGCGGTGTGATGCGTTGTGAGCTTGTAGATCGCCTATTTTTTAATAGCCGAAGCATAAAATAGGGTACAAGTTAATCTGATTTTGATGCTACAGTATTATTACCATTTTTTTTCAGGGGACCCAAGGGCCCTTGGGGTTCCTAGACTCCACTTTGAGAACCACTGGTCTGGGGAACACTGTGGTGCGGTATGGTGGTGCGGTATGGTTCTGCTGAGATGAAAATAGCACTAAGCCATCAGACCTATTCTTGTGCAAATGGTCCTGTCAAACGTGAGATTGGTTTGAATTTGAGAACACCTCTATGTCATGTCGTATAGGGTGTGTGTAATGCTTAATTTATACTCAGCACTCCCGAAAATAGCCGGAAGCTTGTCGATAGGCTATTTTAGGCGAGCGACACCGTCGTACGCAAAGTATAAAATAAGGCTTACCACAGAATCGCAGTACCACAGGAGACTGTGGATTCATCAGTATTGCTCAATGAATATTAAAGATTTCTCACGGGGATGTGACTTTCCATTTGTAACTGGAGATTACTGTTTTCCTCCATTATTCATGCTTGTTTTGCTTGCAGATTATGCTGCAGTATGTAATGGTATTATTGTTAGAATTGTTGATTTAACTATCTATCCTACAGTATATATCTATCTATCTATCTATCTATCTATCTATCTATCTATCTATCTATCTATCTATCTATCTATCTATCTATCTATCTATCTATCTATCTATCCCACCTGTCTATTCACTAATGCAGTGGTTCTCAAACCTTTTCATGTCAAGGACCCCCGAAATGTATTTGGCCGCGGACCCCTTCCTGAAAATGTTTTGTGCCAGGGACCCCCAAAAGCAAAGATTCAAGTTAAAAATGTTCTCTTAAAAAAATATACATGCGTCGATTTTTCAAAGATTCACGATAAAAGAATAATAGCAGATCTTCGTGACGCGCTAGAGCTTGTATCTGCTATTTTTGAATGGCCAAAGTACAAAATATGTGTGGTTCACATGATTGTGACAATATATTGACACATTTTGATGGGGACCCCCCTGGTACCCCCCCAAGGACCCCTGGACCCCACTTTGAGAACAATGCACTAATGGACCTACTGTTCCTACTCACTGACCTATGTGTCTGCTTCTTTAGATTGTGCCCAAAACAATAGCCAGAGGGACCTGGAGCTACTGTACCACTGCTGTAGCCTCCCTTCCATTCTTTCGTCTGTTTAGCGTTGTGCTGTCCCATGTAGCAGCAGCGAATGCCGCTCCTTGTCGAGCGTACCATGATATTTCTCTCGCCGACTCCTTCTGCGCTGTAATTACAGGCGTTAACTTAAGTCTCCCTAATGACTGCTGCTTTGCGCCCCTCTGAAGTTTCAATTCCAGCAGCAAAGGCCTGCTGTTCTCCATGTGGCTCTTTGGCTAATTAGCAACAGCATTTTTCAGCAAAAACACAGAGGGGGTGGGGTGGGGGGGGGGGGGAGAGGGAGAGGGAGAGAGAGAGGGAGAGAGGGAGAGAGAGAGAGAGAGAGAGAGAGAGAGAGAGAGAGAGAGAGAGAGAGAGAGAGAGAGAGAGAGAGAGAGAGAGAGAGAGAGAGAGAGAGAGAGAGAGAGAGAGAGAGAGAGAGAGAGAGAGAGAGAGACATTATTACTCCATTATCACATGTTTTGCCTCTAACAAACGCATATGGCTTTTGACTTTCTTTACTCATTCTTATGCCTCTACCGGCAGACAGCTGTGGCCCGAGGCATTACCTTCTCAGGTTGTCCATACGTCCGTCCGTACGTCCGTCCGTCCCAGCCTCCAAATTCAGGGACAAATGCCCACTTGGACTCAAGGATGAACTGATTAGAAGTAGGCGGTCAAAGGTCAATGCCAATGGTCAAGGTCACTGTGACCTCACAAAAACACGTACAAAACATTAAATTCCTTCAAATTCGTCTCTACATATCATCGCCTTTGGGTGGGAATCTTGCATGTCGCGACGTGACTCATTGTGAGCTCGCAGATCTGCTATTTTTGCTACTTTTACACAACACTGTCACACAAAGTATAAAATGTTTCTGCCCCGACAGCGATGATGCACTATACGCGAGAGTCCGGACAGCTGGCAGAGGCGTACTGCGATGCAACATCAGTTCCAAGGGACGTTCAGTTCCAAATGATGCCTCTTGACTTTGTGTTCACTTATATGTGACAACAAACACACATCAGTGGAGCAGGGAAAGAGTGCTGACATGGCCATAATTTGGCCGTGGCAGTTCATCACGGTCGCCACACCTTGGATTCGTAGAGGAATTTCACTTTGGATCACCATTTCACTGAATAAAATAATTCACCTTGCTTTTATGATACACATTTCCTTTGGAATAATGTACTTTATTCACTCTGGATTGACTGATCAAGCTTAGACGTGTGTTTGATTGATTGAATATTTTATTAGACAGAAATGTAAAAACAGCACTTTGTCTAAAAGGATAACACCAAAAAAGTCCTTGCCCTTGCAGTCTTGTTTCCGTGTGTGTGTGTGTGTGTGTGTGTGTGTGTGTGTGTGTGTGTGTGTGATATCAGGCTCAACTAGTTAGAATGATAAAAAAGGGTAATTAGATTAGGTGGGGAAGGCAAGTCTGGCAAGTCAAGTCAAGTATTGTTTCCAGCTTTAGGTTTCTGGGCTGCAAGCAGAGACTATCAGTGCACTATATACTACTTACTGTAAGTATGCACATTATATGATTGCAACATTGACAAGGCATGCAATTTATAATAGCATTGGATCTTAGAAACAGCAGATACTTGATTGGTTTAAAATAGAACAACTATGCTACAGCACGTTGTCACGTACACGAGTCTTGTTTGGTTTGTGTCATAGACCCATTTTCACAGTTCATTATGTGCTAATTGTCCATCTACTGCACCTGATGGTGAGCGAGAGAGACAGAAAGACGGCTAATGTGAGGATATGTAGCAGCTGAGTATCCTCATAATTGCACTTTGTGACAGTGTTGCTGGGAAATGAAAATAGCACATCTGCAAGCTTGGAAATATAGGGACCTGACGGTCAAATCCTTTTGTGACGTCACACTGAAACATCGACCCTTTGAGCACTGTACACACCGTTTTACATGGGTGAGCTTCGCCAGTGGGAAAGCGAGTCACCCTATTAACCCTTGGTGTGCCTATCATTGGGGATGGGGGACTGAGCAGCATCCTAAATCACCACTCCGGTAAGAGAAGAATAGCCCCTGGCATTGTGGCTAATTGTCGTCTAAGCTGAAGCAGAATTATTCATAACCTATTAATGTGCCAAGTTCACTGTGGAAGTGAGGAAAAAAAGATAGAAGAGAGGTGGAGAAAAGATGAAAAATGAGAGGGGAAAAAAAAGTTAATTAATAGGAAACCATACATGGAGAGTATTTTAATTTTTTAAAGGGCTTCATAAATAAGAATTATCATTTTAATGAATCCCCCGCCAAGGAATTCAATCATTCACTTTCAGAAGGCCAAAACCTGAACTACCTTGGCTTCTGTCCTTCACTCTTGAAAAGTTTGAAACGCCCTTTGCTTTCATCTTGGACTGAATAGGCATAGTGTAGTTGAATTGATTAAGTCTGGAGGCACACAGGTCTCTCGCCCTGGGGAATGTTAAGCTAATACTAGGATAACTAAATTTATTCCCATTAAAACTATCATACCCAATAAGTGAGATATTAAGTGGCTCAGAATGGTCTTAGCAAGAACTCAATTTCATATTCCCATTTGCAGTGCTCAGTAATGCTGCTTTTGAACACAGTCGGCCAATCAGGGAAGCCTATGCATTAGGCCTGAATAATCAGTCGAGGGGAGTCTGAGTCGACTGCCAATCTCTTAGTTGAATTATAAAAAATAAAAAAAAGATTCAATTCTTTTTTATTTTATTATTCGAGAGATTGGCCTAATTTGTTATATTAATTAACTAATAGTTTGCCAAAAATAGGATATACATCATGATTTATTGGGAGAAACCAAGCAAGTATACGTTAAATCAGACATTAAGCACCCCTACAGCCCAAATGGAATGTTCCTCTATTCCATAACATCTTTTTTTGCATGATTCGACTGAGAGATTGGCAGTCGAATCAGACTGATGAGACAATCTCAGTTGAATCATGCCATGGTGTTGCATTAGTCGACTATTAGTCGACTATAGGCAACATTTGGCCAATCAGATTCAACTATAGAAATCCTGCTATGCATACAATCTCCCGAACACAAAAGAGAATCTCTGTGTCTTTCTCAGACCCGCGGGCTGACAGATACAGAGATCCGTGGTTTTTCAGTTCTCGGAAACCGTTGGTCTGTCCAAATATGACGGGACACCTCAGGGTCATATGAGAGACGCACCTCATATGACACAATTTTGAGACCGAATGGTCAGACGATTTCCGAGTTACGCCAAGGAGTGACACACACACACACACATACACACACACACACGTGTGCTCACACATGCGCGCACACACACACACACACACACACACACACACACCATGAATTATAGTATAGATTTCTCAGAACCACCCATAGATTGGCTCTGTATAGGATACTCTTCATCGCATTTACTGTTAGTTTTTAAAACAGCACGAGCCGCATATACCAAATAAGACTATGTGACTAGGATATGAGCTTTTATCCAAATGTAAATACCATTAACATATTAATAATGTGCCCATTGAAGCAGTTATGCTTGTACATTCCTCTATCTACTGTATAACACCAACAGCTAATTCCTTTGCAAGCAGTAACCTCGACACAGTCAAATCCATAGTGTTAATTTAACAATGAGAATGTGAAAAATGCACCCTTTTATGGATCTATTTGAACACTGTTTTTTACTGTGTGTGATCTGCAGGGTACTTTAATTTGATGGTCTATGGGAGTGCTGAGGCTCCCCATCCCACCATGAACCTTCACGTACACTGTTAACATATTCATCAAAAGCAGCAGGGAGGGGAAATAGAGGGAAATGTTGATGGATATGCACCTCACAGGGGGCCTATAGAATGTAGTGCCATTGTCATCACAATTCATTCCACATCATCATTCATCGTTTCATTCGACCATGTTTAGAGGAACTTCGAGACAGGAGCAAGTTGTCAATAAGCATTGGATCGGAAAATGACACTTTGCATTTTGATCCGGTGACCTTCCATTACGGATTTATTTGTTTATTTAAGTGTTTTCCTTAGCAATGGGTTCTGTACAATGTGACAAAAGAGAAAACATTGATGGATGGATGGATGGATGCATGGATACAGCAGGCAGGCAGGCAACATGAAAAACAAGGGTCAAGAATAGAGACATAAAACTAAGATGAATTAAAATAAGAGTAAAAATGTAATGAAGATAAAAATAAGAATGCAACTAGCTATGTATTTAATTAATCTAATGACAAGGCAAGAACATTTTGTGGGGGTCAGCATATTTCAAATCAGAAATGTGATCCAGTAGGAAGTGTTATGGCTAGAACTTGTTACACCATAAACACGGCTAATGATAACGAAATATAGCTAATCTGGGCATTACTCCTACACACCAGGTCTGTTTTGCTGATTTAATAATGTGTAATTAATGCATCATAACATCATATACATCTCTCTCTCTCTCTCTCTCTCTCTCTCTCTCTCTCTCTCTCTTCCACACATCTCTTCTCATTAGTTTGTGTCTTTGCTTTGAACACATCACTTCAAGTCAGTGCAAGTAAGAGAGCTGTCAAATGAAAGTGTGAAAAAGAAATAGCTATTGTTTCCTTACTAACAGAGGCCTTGGAAAAAATTTCTCAGTGACTGCGAGTGCAAGAACTGGTGCCTTAAGAAATCAATTATAATATATATTGTGTTTAATATCACACCAGGTTAGCTACCTGCGTTCTACTGTCCATGTGGAAAATATGTAGTTTTTACATTACACAGTGAGTCAGAATCAGAATAACTCATATTTACTGTAAATCACAAATCCCATTGAACACACTTCCCTCATGTCTCACTTCATTAAAGCAGCACTATGTAACTTTTTTTTTAAATTAATACATTTGTATTTTGTCCAATCTGTATGGTAGAGTATGTTAAAACAATAGAACCTTTTCAATTGGGGTGGTTGTATTTTGTCTCCCTGCACTTCTATTGAGACTTTTGACCTGATGGTCAAGATTCAATTTATCCCCTGAGCAAGCAGGCTCTATTAGCTCAATGTTAAAAATGTCATCACTTGAGCAGGAAACCGTTCAAATCCAGGGTAGAAGAGGAAAGTTACATAGTGCTGCTTTAAGTAAAAAAAAACGAAAACAAAACACATCCAGAAATGTTAAAAAGGTCTAATATCTGTGTTGCTACAGCAGACATTGTAGGTGTTTTCCAACTCTACTTCATTTTCCAACGTGTGTGATTAGTTCAATATACAGTCAGCATGTGACCGTAATGGTTCAACTAATTACATGAGTTTGATTTGTAAAAGAAAAAACAAAACAAAAAACAGCCCTACAGTATATACTTTGTTGTATGACAAAGAGAGAAAATAGCACATCTACAAGTTCACAATGTGCGATATTGCAACACATCGTGACCGTGTACATCGGCTACTTTTGTTATTTTTGAATAATTTTTGTGTGTTTGTTTTTAGTTTGTTTATTTTTTATATTTTTTTTTACAGATTTTATAAACTTTGAACATAGGATATTTGCCCAAAATAGGAATGCCAGGGTTAATGTTGTTAACATTCCGGTACATTTTTAAATTGTCAATATTTTTTAAGTGTGATATTATCAAACATAAATATCAAACATATCTGACGGTCTACATTTCTCAAATAAGGAAATGTATTCATTTAATTCAGTCTGACCAGAGGCAGGGACAAAACAATGAGGGGGGGATATCAAAAGCAAGAGGCATGGATTTTCCCCCTAGCCCCCCCTCCCCCCAGCAAATCGAACCCTGCCTCTCACCATAGTGCTTGAAATCCCTTTGCAATATACCTGCTTTCAAAACCATTTCAATACTGATGCAAGTGACCTTGAAACTACTCAAGAGTACTAGTTCACTTGAGCAAATGATTAAATCAATTAAGAGCTAAATGTTTAAATGGTTATAACAGAACCCGAGGGCACTCTAGCTCTTTACTTATGTCACCTCTGCCAAGCCATATTGAATTAATAGCTTTTTTTTCCTGCAGCCTTTAAACTCTCATTGAGTTTGAAATGTAGATAGGACTGAGAGGGATAAGTACTCTGTTTCTTGACAGTTGGATGTGTTTGTACATAAGCACGCGCGTGCGCACGCATGTGTGGTGCTGGTGGTGAGGGGTGGGGGCAGACTTCTAACCTGTTGCTATTCACAGGAAAGAAATATTTCACTTTGTATGCTGTATCAATGGCATATCCATCCATGTGAAGAAGGCTACACACACAAAGGTCATAATTCCAGGTTTGGCCAAATGAAAAAATCAATACCTCTTTTCCCAGTGGTATAAATAGGGCCATCATTTGTTATTACCTAAAGTGATTCCTGTGCGATATTCCAAAGATTACGAGAGTGGTCATTTGTCTCCTCAGAAGTGAGCCTGACCTTGAGAAGTCAGCTCCTGGTTGAGGTGACAGTGCATGCTTACACCGCTATTGTACATCTCTGAAACTCTGCATGAAACTAATGCGGTGGTCGTAAATGTCCTCCAGTGGGTTGAAACTGTTCACAGTGGATGATTGTCAGGCTTCACACTCACCTTTAAAAGCGACAAGATCCTCAGACAACCCCCGGCGTGCGTTTTAAACATCACATCACGTAATCCCAGAAATCCTTTGTTTTAACCTCTGTGAGGCACGAGGATATGATTTAAAGGATACCCTTCGTGAGCCAGCAAGAGGCATGGTATTTATAACCCCAGAAACAGAGATGAGCTCTAAGGTGTGGAGGGACTAATTACCTTCTCATCCCATAAAAACAGGGATTCGCTTCAATAATGGATGCCCAACTTTAATTAAGCGCTGTGTATATTTAGCCGCTCGTTTATAAACGGGTGGGATTAATGGCATACTAGCCAAGCCCAAACACAGTAACGCCTGCAGACACAGCAGTTTGGTATTGTGTAGTATGCAGACTTTAGGGGTGGTGTGTGCACGTGTGTGTGTGAAGTGGGTTTGTTTGGGTGGTGTCGTGTGATGGATTGCTAGGGAGAGCCTGTTCCCTCTGTGTCCTATACTTGTTACGAGCGTATTAGAGCACCTCTCGACCAGACTCAACACGCCGAAGGACTCAGACACAATGGCCTACTAATCACTTCTTTCCCAATTCAGTCAGATTCATCAGACGTGCTTTGAAGTGTGCATCATGCCGTGCTTTAGAATGCCTGAGGTCACAACAAGGGGACCGTTTATAACAGTTTGAAATATTATTCACCATTAGACACTCTCATTTACTCTCTTTGTGTCTCCTTCCTGTTCATCATACCACATGCCCAGTGTGTCATTGGCAGCTCAGCCTGTTAAAGCCTTCGCAGAGATTTCCCTTTGTGTGTTTATCCTGTGTCTATCGTACACTACCACTGCAGACAGCTACTTTTGCAGTGATGCAGTATATTGCAGAACCAAATTAGTAGCCTATATCAGGAAAGTTATCTCTTACAACTAATTAGCATATCCTTCCTTGTAACTTAATCCCCTTGGGATAAACAAGAGCATTTTTATTTTCCATCAAATTCCAAATCTTTGTCCTGAGTGGTAATTTAACTCAGCGAGTGTAAGAATTCACCCTTATTGACCCATATTTGCATTCACCCATTTATGTCTGTGTATATGTCCACAGCTGAAGTACTAGGCCGATCAGTATCATATTTATTCTGCACACTGCCAGCAGGCCAAAGACCTCTATTCTCAAGTATTTTTACTCAACTTGTGTAGCAATAACATCAATGACATTACAGTGCTTACTTTCTCGTGCAAAAGACTCTGACATATTTTAAATCGAATGTTTGCCTATTTTGTTGAAAGTTCGCCTATCATGACCTGTATTAATTAAATTGTAAAATGATGCTTTGAAATAGGCTAGATGAATCTCACTATTTGTGTGTCCCTTTCTTGTTATGTATTTCTATGGCACTTTTTTTGTATGGCTGCAGCAGGGGTGGAAGCCCAAGCCAAATTCCCCTAGTGGACAATAAAGTGTACCTTGACCTTGACCTTGATGACATGCCCAGAATAGGAACGCTAGGGTTCGTGTGGTTCAAACGCAGGATTTTATTTAGCGAGTGCAGCAGTTCAGCAAGCATGCAGCAAAAGGCGTGCCTTCTACAATGGCAGAATCTGTAGAATAACCTTGTGTAGAAACGATCCATGGAAAAGCCCACCACCAGCCTCTGTATCCTTTTCTGACAAAGCAGTTGCATCAATGCTTGTCCATACACGGAATACATTTCACCATAATGTAGGATATTGGACTGTACATCAATTTATGCTCTGTCGCACGATGGTGTCACGTGCCAAAGACAGCCAATCTATAAATCAGGCTTAACAGGGAGAGTCCTTTCATTTTTACTGTGTGTGTGTGTGTGTGTGTGTGTGTGTGTGTGTGTGTGTGTGTGTGTGTGTGTGTGTGTGTGTGTGTGTGTGTGTGTGTGTGTGTGTGTGTGTGTGTGTGTGTGTGTGTGTGTGTGTGTGTGTGTGTGTGTGTGTGTGTGTGTGTGTGTGTGTGGTCCATGACCATGAAGCACCTCCACTCATTTATTCATTTGAAGGATGTAACTTTAATTTCAGTCATTAAAGTCAATTGGGGCTTTTATCGAGCTGAAACCTTGCCCAAATGTGTCATACGTCATAGATCACTGACGTCACAAGCTGGCCACAAATGAAGTCTGAGATCCACATGACTCAATGTTTTATAATTACCAGTACATTGTCATTTGAGACCACCACCAGCACTAGTTTTAACTGAGCACAGTTTCTAGGGGCCTGTAGTGCATGCTGGCTTTGGAGTTCATTGAAAAGAAAGAAGAACCAGATTTATTCAACGATAAGATGAATTATTAAACACATGTCTTTGAGCTAAACCCTCGGGTAATGACTGAGGGAAAAATAAACAACCCATTGAGTTCCTCAAGGATTTCTCTCTGCAACATTGAACTGACAGTTTGCATCACTTAGATTACACTAAAGAGAAAACTAATCTGGTGTCTGTTCATTGACAGAAAAAAAAGATGTAGCACTTTGAGATTTATTTTGAATGTAAAGTGCATTATAAAACAAATATTATTATTATTAGGGGGGGCAAAGCACGGCGTGCGTAGGCACCCTTTTGTTAATGGTAGTTTTATTCTTCTTCCGCCACTATCTCACTATCTACACAGTTTAGATAGCAGAGAAGCAATGAGGCAGGTGCGGTAATGTAGTCGCCAATTAGCAACAACTGGGATCTGTCATGACCTCGCAAGCATAAGACCATCAGATATATTTACTCTCAAAGTAAAATCATATTGTGCCCACATTAGAGACTAGCCCTTTTCACGTAGTAGCTCTTGTGAAATGCCTTGTTCAATTGACATTTACTAGTTGCTCATCAGCTGCATGCATGGCCAGTACGCCAAGACTAATGACCAGCCAGCTGGTGCTTAGGATACAATAGTCTAAAGCCCAGAGAGTGAGACTGTTCTCTCACCCAGAGACTTTACGGAGGATCTTATGATAACATAACATACTTTGTCCTATTTCCTACCCAATGGAAGCCTCAGGGAAGCACGTTTGTTCGAGGATAACTATTGAGTAGACTTATTCTGCAACTATCTACAGATATCCTGTACTGTAGTAGATATCCTACAACAAGCTTGCAGTGCCTCCACTGTGCTATATGGGGACATGGATTAACATTGTTTCCAAACCTGCCACTTCACTTGAAATCGGACCACGGGCATGAAGTGCCCATCAGCAGAAAGCATTAATCCATTAAGACTGGGGACGCATCTGTGTCATTTTAAGATTACTTTGGCTATTCAAAAATAGCAGATCTACAAGTTCATAGCACGGCACCGAGTGACGTCCTATGAGCTTGTAGATCTGCAATTTTTTGAAAAATCGTGAAAATGTGTGCAAATATTTGAATATATAATTTTTTTTTTTTTAATGGAAAATTTTCCACTCAAAATCTTTGCTTCTGGGGGTCCCTATTACAACATATTTTGAGATGGGGGTCTGTAGCCAAATACATATAATTTTGGGTGGTCCTTGACATGAAAAAGTTTGAGAACCACTGATTATAGCAACAAGTTTTAAAGAAAAAACTCTTAGGATTCAGAAGACATTGTAGAACACATGTAGAATCCCCCAGAAGCAAAGATTTGAGTTTCAAATGTTTGCTTAAAAATATATATATTCAAAGATTTGCATACAATTTTCCACGATTTTTTTTTTTGCAGATCTACAAGCTCATAGCGTGGCACTCGGTGCCGCGCTATGAGCTTGTATATCTGGCTATTTGAATAGCCAAAGAAATCTTGACACAGCATACGTTCCCGGTCTGAGTGGGTTAATAATGCTTGTGCACCACTGTGGAGAAGAAGCTATTGTAATAGAGAGGTAGTTGGACCCCATAAGCCATCATTATAGATTTAGTTTCCCACAGTGGCAACTCTGTATTGGATTTTCTGTTAATAATGTCTCCATACAGTATCCTATGAATATTAGTAACATAAGCCAAAAACGATAAATAGCTATTCTAAGTACACCATACATTTTGCCTCTCTCCACACTTAATCCACTTAGAGGCGAGGGACCCTGCAGGCACATTAATGGTGCACTTGACTACTCATTTTATGTGTAAAGATGTCCCGAGTAGATCCCGCTGTGTTCCTCCACCATATGGCACTATTGTTAAAGAGCACAAATTAGGGCTGCTCCGTGTACTGTGTAGGCTGCCACATATCATTTTGCTCTGCGTGAGACCAAGGGCTGTTTATTAAACCCTGTAGGACACAGCTTCCTCAAACTGTCTTCTGGAAGTGGCACCCCAACCCCCACTCCCAGGTATACAATATTCAGTCATGGCAGAGTAAAGTTGAGGACATCAATGTTCTCTACTGTATCTTGCAGTGTATGAACACTAACATACAGTACTATGCGGCAGAGTTGTAAAGTAACTAAGTACATTTACTTAAGTACTGTACTTAAGTTCAATATTGAGGTATTTTTTACTGTACTTGAGTATTTCTAACTTTCAATTCTTTTACTTCTACTCCACTACATCTCAGAGGCAAATATTGTACTTGTACTCCATTACAATTATTTGAAAACTTGAGTTACTAGTTACTTTGTAGATATAAATTTTTGTATAAATTATGAAATTATAAAACATACATAACCACTTTAGCCCTGTTTTATATATATAGGTTATTTGAAAATAGCCGATCTACAAGCTCACAACGCGTCGCATTTTAGTACTCATATTACTTTTGGTACTTTAAGGATATTTTGATGCCAATACTTTTGTACTTTTACTCAAGTAACATTTTGAACACAGGCCTTTACTTGTGAAAGAGTATTTCTACATTGCAGTATTGATACTTTTACTTAAGTAGAAAATGTGAGTACTTTTTTCACCACTGCTATGCAGCATCAGAGGGAACCGAAGTGTCCTATTGGCTCTGGTTGGTGAGCCATATAGAAGTATGGCCAGGTCAAGGTTGCAAGTCCAGTGAATGGAGTTCTGGTCAGTTATACCAAGACATAATTTTTGATGGGAAGTCATTTTCAGCAAATTGGAAAAATAAAAAGTTTACTCCCTTTGAAATAAATTCTGAAACAGAGAAGCATGCCTTTTCAAACAGTTCCTCAAAGACTTTTAAAGCACCACTTTAGAATAACCTTGTGATGTCTTTCATGATTCAACCCTTTTACTATCCTCTCCTTAATCCTGAGATGTGCGAGTCTGATAAGGAAGCACAGCACTTCCCTCAACGTCTCCCTGTGCGCCATGTAGTGAGGGCGTCACTCTTCATCATGGCTTGGTCTCCCTCACACGACCACGTCACCAGACTGCGCTCTGCACCCCACCAAGGTCCCTCCTTTTAACACGTGGGTGACTGAGGAAGTGACAGAAGAAACAGATCCCCATCCCTGTTTATTGTACCAAAAGCTGAGAGAACATCTTTGTCACTCTACATTTTTCCTCAATATCACCCTGCATGATAACACGTTTTATTCAGACACAATACAAAAAAAAATATTTGGAATGTAACGTGGGAATTGTTGTTCTTCCAGTATCTCACCATGCATGAGCCAGAAAAAAAAAGAAAAAAAGACAGACAGACGGACAGACAGACAGACATTTTAAAATACACCACCAGGCAGAGCCAACTGTGTTAGACAGATCCATAGCCTGTAATGTCCCATCAACCCTTTTCAAGGATCCAATAAATGCCTGGATTTATTTTTAGCACGGCACGAGTATGATCATGAACACTGTTTTGACTTTAGGGGAAATACCTATATATAGGCTATTCTTTTGACATTTAGAGCCCATTTGCTTGTCTTTCATTTTATTATTCTCCACATAGCATTGTGGTTGATGAAGTTGTCTGTTTGTTGTGGTTTTTTAATAACTTTTTGATGCCATATCTAGACCTCAATTCTCTGTAAATCTTATGTTTCTATTAATTTGCTTTGTGCTCCTAGAGACTGTTTTATTCGCATTGGTAGTACTGTATGTCAAATATGTTTATATGTATTCCTTTATAAATTATAATGTCAGAATAGCTCTCGGGTGTTCTCTTTGGTTTATTTTCTCAATTCATTCAAATTACACTAGTTTGAAACTGTGTTCTGACTAGGACTTTTCTCTATTCACTTAATGTTCTGGAACGCTGGCATGTATTGTTATAAGTGCACCCTTGTAACATTATATGACCGAGAGAGCTTTTTTAACTCCTCAACTGGTGTTAGTGAGCTTCCTCTCCCTCATTCAACACAGATATCATGCGGCTGTAAAAGTGACTTGGTTTGGCTGACCTTTCCCGCACCACATCTGAGGGCAAAAAGTAGCAGATTTCCGGAGCCATTACTGAGTACCTTTCACAGTGGTCTCAGCTCTCTGAGATTTGACACTCATCCCCACTGTGGCACAAAAGACGGCAAGACAGGCGATACATTTGCAGGGATAGAATAAATGCAGGTTCAGGAGCTCCTGAAAGCAGCCCATAGGCACGCATGAAATGGATTTCTTCCCAGTGTGGCCATTTTTCTAAACTTGAATACAAATCAGGGGAAGAGAGGAATGAAATAGGACATTCATGCCACATTGGAGCGCCCCCCCCCCCCTCCACTGGAATCCATCAACTTACTGGTGTGTTAAGCTATCCTACTTTAATTGCCTAAATGGGAAATACATGAAGTGATACTGAACTGCCTGTCTGCAGTGGCACATCGAGGAGAGATTTGTAATGACCTCTCCTGGGGAAAGCAACAGTTGCTTTTAGATGTCACAGGTATTCATCTCTGTCAGCTATGGGGACCAGAGCTGTTACTGTATGGAACTGTGTCAACCAACTATCCAGCTACAGTACATACAATAAGAACTATTTCAAACTAGCACAGTTTCAATCTTTTCAGGGAAGCATGCTTGCCTTTGTTAAAAAAATATTCCTCTACTAAAAAAGTTAATTTTAGCTTTGAGTATTCATTTTGGCAGCTTCGGAAAAGTAGTAGCAACTCGTGGCAAATTGAGAAGCAAGTTGAAGCACATATTGTGTAGGCACCGGTTCCAGTCTTGTTGTAGTGCTGTCATCAAGTAGTGTATATTTGTGTGTGATATACTGTACATCAATTGCGCCCAGAGGTCATCAATGTGTCCGCACACGGACAAAGACTTGGCCTTGTCCGTGGCATATTTTAGATTTTAATTTTTTTAGTGTGGTTGCCCTAACAGGGCAACCAGACTATAGTACTCTTCCTACTTTATTCTTCTTCTAGATAAACTTTATTTTGGCACGCTACTCCTCCCCCCAATTTTTTACCATATGTCAAAATGAGCGGCTTCACCGGAAATCGTGTGTATCATTTTGCTAAGAGATTGGTAACATAGTTTAATTTTATTATTGCATTAAATTTCCCCATCCACTTTAATGGGAAAATGAAAAAACAAGTATTTTTTTCTCAGAAACCGTGAGGGTTAAGCCCCTTACACACACATTCGCATATTCGCCGGTGTGTAATGACCTTTATGGTCATTACACACCGGCGAATATGCGAATATACGCACAATTCGGACTCGTTCCGAATAATTAAAAGACGCTTTTTTGCTTCGCTTTTTCGCTCCATGGAAGCTTGCATTGACTTTATAAGGATTAAAAAAAAAACGTATTATTCGCATGAAAAAATCGCCCCCGTTGTGTAAGGGGCTTTAGAGTTACAAGACTTGGAGGGGAAGTTCATAGTTTATTGCGAAATTATAAAAAAAAAAAATTACACCAGTCTCATGGTGGCGCTATAACAGCCCACTTAACCTTTTGGCCTATAACTCTTGAACCGTAGGTCGTAGAATAAAAATATTTTTTTCCCTAGATTCCTTGGGACATAAGGAATGGGCCACGCCCATTTGTGTCAGGATAGATTTTCCTCCATTTTGAATTTTATTCAAAACACACTTTTAGCTCCTCCTCCCACATATTTTATCCAAATTTTAAAAAAAACGTTACACATGATCTCTGGACCTACGCGATAAACATATCCAAGCGGCATTATAATAGTCCTTACCGTTCGTCCGCCAATTGGCTTCCAAAGTTAGCGGGAGGGGCCCGTTTTACCAAAAATGCCAAAAATCACGAACGAAACGTTCGGTCAATCACAAATTTGAATCACATGTCAAGGGTGGTTTACTCAACGAATCCCCAAAAGCATTGCCACTTTGATCCATAGGGGGCGCCACAAATGCGCAAAATGTAACCGTTTGATGCAAAAAACTGATTTTTGGGGGGATCAATCCTCTCAAAATGAAACGCAAGTGATCTCAGGAGTGACGTGACAATATGATTGGCCCGTTACATTTGTGGGAGGGACCTGTTTATTTAGTGGGAGGGGCATATTTCCTAAAATCAAAACGGCACGTATCACGAACGTGGGATCCGATCGGCACCGAATTCGAATCGCGCGGCCTCCGACGGTATTCCTCCCGCCGTATCCCTCGAGTCCCGGCGGCCGCGACCCGCGACCGGTGTCTGCGCAACCACACATTGCAATTTCCCAGAATTGCGAAAATTCTAGTTTACATATAACATTAGCCTATAATGTTGTCATTTTGATCATAAGACCCAATTACTGAATGTCAGTCTCCAGGTTTTCTTCAGAATATGTATGACACAGATTTGGAGTCCACTAGGACAGTGGTTATTTTATTCTGTTATTTTCAAGGACCCCCATAAATCTGAGAGTGCACAAATGGAACGGGTCCATTTGGTTCCATTTGTGCTCTCTCAGAGTGCACAAAAGGGCAGCCTGATTTCTGTTTTTCTGTTCGTGATCACTCAAGAGTTCTTCCAAAATTCTGAATGGCCAGAATGGTTGATAAAGCAAAATTAAAGCTAAAGAAAGTACAATTTCAAGCTTGCAGATAACAGATTTGTTGCATCTCATATACGTGTATACACAAGAGTAACATTATTTGATTTAGGTTCCTCAAAGTTATTGCATCAATAACAGAAATAACAATGAAATGTCTCCTGTCTATTATTACCGTAATTTTCGCACTATAAGCCGCACCTGACTATAAGCCGCAGTAGCTAAATTGAATGTTTGGAACATATATAAGCCGCACTGGACTATAAGCCGCGGGTGTAAAATCCATAGATTTAGGAGGTCCCCTAGTGGCCGTTAGCTGTAAAAATCCATAGATAAGCCGCACCGTTATATAAGCCGCAGGGTCAAAAAATGGGAAAAAAGTCGCGGCTTATAGTCCGAAATTTGCGGTACTGCTGCTACAGTGTCTGAGGAAACCAGAACAAAAGATTATTACTATTCTGTACTCATACACAAGATGTAAGAATAAAGAAACCTTGAACCTTTAGAAATAATTAAGAATAACACCAAGTCAGGTAAGAAATATCTGTATACATTAATCATACTGTAGCACACTTTGAGGTGCTTTGAAGGTGCTACATGTACACAGTCATTGGCGTAGCGCAAAATCGCGGGGCCCCGACGCAAGGAGGGGGGGTGGGGCCCTTTCGCAAACGGCAATGGAGATGGTGCTGGGTACGGTGCGGTAAATGAGCCCCCCCGCGGCGAGGCCCCCCCGCGTTGCGTCGCTTGCTACCCCTCCGCTACGCCACTGTAAACAGTATTAGTATAGTAAGGGACCAGTCGAAATTTACATAAGGGGGGGTATGGAGGAAAATAGGGGAGGGTCATGCCTTTCTAATTTTGGTCCAAGGGAGGGTCAGCTAATTTTACTTTGAATCCAAGGGAGGGTCATGCAATTTTGAATTGATAAAATAGTCCGTTTTTTATATACCTTTTTAGTACAGCAGAACAGTGGTCAATGACCCCTCTCCATTTCAAAGGATACAAAGAATTCAAATCAAGTAACACCTTGTCTATTTAGAATCAATGACGGTCGTTAACAAGCCATCAACGCACAGCAAGTGTGAACGACCCAGTCAAATGTATTCAGCGTCTTAACGATGGTGGTTGAACAATTAAGCAAAACTTCAACAGGCGTTATTGGAGAGATGCATTATAAATAGTCCTACTATAACTGGATATTCATAATCATTTGAAGTAATTCTGTGCATGTGATTAATGTGGATCTTTATGGACAGTTGTGTATAGATGCCTAGCTCCACAAGTAAAACCAGAAGCATCAGGCCATAATTGATAGCCTAATTTGTTTTATGTAGGCAACAGTGTAGTTGTAGTCACTGTAGTTGATAATTAAAAGGGCAGAGTGACAAAAGTTTTAAACTACTGGTTACCAAATATTCAACTTTCTTCAATCTGACCAGGATTCAATGGGTTTCCCACATGTAAGATGAGAACACTATCCATTCTGCTACCACTACTACAGATACACTGTGCATTTAGCAAGACTGACTACACTACAGCAATGTTCTAATCAATGTGGAAAGCAAAACATTGGACATATCAGTTTTAAATGTCATGTTGTATTTGATGGGGAGGGTTAGGGGTGTCAAGAATTTCACAATACGATACATGATGTTGGGCATGATATCGATATGATATATTATTAATGTTCTTTTCTCATGTATCATCAACATTGGCCATCATCTTATAAATAACGTTATAAAGCAAGTTAGAAACAATTACAAAGTGCTTTGTACACACAAATAAATACATTTGTGCAAGCTTAATGGAGAAGTGAAGTTCTCACTAACTATAAACCCATTGTTTCAGAGGACAGATAGACACTAATATAACAAATATAATATAATATAAGACTGCATAACTATAAATTCCACAAACCTCATATTTTTGTCATCTGGACTTTACCAACCAAGTGCAGCCTAGTTATTTCCAACAGCTAAAAAACATCTATAATACCAGATACAGTATAATACAATCTTAGATTAGATGTAGGCCTATTTGAGAGTGCAGATGCATGTCACATTAACGAGCGTCAACGAGCATCAGCTGACACACAACACCTCCCCTCTGCAGTGCTTTAAACTGAAAGTGACTGACTGGAGTCTGTTTCATTTCTCTCCAAAATACCTTGAATATGATGGAGGACATGATTAATAATTACTATGATTATGATAAGCTTTACATTTCATATCATACAGTAAAAACTCCTAACTTTCACCGGCAAAAAAAAAGAAAGTGTTTTTTTTGTATTAAAAAAACAATTAAAAAAATATTACGATACAGTATGACATCATGACAATACCTATCATCACATTTTAATACCACGATAGGCTATATCGTGACACAATATATCGTGACACTTCTAGGCGGGGAGGGTTACTCTTTTTTTTGTAATCACTTGGGGAGGGTCATTGATTTTTTTTTTTTGTCAAAGGGAGGGTCATGGCATTTTAGATCAGGGCACATACATTTCCTCCATGCCCCCCCTTATGTAAATTTCGACTGGTCCCTAAGCATCTCCCTCTCTCTCTCTCTCTCTCTCTCTCTCTCTCTCTCTCTCTCTCTCTCTCTCTCTCTCTCTCTCTCTCTCTCTCTTGTGCTGTGTGCATTATGCACACAGCAAGTATATATACTTGCTTTATGCAAATGAAGGAGTTGACCCACTGCAGTGCTTTGCGGTTGAGTGCAGTACAGTTCCCATACCAGGTGGTGATGCAACCGGTCAGGATGCTCTCAGTGGTGCCTCTGTAGAAGGCCTGTCGGATCTTGGGCCCCATGCCAAACTTCTTCTGTCCCCTTAGGTAAAGGAGGCATTGCTGTGCCGTCTTCACCACATGGCCATGTGCTCATCTGAGGAGAGGTCCTCAGTGATCCGAACACAGAGGAGCTAGAAGTCACTGACCTCTCCACTCCAACGCCGTCGATGTAGAGGGGGGGCGTGTTCTCTTTTCGGCCTTCACGCTAAGCTTGGTCTTACAGACAATGAGAGACAGATTGTTCTTCTAGCACCATTGTGTCAGGTTCTCGACCTCTCTCCTGTAGGCCATCTCATCGTCAGCAAACGTGACCACTACTGTACGTTGGAGCTGTGCATGGTGTTGGAGCCCCTCTGACCACCACCTGTTGCCGGTTCGACAGAAAGTCCAGGATCCAGGATCCGCATTTAAGCCTAAAGGCTGTCCACACCAAGCACTATAACTATATCGTTCACCACATTGTTATAGTTGTGTTGTGGACTCTGCCATCCACTTGAGTTAGAATAATTTTGACAACAATATATTTATATTTACAGTTGTAGTTATAGTGCTTGGTGTGGATGGCCCTTTTACTCTGCTTTCAATATGCATATTGCATATGATGCATGATAACCCTGCTATAAGAGGAATATGAACAGTTCTTTAGTAACACTGTAGCAATAACATTTTTATGTAAAAATCTGAAACCCGTGGCTTCATACCACCCTCCTGAATGTTCACAGTATATATCCTAAAAGAAAAAGAAATGTAAAAATAACAATGGGTAGCCTACTTTTCATTTCCCATCAGAACCTTTTGTTTTGTTTTGGAACAGCTATTTTGCATCAAAGGGTCTTGCATTTGAAGATTATTTTTTAAGATAACTGGGCTCTTTCTATGAAACTCTAACTCAGCAGAAGAATTGAGTGAAAATATAGATAATTGTATTAGAGTTTTTTGAGTCAAGACATAAACTACGAATAAAAGTAATAAAATATAAAATAGAGAAACCAGCATGAATTCATTTAGTAGTAATTAACTAGTCACAAGAGACATAATTATTATTATGTAATATTGACCGGTGTCCCCTAGGGGTCTATACATCTCCCCTCCTTTTTCCCTCTACTTCAAATTTCTTTGCCGAAAATAGCCAATCTACAAGCTCACTACACGTGTAGATCTGCTATTTTCGCCGAATGTTTGCCCCCAGAATAGGGTCGCTATAGGGGTCATGTGGTAAAATCTTTGACATGGTTCCCAGTGTGACTTCTCCAGAGGTCAGTGAAGGCATAGGATAGACAGGGGCATGCTGTCCTGACTTTCTTGACTTAACAACTTTGTCGCAACAAATAATCAAAACAGCCACCACAGACCCTAAAACTTTATACATTCAACACAAGCTCTTGACAACTCCTACAACCTTTACACAAGTGAGGCACCACTGAACATCTAACTCTGACACGCGTGAAATAGTCTGTCTGTCTGTCTGTCTGTCTGTCTGTCTGTCTGTCTGTCTGTCTGTCTGTCTGTCTGTCTGTCTGTCTGTCTGTCTGTCTGTCTGTCTGTCTGTCTGTCTGCCTGCCTGCCTGCCTGTCTGTCTGTCTGTCTGTCTGTCAAATTACTTATGCTCTCCCAGAGTTTGCATTGTAAAGGTCTCACCTATAGCACTGGGACAAGCACAAATGACATAATTAAGCTGGTTGTCTCACAACTCAATTTCATTCCTTGAATAATGGATGATCTGAGATGCTCTTTTATTGCCGGAACACAGACAACACTCTGGACACCCACCTACGCACTGCATTGTCATACCTTGCGTTTCCAGGAGGTTGACGTCATTGCACGGCTCGTAAATCATGCGACAGAACATGGTACAGTATATCCTCTTGAAACCCAACATGTTTATGAGGTGTTGAAATGAAGGATCACTGCAGGGGCAGACGCTCCCACCTAAATCAAATTAGGCCGTAATGGAAAGTAGGTGCAGAGGCACCGTATCTGCAACCTCAAATGTGTCAAAGTCAATATGTTTGTCAGATTGCCCCCGAACAGAGTAAGTCTGCTCCATAAATGATTCCTTGTTCCCTATAATGAAGACTCTTTCAGCTGGTTCTCGCTGCTGGCTGTGACTTTGCCCGAGAGCATATTCTCACTTGTTCTAACCTATTGTGACTGAATGACTGTGGAATGGAAACAGGCTCACAACCCAACTTACAATTATAGATGGGCTATTTCTGTCGGAACACAAGAGGTTGTCTCTGACTCAGTGTTTCTGCTCTACTGATCTGAAGACAAATACACAACTATATTTGTTAACTCATTCACACTGATGTGTTTTTTTCTCACACACTCCAAAAGAAGTATAGGGGAAAAACATCAGTAAACAGTAACATTTGGGCATAAGTCCAGTGAAGAGTCAATTGACATTTTTGTCATGTGTCCCTTGAATCACAGTCATGTTATTCTGACATGAAATTATTTAGAATATTTACATTGATTGATTGAGTTTACACTCCCTTTCAAGAACTTTACATGTATGCCATGTGACATCTCCACTGCAACATGAAGAAAGAAAGAAAGAAAGAAAGAAAGAAAGAAAGAAAGAAAGAGACCAATTAATTTCCCATATTTATGGAAATTTGTATCCACTTTGGGCTTAAACAAAATTCACTCACTCTCTTCACAAAATGGCCATGAGAATTAAAAGATCAAAAAGTCCAATATTCGTTTGATTCTAATGAGCATGTTTCCGCCTATGCTGTCAGGGGACTGGCCATTGGGTGAAGAGTTGATATTTCAATCCATGTCATTTATCATGGCAAATCAGTATTCTAAAAACAATAATCTGATCTGTAATGTAATGGATATGCATGCATGTTCAACTCTTTTACAGGTGACTGAGTTCAGGGAAAGTTGTGCTCTCTCAGCACTGAGTTGAATTGCAAATAAGCCATCACAGTATTACAAAAACACTTACATTTGCACTCACTTATACGTTAAAGAAATCGTGAATGGGCTTGCATATGCACTACTGTGTGGATAATGATGATCGTGAATGGGCTTGCATATGCACTACTGTGTAGATAATGATGACATCAGCTTTACAATGGAAGTTTTCCCTGTGGCATGCATGCAGGTACTGTATGCATGCCACAGGGAAAAAAACGGTCACAAAAACTGTCACAAAAACTGCACTATCCAAACTGCCCCTGTCTACAAGGGATGTAGAGTCATGTAGGTACTACTGGTAAATAGAATAGCCAAATGGCCAGTGAACATGATTTCGCTTTTAAACTAGTCCGACCAGGAAGCTCCACAGTGTTCTGAAAATATTTATTTATTTACTATTGTATAACAATCATCAGCATCAGCATCATTTTGTTGAATGCAAACTTGAGTACAATCAACCCACCCAGGGTGAATGTAACACCCACTAGCAACTTGACATAATGTCTTATAGCAGCGCCAAAGGCTTTACTAATGGGGGCCATGTTCTGCAAATTTCTATCCATAATGACAACAGTTCATCAAAGGGAATTAAATTATCCCTGTGTATGAGCTCATATGGAGACTGGACAGCGATATCAACTGGAGAGGTGTGATTTTCATGTTCCATTAGTAATTTATGCACCAAAAAGATGATGATGAAAATTATTCCTTTGATGTGTAATTCCCACTGTGAAACGGCCCCAGCACATAGGATAGTCAAGCCTCGCTGCTCATGAGTCCATAGCTTTAGTCAGCAAATGGAGGAGTTGTGTCTAATGAGTGACAAATGGCTCCATTTAGAGAACGCACATGCCGCACACACTATAGTATTGCGGCACACTAAATGTTAATCCACACATTCCCATATGCACACAAGCAAGCACACATACTCAAACATGTACCCACGTTGAGTATGCATGACACAGTCTGCACACACACACACTATCAAACACCCACAGGCGGTCATACACGCACATAAAACACACGTGCACACAACATAAATTCCATATCCTCCAGGGGTAGGCGGTGCAGTTTGGAGCAATTTCCAGGGTGAATGAGAGCAATCTGGTCATCCTAATTACAGCATGCTGTACGAGAAACGGGTAGGGGACTCGAGGAACACACACTAATCAAAAACTCTGACAGGAAAGTGCCGGAATGAGCTGTCGCTCTACATGCGCAGTTAATACGAAGCCATGAAATTGCAAATCCATGACCCTTGAATTCATCGTGCTGCAGCCGCACCAGTCATTCATCTAACGCACTGTCTCTGCTCAAGCCACAGTCAGTAGGACATGTTAGTAGAGTGCTCTTCGCCCAGTGGAAATATTAGGGACCTGTATCATTATGCCAAGAACTTTCAGCAGAAGATGTAGTACAGTATGTCAAAATGTCTCCACTCGCCTTCAGCAAGGGCCCACAATGCATAAATCAACGTGTAGACCTTCATTGTACAATGCATCATGTTTTTATGTGCCCGTCTCCCAACTGGTTTATATGCCATGGTATATGACTGAATGGGAAATTACATATCATTTTATTATCACTGTAAAATCAAAAGAGTGTTAATTTAACTGAGAGAGTATGCAAATGTATTTGTACACTCTGAGTTACAAAGTGATACATTCAAGGGATAAGTCGGTAGCACTTTAAACGAACGTCCTATTAACCCATTGAGACCTGAAGCCGATTCTACATGTCTCCTAAATCTCAACAGTATTCTGAAAAACGTATGTTTCTATATCAGTGGTGCTCAAACTTTTTCATGTCAAGGACCCCCAAAATGATATGTATTTGGCAGCGGACCCCATCAAAATATTTGGTTCCAGGGACCCCCAGAAGCAAATATTTGAGTTAAAAATGTTTGCTTTAAAAATATGTATTCAAAGATTTGCACACATTTTCTCGATTTTTCAAAAATAGCAGATCTACAAGCTCGTAGCGCGGCACTCGGTGCCGCGCTACGAGCTTGTAGATCTGCTATTTTTGAATAGCCCAAAGTGTAAAATAATGCTTTTTAGCTCAAATCTTAAAATGACATAGTTCCAGGTCTTAATGGGTTAACAAACATTAATTAACAGTTAATAAACAACTTATTAAATACTTATTAACAGTTAATAAACTACTTATAAGATAGTTATTAACCTTATTCTGTGTTTATAAACGTTTATAAAGCATTATAAATACTATTAAGACGACACTTATTAACAATAAATGAACAACTTATAAGATGCTTATAAACCTTAATCTTTGTTTATAAACATTTATAAACACAGAATAAGGTTGATAACTATCTTATAAGTAGTTTATTAACTGTTAATAAGTATATAATAAGTTGTGTATTAACTGTTAATTAATGTTCGTTAATAGGACGTTCGTTTAAAGTGCTACCGATAATTCACTAAAAAAAAAATTTTTTTTTTCTATCGATTAGTCACCCCCATGGAGACTTGAATTCATGGATATTTTTTCGTTTTTTTTTGTCTCCTACCGGAACCGCTGCCGGTCATCAAATTATTGACTTAGGAATGCGACGAAAAAAAACGCTATTCATGAATTGAAGTCTCCATGGGGTGACTAATCGATAGGAAAAAAACGTCATTTTGGGGGTGAACTATCCCTTTAACCTTTTCCTGTGTATTGTTAGGGTTAGAGCGGGCTGAAAATGAATCTCTGAATCTATTGGCCCTCATCATTTTGTTTCCGAATTTTTGTGTCACTGTGTAACTCATTGCATACATTACTCGGCTTTACTCTCTTAATATTAACACCATTTTTTTTTACAGCCATTTGGATCGATTTCTATAAAGACTAACGGCTCGCAGGCCTTTTTGAATGGTGATGAAATTCATAACTAGTTTAGCAATGAAAAGCATTCTTGAAACAAAAGTGCCCCATGTCTGGAGGCAACAGTTTCAGATTTAATTGAGGTTATTTGGCAATGTGCTGAGTGTGAAATATCCAAAGTAGAAAATGGGATTTGAATGAAGGAGGTGGCACGGGTTGATTTTATGACTAATTCTCTGAAATGCCATGCTCAAATGGCAAATGTGGAAAAGGACAATATTCTCTGGTTGTGAAATTGATTATTTTAATGCAGCTAAACACATACGTTAGTCTGTGCATGTTTCACTCTAATCTTAAATATTAGGTGACATTTATTTTTCCTCAAATGGACAGTTTTGATCTAAAATGTATACGGCACCTCTGTGATCCTTGACACTAAAAGTGAGTGATGGGGAGGTTGAAAGTTCACTTTGTGGGGTTTACTTGATTTGTGTTCCAACCATTTTTGATTTATGTAGAACGCACATCACTAAGAACCCATCTTTAAGAGTAGCACAGTTTACATTTCAGCAGTTCAAATGACTTATTGTGAAAACGGCTGATGCCAGTGGGCATGGTGGTATTATTTATTTTATTATCGATTAGTGCTCACGGTTGTCAGCAACAGTTCATACTGCTGTCCAGAGATCCTGCCAAGCTATTCCCCATCGCTTGGAGAGAAAAGACTCTGGAGGCGAGTGTGGTCAGACGGTTTTTTGAGAGTTTATTTACTCAGGGAAGGTTGACTGGACTGGGCACAATGCTCTTTCACAGCACCGATACAGAGAAGCCTGATGTATACTTTGTTGTACCACGGTGTTACAACCTTATAAGGGTCTAGAGGTTATATAGAGGGGTAACATATTTCAAACCAAACCAGGGTCAACAAAAAGTGTACAATTTATTATTAGGATCAACTTAAAGTTACAAGGGATGAATAAACAGAGCAGGGAAAGCACAAAGCTTCAGGATGGCCAAAGCCAAAATACACCCTACCTGGAAAGGAGAGAATCTAAACTACACCAAAACAAAACTAAGAAACTAAGAAAAACAGGGACAAAAGGGGGAACAAAATAAATGGCGGCACACCAGCTTCCCTGTTCAAATGCACTAAGGAAAAGGTTTGGAATATAGTTAAGTAAAGTTAAGTAAAGTTTCCTATCTAAAGAATATTAGAATTGTCTATACTTTAAATACTCAGTATTAATGTTACCTTTCGCACTAAGCAGGAAGGTATGGCACACAGCCTACAGACCTATGAAACACTAGCTAATAAAACAGAAGTGTTTCAGCAGCACATGGTGACGGATGGCATAAAGGGCTTTTGAAGAGCTTCTCCCAGGCTTTTATGCTGGCTGGGCTGATTGAAGCATGAGGCCCAGGTGTGTCTCCAGACACCATGCCACTCCTCCAATCTCCACTCCACTCTCCATTACATCATACATTTCCCTTGCCCAGATTTCCCCATTCAGTCTGGCAGTTCAAACTGCAAACCAGCCATTGAGAGAAACCTTCAGGGTTAGCAGTGAGGAACGTGACAGTCTAGACCACTGACTCCAGCCTTTTCAGCCTTTAAAAAAAGAGCTAAAAATACTATTGTACCTAGTGAAAATAAATGTGATACTCACTGTGGCCAAAAAGGAAAACATTGGCAGCATTAGTAATTGCAAATGTAAAATGTCACCATGAAGGAAATCATGAATTGTATTTCCATGCTAATGGGGCATTAACATTTGCATGTTAAAAATGCAAAGTTCTCATGTGCAACATGAATAATGTAGTGATTCATTCATGAATTCAGCCATTTATTTATTTATTCACTTATTCAGCCCTTTCGTATTTGTTTGTTGAACAAATCTGAGTGAAAGTCAAATTATTATTGTGCTTTACTTTGGAACTATGAATTGGCACAAATACATGGCATGTTATAAACATTATAAAGACGGAACTAAAGCTGATCTTCCTGCAAACTGGCAAATGTTGAACGTCATATCTGGCATAATTTGACAAAATCTTTCTGCTGTTGCACGATGGCATATCCATGAACACACTGTAAATATGTTCTATTTACTTGGGCTTCAGATTCCAATCATGGTACTGTCCAATATAATCAAGTTCTGAATGAGGCAAACAAACAGATAAGATAAACAAAACAGTTGCATGATGAGATACGGGAGAAAGGAATAGAACACACTTGGACCAACAGGCTAAGCTGTGTCCTATGAGAAATTAAAATGGTGTGTGGTCTGGGATTTTGTCTTTTTCAAGGCACAGGTGTGATTATCCATCACAGAAGCATTCAGGATTTGCTGCTAAAGCCAGGTAAATATTGATTGCTGCAGCATAGAAATGAACTGGAGAGAATACGCAGGTGCGCTGAGTACAACCACTTATTTCAGTGGGCATTAAAGACTACACCCACCCTACATCCTAGGTATTTAGCTCACACTTTGACCTAGTGACTATAAGCCAGCAGTGTGTAGGCTATTGCTCAATAACACTTTGAGTCTCTCAAGAACTGTCAATCAATCAATTCTCAATTGTATTTAGTGCCAAATCACAGGTTGTCTCAAGACACTTTACATATAGCAGGTCAGACCATACATTTACAGATACCCAACAATTCATTCCCCCATGAGCAAGCACTCGGCGACAGGTGCAAGGAAATACTTCAGTACCCTCAATCGTAATTTGTAGCTGCGACGTCTCTGATTGGTGGAGCATGTGTTACCATGGGTAGATCAACATGTGATTCCAATTTGGAGTTGATTGGATGTTGCGTTAATGGATTTTTGGAATTGGAATGGAATATGAAAAATCTGACTGATTATGTGTTTATCACATAATTTGTACAGATTTGTGTGAGATTTGGACAAAATATGTCGGAGAAAATATGTGTCCAATCAGTCGGTCGGGCGGACGGACAGTTCTCAAGATACGTGAACTACAGACACACGTACACACTTTATTATTATGGAGGTAGTCATTTTGATCAGCAGGCCACTGCCACACTATCATGAACTATTGACCGCTGTAGCCATCACCTCAGCTA
Organism: Gymnoscopelus braueri; assembly: GCF_963280865.1. Classification (NCBI taxonomy): domain Eukaryota; kingdom Metazoa; phylum Chordata; class Actinopteri; order Myctophiformes; family Myctophidae; genus Gymnoscopelus; species Gymnoscopelus braueri. The sequence goes on along the minus strand of NC_137612.1, from coordinate 25,226,481 downwards.
CAGTACCGCATCACTGCTAAATGAAAACCCTGCTCCTTTTGCACTATATTAACAAGTGTGTTCATTATGAAGAGAACAACATTGCTAGGACATCAGCTACAGTACCACGTCACTGCTACATCAAAATCCTCCTCCTTTTGCCCTGTATATACAATTCTGTTTAGTATGATGAGAACAACTTTGCTAAGAAACTTTGATAAACCTGGCATTTGTCGTTGCCCTTGCATCCAACCTCAGATGGATATAACCTGGCAAAGAAGAATGCCTTTGATAAACATTGTTCACGACACATCGTCAGCTGCATAGTCCCATCCTCGCTAACAAGGACCCATCAATGCATCATTGGGGAGATAATTCACATTTGATGAACCTCTCTCCTCCTTTAATATGTAAATTTGATCACATCAAACATCACCCCCATCCTGCATCCCTGATGAAAGGATGAACATTCATTACTACATGCTTAATAAATACTGAACTTTTGCTACTTCTTTCTTCTTCCCCTTTGTGCCTGTACATGTGAGGGCTAATAAACAATGAGCGATGTTGTTGACGAAAAATAATGCATGATAAGGAGGTAAATTCTTGATTATTAGTTTTTCCCCAGAGTTGATTATCCCGCTTATCATGGCCACAACGATTAGTAGTGATAAGTAGTGTTTATTCATATTTTGGGGCAATACACTCTTTGGTTAGAAACATTGTCAACCAGAGAGAGAGATAGAGAGAGATTCCCTGACAGTGTTGGGGAGAGAGTTGGCTGAGAACACAGAGGTATAAGTTGTTGTTGACATTCCTCACCTTTGTTTGTTGGTATGCAGCCATTCTGTGAACTGTGGAATGTCAGTGTCCACTCCGTGTTTTGGTTCCTTTTATATCAGATCAACTCCAGTATCTCCTCAGCCTTTTATAGTGGGGATTTTATTAGTGGAGGAGTTCTCTGTTTTCATAATCTTACTGTACATGGAAAACACATTTTACAGGTGAATAGTTAACCACTTTCAACCCGGTGTCCCTATTTGTTGAGCATGTATAGGTGAACATTTTCGAAACATAAAAACATAAAAAAAAAATGTTTTGAAAGAAAGCACCTTTCAGGCATTTGGCCCCATCCGACGTAAAACGACACAGTTTACCAAGAGGACCCGTCCTCTGTTTGATACAGTAATTTTTTTGTTAAAACAAAAGGCTTTTTGTTAAAAGGTTAAAGGTCTTTATTCTGATAGTAATCATTGCTATAGACTCTATTGTATAGAGAGTGTTAAAAGAAGAAGTTACAGGAGCGCTACTGGTATCCCTCAGACCACCGGTGCTCATGGAAGGGAATAATGTTCAAGAGAGAGGAAAAATAGGCCCAAAAGGTGTGAAATCACACCCTGAAGAAGGCGCAAGCCGACACACTTTGGTGTTTTTTAAAGTCTGTAGACCAAATTCAATAAAGGCCTTTTACCTACAAAATCCACCTTGAGTGCCTGGACCTGGATTTGTTATATGATTAGTAATAGGGGTCTCCCCGTCTCTCCAGCTCTTTAATAAACAGAAAATACATTTTCGGCTGCCAATTTCGGCCAATCAGGAGAGAGTACCCATTTATCAGCTTACATTTTGTTCCAGTTCCAATTTTATCTTCTCATTTCTTTGTGTCATCACTTCCAATTTCACTTGTTTAATCTGTATCCTGTGTGAGTTCTCTCTCCTGATTGGATAAAATTGGTATCCTGACCTGAAAATGTGTTTTCTGTTTACTAAAGAGCTGGAGAGACAGGGAGATCCCTGTTACTGAACAAACACTCTATAACAATGAGAACTATCAGAATATAGAGCTATTTAAGATGTATTTTAACAAAGCAACATCACTTACCCTACATTCAGTGGCCCGTCCTTGTGTCGGGGGGCCCGCGATTTTGCGCTACTACGCCACTGCCTACATTTAACTCTTTAACTGCCAGAGTAATAGCGTAATAGTGTGACGCTACTGGCAGCGAAAACGAGCGATTTTACCAACCTTTGAAAATTCATGGAATATTTTCCATGATCGCTGTCCTCACGGCGATCACCTCATTACACGCACGGTGTCTCGGGAGTCTGTTGTCTAGTTGTGGCCAGTTGAACGTGGCTTGTTTTTGCCTAAAAACAACAGGAACGGACATAAAACCATTTTCCCACAGGAAATAAACAGGAAGTAAACAAGCGTTAAAAAAAAAAAATAATTACGTCAATTCCGGTTCTGTCGTCATCTGGCAGTGAAAGCATCATTCATAGGGTAGCGAAAAGCGCTATCTGGTGGAAAACCACTGAAAACACATAACTCGTCAGCCTCGTCAGTGGCAGGCTGCGCCTTGGCAGAATCTGACGAGTTCCCTCGTCAGTGGCACGCAGCTAAATTACATTATTATATTAATTGTTATACATTTAACATGAAAAATACAGTACATGTCAGAATAACAGTATTTAAAGCAGTTGAATCAGTTAATGAATTCAGTAGTTTTTATTGCCTAGTAGTTGTAAGTTTCACTTCTTACACAAACATTTTGTGTGTGTGTGTGTGTGTGTGTGTGTGTGTGTGTGTGTGTGTGTGTGTGCTGGCTGCATGCAACCAATTACTAAATGGCATAGTGGCTCTGGAATCAGATTACAGTCACTGAAGTAATAGTGCATGCGCAGTTGGCGGGCAGGCGCTTTAGTGGCCAAAATCTGGGGCAAAAATCGACTGTTTATGGATAATGTATACACTTTCCATAAATGTAAAATACATTAAAAAAAACAGTAGCAGGTCGGCGACGCTTCTGGCTGGTCAGTATCAGACCAACAAGGTTGTCTATCCCATTTCAATGCTATAGCAACCTAACTTGCACCAAAGGAAATACCGGTAGCTACCACACACTTTCTGTAAGGCCAAAATGTGAGGGTAGGCCATCTACGTCAGCAGTTTTACAAACTTTCTATGCTAACTAACTACATTACTCCCCTCAAAAAGTCAAGGAACTCACAGGTTAGGAGAATCATGATTGTGGGATTCTGTTGCAGCAGGTCTAATTTTCCTGTCTTAAGATGAGTGATGGCATCTCAGCCAAGTTGTATGTCATCATCATGCAGTAGCTGTCAAATAACCTGCAATAGCTGTCAAATAGTGTACCGCGTGGGCGTCTGTCTATGGGGCTAAAGTGAATAAAATAGCCGATAAAATCAATACGTTGATTTGTTAGTTGAAGGAAAACGATGAAAATCTATTTAACAAAGTACATAGTCATTGATTATGCATGTTATGAGCACACATTTGTACAATTTTTTTTTTTTTAAAGATTAATTTCTTCCAGCATTGCCATAGAGTGTTCCTTACGGCTGATTTGTACTTAGTTGAACGCCGTTGTCTTACACCAAACATAGTAGATCTACAAGTGCACAAAGTGTCATACTGTGACCGAGTATAACTCGGGCTTTAAGCGGCGATGTCGCTCACAAAAATAGGGATCTACAAGCTCACAACACATTGCGTTGCAATTCGTTGTGAGCTTGTTGATCTTGATTTGAAGTAAAGTTGTAACTCAGGTCCACTCCGCTTTACTAACAAAAGGCGGTTTTAGTGGTTAATTGGTCAGCTGCTGTAAAACCCCCGAGGCTGTTCTCATTTACTGTTCATACTTATACCTATGAAAAGTAATGCACTATTATTCATATATAACCCACGTAATCATGAGCCAGAAGATCATGTGACATACATTATATGCTGCAGGATGGTTGAGAAGGGGGAGACAGCAGACTTGCAGCACAGGCAGATATGTATTATCATTTTAGGTGAGAAATAGGCTATGCAGTTGCTCAGTATTTATTAATTTCACATTTATAAGGGATAGGTTAAAAGTTTGTTTAAATATATATATATATATTCAGGTGCAGAATAATAAGCAACAGCAGGGTGGCAGTGGCTCAGGGGGTAGAGCTGCGGTTCGATCCCCAAATCCTACTGGCTTCTTGTTGAAGTATCCTTGACCAAGACACTGAAGCCATAAATGCTTCCAGAGCACCCCTAGGTGGCTGCCCTCAATACAATAAAAAGAAAGAGTAAAAAAAAGCGTTGCTAAATAACAAACATCCGAATCAGGTTGTAGTATATCTATATTTGTTGTCGCTCATACAGATGAATGTCTTCTTTCGTACGTACTATAATAGTGTACTTCGATGTCTGTTTTCAATACTGAGAACGGCCAACCCTGTCAGTCTTTGCTGCGCTATCTTGCTTCTCAAAGTCTTGATTATTTTAAGTATGGAGAAAGCTCCTGTGAAGGTATTTTATAAAAATGCACGATAGGGAGTGCTATAGAGCGTGCCAAAAATCCTGAAGGGGGCGTCAACAAGTGTCTTTTGGTAGCAGCGGACATCTTTGAGGGGTATAAACCAGGTTGACTTAACATTGCCCATAACAAACATGTCTGCGCTACTATGCCACGCCCCCCCGTGGTGACGACGCGTTGGCACTCTCTATATACTCTGAGATATTGGCACTGGTTTTCTGCGGTCACTGCCAATATCATGATAGCACAACCATCGATTGTGATTTTACACCAGTTTCACAGAATACTTGCTAGTGCAGCTGGTGGAGGCCGTTGCTAAGGTACAGGTAGTGGCTCCATTAGGAGTGCTATATCAGGAGATATTGGCACTTACTGCATTAGAATGCCTCTCAGCCAATCACAATGTGAGGTTGAAACCAACTGTGGTATGAGTAATGTTATTATATTATTGCTGCACATTTATATTTAGACTCGGAAAAGGCCAAGCATTCATGGAATATTCAAACTCCTAGTAAATAATAATTATTATTATAAACAATATAAAACATCCTCCACTTTTCCTTGACCTTGATGGAAAACCTCACAAGGTCCAGGAGGGATGTGAAGGAGAATTCTGTTCTTTCATGTTGTTTCATGCAGGCTATGTGAACATGGACAAGAAGGTATCACTTTATTATCAAGGTTGTAATTGAAATGAAAATATAGGCTACCAGTAGCAACAGTGAAACAAAATGGTTGTCACATTGAGAATGGCTGCTCGTGCTCAACTTCCTGTCCAATCATATTTATTGATATGCATGTATGATTGCATGAAAATAATTGTAAAATGTATACAAATATAGGCCTACTACTTGTATTGTTATTTTTATGGTTCCAACATGTTGTTATAGTTGATAAAGGCTGTGATGAGCCTATCTTCAGTTAGTGGACTGTAAAATGGAAGCTGGAGAATATGAGAGTTATAGAGCAAAATGGGAGATATGGAGCTTGCTGCTGCTGTGTGTCTCACCTTGCCGCTAAACCAAAGAGACAATCACAGGAGGAGGGTACGACTGTGGAGGCTCATGGCATTGTATTCACAAAGGTAAGAGGACACTGATATGGGTTTTGAACATAGATCACAGAGCATGCTTAAATCAAACAAATCAAAGCATAACTGAAATGGTTCCTGCATATCTAATGTGTATCTGTGCAGAATATAGCCATTATGCAAGGATTATGCATCATTAGGTTTAAAAAAAATAAGGAAATCATCGGAAAAAACAGCATGTAATTTACATTTTTCAAACTCCATTTCAAACATACAGAACACTTATTATACTGTATTTACACGTTATTTTGTAATTTACAGGAGAGGAGCAAAATATATGCCACCCCCAACACCCATGTCCCTCTTGTGCAGATCTATTTAGATCTATGGAAAGACATGCACTTTGATTACCGCCAGTCTACCATCTATTGACTCACTGATGGCACTTCCCCACACTGGCACACTGTGTGCTGAATTTGGCCATGGCTCCCAGCACCGTGCCAACATCCCAGACACTGCGGGAGCCACTGATGGATGCCACATCGGCACCAAGGCTCCCCCATGGTCCACATGCACACGATTACCTGAGCAGGAAGCTCTTCCACCCTGTCCAGCATCAGGCAATCTGTGACAGCACTGGCAGATTTATGGACATATTTTGTTAGTTACCCTGACTCAGTTCATGACACCAAGGTGCTAAGAAATAGTCCAGTGTTTGTCAGGGGATGGTACCCACCAACCGGTTACGTCATCGTGGAGGATGGGGGATAACCATGTCTGACTGCACCGGTCCAACCTCATTACCCTATACAGGGAAGCAGTGAGGGGAAGAGTGGAGGCACGCTTCAACGCTCACCATGAGAGGGGCTTTGGCGTCATGGAGACACAGGGATCATGGAGAAGGGATCTTCTTCAAAGCCCTGGAAGTGGATCACACCTTTGCTCCTCATGTCGTCACAGTGTGTGCACTGCTCCATAACAACGACATCACTGCTGGGGATATCCTGGAGCCAGCTGAGGAACCATCACCACCTGTGCAAGGGGATGAACATGGAGGTCAGCATTACATGTACGGACTGGCAAGTGTCAGCCCCATGCCAGCGTCCCTCACTTCTGCAAGATCACGACCATTTTACTTTGTAAAGTGAATACATGGTATTTCTGTTACATTTTGGTTTCAGTCAACAATTCAAGGACATATCTTTTACATTTTTGTTTGCACATTAATATATAAAGAACTTGTCTTTTCTTTCACACGGTGTTTGTTATATATTATTACAGTGGATATTTCTGTGAGAGATGCAAAGACCATGGGCTGCCTGTTCGCTGTGTAAAGAAAACAGTGGCTTCCAACTGAAAAAATAGAATAATCTAAATAATAAATGCAGTGTCTGAATGTGAATACAAATATTTAATGTGACAACATGGTGGCTATATCCTGCATTTATAGCCTACATACAGTACATGCGTTTCATTATTCACTTTAAAAAGAATCTGTGTGGTTGTTATATTTACCTTGTAGTCTACTGTAATTAGGAATAGGTTGGTCACTTTGCATTCAAGCACCTTTACTCAGCAGGTGCAGTACGTCCTGGTATTGAGAGAATTCCACTGTGTATCAATAAAGTACATGTTGCATGTACAGCAAAAATCTCATGTGTTTGAAGTGACAGTTCTGATAAAGGGGCTCCTGACATCTATTGCTATTTGCCATCTTGTAAGAGGTGGTAGGAAGCAGCTTGTGCAGTGCACTGAGTTAGGCAGTGGTTGGGGAGAAGGCGACTGACAAGTGGGCTTGCATTTTGTTTGTAGATCGAAGCATTGTGTTGCTCGATACTATTCCATTCATTCAGCAACTGAAAAACATTGTATTTGACTTCTTTCAATAAACACAACAGGACTCCATATACATTTTTTAAATTGTATTTATTATTTTATTTTTTAACAACTTCACACAAAAAAAGGCCAAGTAGTCGCTGATTTTGGTTTGGTGATTTGATGCAGCGTAAAATGGTGCATTTATATAGCACCTTTACAAGCACCTTTACAAGTACTTTACAATTTGCATCACATTCACTCATTCACACATTTTCACATTTCACACTGATTGTGGAGGCAACCATGCAAGGTACTGTACCAATGTGCTCATTGGGAGCAGGGGGTTCGGTGTCTTGCGTAGGACACTTCAACACTAAGCCAGGAGGATTGTATCCCTTGCTTCCTCCTTTCAGCCTGCTTTTTGAGGAAGGCCAACAAAGCCCCTAGCCCTCTTTGGCCTTTTAGTGGATGGCTGGGAGCAGGTGGAGGGCATGGATTCCTCCTCACAATTTGTGCCAGGCAGGAGGGACATTTTGTTCACATCCAGAGGATGGGACTTTTCTGCCATGTTTTGGCACCACGCATGGGCCTTTCCCCAAGTACCTCATGCATTGCAACAAACTATGGCCAAATAGCTCTTGCCTCACCACTGTCCGTGCCTGTGCCAGTGCGGAGATTCTTCAACTCCTATTAACAAAATGAATAACAGACTGTTGCTGTTAAAGGGCGGTTAGGGCAGGATCCACAATAACCAATAATGGAATAATCTAACTGTTATTAGAGATTCAACTTTGTGGCTACTCATAATTAGCCAGGAAACGACAGCAAAATTGTTTGCTCTGGCAATTGTGTTTTAGTCTGCCCATGCCAGCCTAACGCATAATTGCTTTCATTTTCATCTCTGTTGAAAAGTTAAGCAAATGAGTAGATAACTAATTAAAAGGCAGACACACCGTATTAGCATATTGAAGGCTGGAGTAGTCTCTTTTAATTTTACAACATAATACCCACAAACACTAGCCCACCACAGTGCCCATGCAGCCATATGATTTGCTTTGTTTTGTATTTGGCTTACATTTTTATGTAAACTAATAATAACATAGAAAAATCATACATCCACACAAAGCTTTTAAAAAAGGTGTGGAAGAAAAAATATTGCTTTTCCCCCCAAAAAAATTATGATTGTCAAACATTCATTTAAATATATATTTTTCAGGCCAGAATTGTTGTTTTGTGTACTTCTACAAGATGATGGCCACCATTATCCATGTGTGCTTCTATTTTCAGTACTCAGTATACTAGGCTAATAACTTTGTATTCAGTTACTGATTTCCCCTGCCACTGTTGGCTTACCTTTCTATGACAACACTAAACACACACAAACATTTTTGATCCTTTTGGAGTTTACAGAAACAAGTTGTGAATTTGTACCTCCATGTACTGTTGTTCTCATGTCTTACTTAATAAAGTACATCAATCAATCAATCTTGAGATCAAGATTTCTCAGTAGTCCAACATGTGATTGGACTACTGAGATAAGTGATAAAAGCTGTGACAAGTGGACATTTGTGTAGCTAAAATGTAAAAAAAAAAATCATTTAGACAGATGGCTTATCAGCATAACACCCTTGTACTGATGGTGTTTTTGGATGGTGTATAGCTTGTGGATGGCACGTTGTTTCTGGGTCCTGTCATGTCTGTCCCTAAACCAATTTTATTTTTTGGATTATGGATTACCAACAGCAGTAGAGAACAATTGCATTTTGCCCAGATGGAGTTTGCTGGAGAGCAAGCCTATTTCATCAAATACAGGCACAGCCAGAACTAGGGGGAGGAAAAACAACAACAAATGAATAAGCCATCATTAGTATGGGTTACTTCATAGCACATTATGATCTTAAGGTAGCATAGACAGACCTTCATTAATGTCAAATGTCTTACTGTATGGAGCCCCAGGGGCATCAGAACATGACACCAGCAGTGACTCATTGTAATATCTCTATTTTAGCGTAATTAAAACAGAAAGTGAAGATGCACTGCATTAGCACATTGGCAATTATTATTATTAAAAAAAAATATCATTCGATGCCATTGTTGGTAGTAAGGGGGGAAAGCATTTTAAATGTGAAGTGGATAGAATCCAGCCATATGTGGACACAGCAGCAGTAATTATTTGCAGTGGATCCAGAGATAATATTATTAATTAAGACCCCTGACCCTAGAACCAAGGCTAATTTATATTACACGCATCGGCACCTTTTTCAGTTGAAAATTCATCATTTGTGTTGACACTATTGACATGCCATGTGATGAAATATTTCATTTTACAGCTTAAATTGTCCCTCCAGACTAAGATAAGATAAGATAATACTATGGGATGATATCCTCTGTTGGCCTAACAACAAATTGTCCATTTGCAGAGCAAACCTTGTGAGAATAATTGCATCTGGTCTGAAAATGATGTATAGTCCAAAAGGAAAAAAAGAAGGTTCTGACAAAAGTTTAGGCATCACATAGGGGATACAGTCACTCAATCTTAATTAATATCATATCTATGAGCATGATGAGTGACAGATGGAAAAATATAAGCTTAGAAAATTATAGCTTTATCCATTATCCTTTTCTAATTATTTGGTGACAACGTAAGTTGCTTTTAAAACATTGACATTTCTGTAATGTTGCCATTAGGAGCATTATGTCTGATCAGCTCCAGCTAGTCATCAGTTTGGTGTATGGTGAATGATCAAATCTGACATTCACCAATCACATTCATTTAAGCAATAATGCATGACAGGGTGCCCTGACATTAGAAAATAATAGTTGAGAAAAAAGAGGCTGTGATTATATGCTTTACTGCTCCATTCAGTTCCTGGTTAAGTATTTGGGAAATATTCTGTATCTCGGCAACCCTGCTGTTGCTTTATATACCTGTGTTTTACTATGTATTTTTGGCGAGACATGCTATTTTCAACGGCGTATGACAAGCAAACGGGAGGTCGCAATGCCTTTTTTTCCTTTTTTGCGGAAGCACAGTGAAACCCTCCGTGATTAGCAACCATCAGGGGATCGATCATACTGGAGATAAATATTCTGTGACTACTTGAAAAGGTAAGAAAATCAAAAAATCGCTGGCAGTCTGGGCTTTATTTATTTATTTACTCAGGCAGTGGATGAGTTAAGAATTGACGGGGGAAAAGCAGACAAAATGGTGTTGTCTTGGTAGTCCAGAAGCAGCTGCTACTGTTTGTTTATTACTTGCCATCTTGTTATGGTTTCAGGAGGTAATATATTGTTGAATGGAATGAAAATCGTAAATGGCTTTGAAAATTCCAAATGAGATAGCAATAAGGCCTGGAAGGGGATTAGCTCCACCTGTGACCTCACCCTCAACCGCAGCTCTGGGACTCGTTCACGTATCGTTAAGATCCGGCTGAGTGCTAAATTCTTACCTTTTTCCGAACATCATATACAAAAATTTAAAGTAGTCCCTGTATCCTTATATTAACCTTTAAGTCACGTTTTTTTGTCAGCCTGTTATACATTTTATAATAATAATACAATTTATAATAATAATACATTTTATTTATAACGCACTTTACATTTTCAGCAGTCATGCGTGTACAGGGAGTAGAGGAGAGGGCTCAGCACGCATCCTTGGGGTGCTCCAGTGCTGAGGGTCAGGGTGTCGGATGTGATACTGCCGATTCTCACTACCTGGCGTCGGTTCAACAGGAAGTCAAGTCTCCAGTCGCACATGCTTGGGTGTAGCTGTAGGTCTTGGAGCTTTGGGTCACGTCTTGCTGGTGTTGAAAGCTGAGCTGTAGTCCACGAACAACATGTGCACATATTTGTCCTTCAGCTTCTTGTCATCCATGTGCGACAGGACGGTGTGAAGAGGCGTGGGAATTGCATCATCGGTGGATCTGTTTTGACGGTAGGCCTATATGCAAACTGCCACGGGTCCAGCAAGGCAGGTAGTATATGGAGTAGATGTATTCTCTCACTGTATTCTCTCGCATTTGCTGACTATTGGGGTGAGAGTGACAGGTCTCCAGTCATTCAGACATGTCACCTTGGATTTCTCAGCTCACCGCGCGAGTGCATGCGTCGCGGGTTGGGTTCAGTAAAATTGCTCGTTTTCGCTGGCAGTAGCGTCCCACTATTACACTATTACTCTGGCAGTTAAAGAGTTAATTGTCCTCTCTGCATACCACTATTTACATTCCGGTCCATTCTGTACTGTGAGGCCAGGTGGTGTTATGAAGGTATCAGATGCTAGCTCTGTTTGCCAGGTCTCTGTCAGCACTAAGAGATAGGTTTTCTTTGTCTCTTTGTTGTGTTTAATTCATCCATCTTGTGTTGAGTTCATCCATCTTGGACATTGGTTTAGCGTCATTCCGGGATCTCACATTTGCCAGCAGAATGGTGGGTATTGGAGGTCTGTTTCCACGTCGGATCACTCGGACGCCCGATTTTCTATCGTGGTGACCTGGTCTTTTTTTCCGTTGTTTCTTCACTTCAAGGAGCTACAGCAAAGGAGAACGTCAAAGACTGGAGCCTTTTTTTTCTCCCTTTTTTTTTGTTATGATGAATGCAAAACTTCTTGCATCAACCATGTCAAATACATGTGGGGAAATCACTGTATCAAATATGTGTGTTGGTCTTTTTAAGTCTAGGTAATGTAAATCATTACCTCATTTTGGAAAAAAGGGGGGAAAAGCTCTCGAGGCATACCGATCCATCTGTCTTGGTCATAACTGTCTCATCAATACCCCCTTGCATGTCAGTTTGAAATATGAATTCTACTCACCGTCACTGAATTCTGTGTATACTTATCGACAGCTTGTGGCCCTCTGTCTGTCGGCATTTGATGCAGGCTCTCTTAAGGCGTCTTCTGGGGAATATGGCTCATATGGCTCATATGGTCGAGGGCCAACACTGAGAATTGAATGATGGATGCTTTACTACCTGCACTGACTCTCTTTGGCCTCATATAACTTTACAGCCACAGCACCCCCCCCCCCCCCCCCCAACCCACCCTTCCCCCGGTCTGTAAATTAGGTGTCATAAAGAAGGCGTCTGAACCAGGCCGTACAACCACACTGATCAACCAATTTGTCTGCGACACCTCAGGCACTGGGGAGCCTTAAAGACGCATGCACGTCTGTGGTCTGTGAATTACCCAGCTGGCGATGCGAGAGGAGGTAGAGGGTGAGTGGAGAAGTCCAAAGGTAAAAGGGCCAATTCATAACAGATTGCCTATCCCACCCCCCCTGCCCCAGAGCTGGGAAAAAATGGACTTTAGAGATGAAGGTGCCAGTCATGGTATTATTGATGCTGAGCTGTGGACAGGGTAGAGCCCATCTGCTGCTGTCTACTGTTAGAGTGGGTGGAAAAAAATAAAAAATATTTCCCTTTTGTCTTCCGTCTTAACTGAGCCCTGAAACTATGCTGGCAAAATTCCTCGCTTTCGTCCCACTTGTCCTCATTATAGACACAGTGCAGTAAGTACAAGGCTGGTTTAACCTCAGCAGGGCTGAAGCCCAGGGAGGGACTGCATAGATTCCATACACAGCGTAACATATCTCATTTCCTATCATATCGGAACAGAACAAGAGAAAAATTGTATCACAGTTCTGCCTAAGCTCCTAAATCGCTCCCTATGGAGAGCGAAAGTGATCCTTTCTTAAAGTTTCCTCTTCAGCTGCCATCACTCTGCTTTGCTATGAGAAGTTCAAGAATGTGATGGAAGTTTTGCTGTAAATGGTTGTGAATTTGCTGTAAAAAAGCATTGTGTTGGGTGTGGTTTGAATGCTGCATTATCTCTTCTCAAGGAGATGGCAATATCATGTCCACACAGACTGGGCAACAAGTACATAAGCCTATGCCTCGCAAGATGGCTCTCATTGCTCAGCGATGCGTCAATGAAACCATATGTTTTCAAAGACGAGCACCGAGCACTTTCTGTCTCTCCATGTCTCTCCTGCTCTCTTAAATGCACTCACACACACACACACACACACACACACACACACACACACACACACACACACACACACACACACACACACACACACACACACACACACACACACACACACACACACAGGCGTGTGCTTGCTGTTTTCAACCACATCGGTATGATTAATGGGCTTTGGAACTGGGGAACTTGTTCAATGTGACACAGGCTTTTGTCTCTGGGTGTCATCCCTTTCCTCTTCCTGACAGCCACCAGAGCCCCCCCCCCCCCAACCACACACACACACACACACACACACACACACACACACACACACACACACACACACACACACACACACACCAACCCCCACCCATCCCAACACAGTGCTACTGCCTGCTGCTGGTTGGATGGCGCAGGAGAACGCGATATGAGCTGACAGCACAGTAATAATAACCCATGCAAATGAAAGGGGAAATGCTAAACGCACAATGGAAAAGTGATTAAAAGCATTTCAGTGTCTTTTATCTCACAGTACTGCTCGGGCTGGCAAGTAAGGTATTTCAAAAGGAACGCAGACGGTCTCAGGGCCTTTTGCCAGCATTCTTTTCGATGTGTTGCTTAATTTTTTTTCCCAGAGAAGACTTAAATTTGATTATTTTACAGTCTTCCTTCTACCACCCCACCCCCGCAAACCCACCCCACCCCAGAGTCATCAAGCGGCAAGCGCACAGTACAGTAAAGGGGAATTGTAATGGCACATGGTATGGAAACTTCAGACCGAATGGAAATTTTTGCTCACCATCCAGTCAGTACAGTATGATTCTCAGGTGAAAAAATATATATAATTTAGAATTTCTAGTTGCTTTTTTTTTATGATGAACCCTGTGTATTGCTTTTCTCACTTTCTTCACTCTAACCACATCCCGTCTACTGTGCTATTGTGTTTGACACCACAATTCAATAAAAGTGGTCCAATTTGTATTTAGACCATGTAAATTGTCGTGCTTTAGCCTTTCTTTTGTGTTCTCCAATGCAGCAGTTTAGTTTGTTCTCTCTGCATGTTCACTTGTTTAACACAACATGCAGTACTTTTTGTCTTCCCCCATCTGTATTCGTCCCTAGCTTTTGTTATGGATCTGTGAGCAGCATTAGAAGCAAAGTGTTATAGTTCTAAATACCCACAGAGCCAGTGGTGGAAGATACTTCAAACTTAGTGTAGAGTAAATATACTTGGTTACTTTCCAGTTTCCACCACTGTTCTTACTACCTGTTGGAGGGCTTAGCCTGTGATCATAAAACTACAACATGTAACTATCGTTATATTGTCATTCCCAATGTGTGAGAGCAGGGGGCTATTCTATATGCTTTGGGGTCCAGTTGTACAGATAGCCCTCTCTCTTTTGGCTTGCTCTATTTCTGTCCTCTGGCTCTGCGTTTGGAGATATGGAACCATTGCATATTATTGATCCGACAGTTACATGTATAACTTATTGCTCTTATTGCATTTGGAAATATGGACATGGATCCCACATTACATTTATTGTAATGGTAAGCATGAATTTAAATTAAATACTCTGCTAATGAAAAATACTGGCAATGGGTATTTGATTGCTTTGTTGTTTTGCTAATATGTAGTGCAGTACAAAAGTGGCAATAGCAGATAATACTAATCTGCGTGACATTGAAAAACTAGATTCAATAATTAGACTATAATGTTCCTTCCCAACCAGCAATTCAAATTGACTGTCCTGCAGCGGCTTCAGTTCAAGCAGCAGTTTTAATCTTAGTATATTAATTAACCTATATATTGTGTACAGTACTGCACATAACAGACAAGCAACTGTCCATGTAATGTAAGCCTATAGTCCCTGTCACTAAAAAAGAAATTGGGTCGTGGTGAGCTGAGCACTCAAGTAGCCGAAGCATAAGAGGCAGGAATGCTTAAGTTTCCAGGGTTTGGAGTCACAACAAAAGGAGATAGCATTCACACTCCTCCCTGACAAAACAAAGGAAAATTATGTATTTTCTGTGTGTTAGAAGGGTGTTTAAATTCTCTTATAGAAGGACAGAAAAAAATCCGGGAGGAAGAAATTACCGTATGACAGGCCTCTACTGTATTTGACAACGACAAAAAAAGGGGAAAAAATAGAAAGCAAAAAAATTATCATTTTGGTCATTGCTGTCCACTCTGAATAATTTTGTACAATGTCAAATGACATGGTCAATTTAATTAAATTAGCTATTCAACACCACTGATCAAGTCAATTCGAAGACCTTGAATTAATCTCTGATTAACATTAACATGAAGCAGTTTTGACACCATCAGTGTCAAGAGACAGTTATTCTGAACCTTTTTTTCTACCAGTCAAGGATTATTGAAAATATAGCCATTCTCCAGTGAATATGATCTGATGACACAGAGCCCATGCGTCCAACAATAATTTAGCACGATGACACCATTCAAATTCGCACTGATTATTCTGGGAGCCTTGGGTTCACAATCAAAAGAATGCAACTTCATCAAATATTTAAGTGAATGGCTTTCCCTGAAGGTACCAAGGATGACCTTAGCACCGTCCCTTTGAGTCCTCCCCTTCTCCTCCAGAGAGGTGGGCTTGAAGCCTGAGCACTGAGCACCACAAGGGGACATCGGAAGTGTGTCTTACGAGCCCAGCTGTCTCCCGACCACTAAATCCCTTAATTATCAGGCCAGGAAGAGATCAGTCTCCTGGGAGCTCTAAACGTGTTCTTGTTCGGCACACTCTCCAATCCCATTTGCTGGGTTTTTCCCTCCTTTTAAGAGAGCAGGGGGTAATGGAGCCTGAGGGCACAGAACAAGGAGGTGGGAAGGGACTGATGGAAAGACTGTTATCGATTTGAATTGGTACAGTAAACCTATTCGCTGTGGAACTGGGAGTCTAAATGTTTGCCTTTAACCACTCAAGCTCTATTTTATTTTAAATAACCAATCTACAAGCTCAGCTTGCAGATTGGCTATTTAAAAAAATTATTGGAAAATGTTCAAAATGTTTCTGTTAAATCAAACAAAATAGACAGCATGGTCGGTGTAATTGTCTCCACCAGGCTGAAAGGCATGGCCGAGACTATGTTTTGCACCCTGTCCGTCAAAGAGTGTGTGTGTGTGTGTGTGTGTGTGTGTGTGTGTGTGTGTGTGTGTGTGTGTGTGTGTGTGTGTGTGTGTGTGTGTGTGTGTGTGTGTGTGTGTGTGTGTGTGTGTGTGTGTGTGTGTGTGTGTGTGTGTGTGTGTGTGTGTGTGTGTGTGTGTGTGTGTGTGTGTGAACAGCTAATCTCCGGCACCGTTGGTTTCATTGCAACGAAACTGTGCACACTCACTCCCTGGATGCCAGATTGTTCACATGGGCCTGTTATAGCGCCACCAGGAGGCCGATTTTTGCAAAACACATTGTTTCACAGTACTCCTACATATTTTGTCCAAACATCACGCAAATCGATACACAGTAGCTTTATAGTCATTAAACCAAACGGGTCTTTCAGATTTTTCTGATTGGCTAAGATTGGCTTCCGAAGTTTGCAGGAGTGCTCCGTTTTAAACCAAATCCCTAAAATCATGAACACAGCGTGCAATTTCCATGACATTTTGCACGCACATTCCCACTAGGTAGAGGAAGAAATGCCACTTGAATTTTTTCAAATCAGCCTCATGGTGGCGCTATAACAGGCCTATTCGTGTTTTTATCCATAACTGCACCGATCTGTGTAAAACTTTGTATGCGCACTCCCTAGAGGCCAAGAAAAAAACCTTTGCCCTGCATTTTTCACATCTGCCTTTTATAGCGCCACGAGGCGCTATACTCCTTCAGATTGTATCCAAATTTCACGCAATTATCTCTATAGTCATGTGATCAAGACGGATCTGTTTGATTCTTCATATTCCATCCTGATTGGCTAAGATTGACATCTGAAGTTTGCAGGAGTGGCCCGTTTTGAACAAAATACTACAAATCATGAACGCAGCTTCCGATTGCGGTGAAACTTTGCACGCACACGTATTATGTTGAGGAACAAATGCCACCCCTTTAACATTGCCCTATTATAGCGCCACCAGGAGGCCGAATTTTTGCAATTTTCTTTTTTATATTACTCGTACAAATTTATTCCAAACATCACACAAATTGGTACACATTATCTCTATAGTCAAGTGATCAAGACGGATCCGTCCGATTTTTCATATTTCGTCCTGTTTGTCAAATTCCGAACATGGCTGGCCCAGAATAACTTACCTGACCTGGCGGAGACCTGTGCTCCGAGGAGCACTTTTTCTAGTTGCTGTATGTTGCCATCAAACAAATAATCGTCATTGTTACTGTAATATATACAGTGTATATTAAAAAAGAAAAATAAATGTGACACAGATAGACATACAGTATAGCAAGGCCATCACTATGCTAGGCACATCCACAAAAAGAGGAGGTATGAAAAGTAGAAAACTTTGGAATTGCTTCCACTCTTGAACCTTTTGAGCCTTTTTAGATACTTAGAGTATGTCAAAGATTGACTTTTCTTTTTTAATAAAAGTTTCTTTGCTTTAGATTTTCCCTTTTTTATAAGATGTGTCACTGGCAATGCATATGGTCTAGAAACCATGCAGTGGCTTTTATCATTTCATATCACAAGCTGAAGTCTCCTCTTCATGCTTAGTATCAGCACTCTGCAGTATATCAGCAACAACATGCTCAACACTAACCTTGTCAAGGGAGATTTTCAGGGGGTTTGTGACTCATTGGTATGCATGCCTCACCGAGGGCTTGCAAAGAGAGGCAGACGACCCCATTTCAAACGCCTAACAGATAGCTCGCCGGAAATAAAAATAAAATACTGCAGCACAAATGTAAGAAAAATAACCTTTAAGAAGTGAGAGAAAAAAGATCCAATTAAATCAGGTTTTGAAAGGCTTAAACTCTTTCATCACAGACAACAATCTTAGTCCTTGGGTATTCTTCTGTTTGCAAATGTTTTCTGTTTGCTCGGCAGGTGTTGTTTTTTGTTTGCCATGTCAAATATTTCAATTGCACCAAGGTTCATTACTGCGTCTTTGAATTGTGATGGCTCCCGATAGGTTGCTCTCCTGCATGCTGTGGGCCTGAGCAGGGACGTGCAGAAGGATTTGGAGAGGCAGGGGCTGGAATTTCAAAAGGGCACTTTTTGGATTTTGTTTCACGGACAATTATCATACTTTTAGGCCCAAAAACCCCGAAAAGGTATCACTGCGTGCTTGATGGCCTCAAAGTCACGCACCCAACAAGCTTTGAACTGAGCAGATTGGACATTCCGTTCCAGAGATAATGGCCAAAACATCTTGAAAACGGCCATTGTCGCCTGTTTTTCTTTAATAACACGGGCTAGGAAGGTCGTACGGCGACAAACTAGATACCTGAGAAAAGTTCACTTTGAGCTGCATCCAACACATCTACTGGCATTTCCGTCAGCCTTACCGTTAGCCCGCTTGGGGCAGTTGAACTTTTCTTCCTTTTTTTTTTCCCCCAGTCTGGGGAGGGCACTTTTTTAGCGACGGGTAAAAGGGCAGGGGCTCAAGCCCCCTTTCATGTCTATGTGTGCACGTGCATGGGCCTGAGGACAAAAACACTGAGTAATGAAGAACTTGTATTTCCCCTCAACAAATGCTGTCCATAGCGTAGAATTATGTATCTCATCATCTAGGCTACACAACACTGCACTTGTGATTTCAGCCAGATTAAACAAAGTATCACTTTGACATTACTTCCGAGCAATCTATGTCGTGGAGGATTAGTGATAGATAGCAGTCAAGGGGATGCTCTAACCACATCACAATTATTTAGCTGTTACAAGAAACCTACATTTTAATATTGGATTTTTCACTGTAATATTGCACAACTCTTTGTTGATCCCATTACATTAGTCCCTTACATTTGCTGATTTCCTGGAATTGGATCATGAGCCTGAACTGCATTGAGGAGTATTGCATGCAGACAATTTGAAAATTGGAATTAAGTACCAGTGTGATTCTGGCGACTTTCTGAAATAGTGCAAAAGTTAAATGCTGTTTAATCAGTATACCAGGTAAATATCTTAAAGGAAAACTTAGCATATTTGTAACTTTAAACCCATTGTTCTGATATGAAGAGAAAAAATATATAGTGTGGCAAAAATACCCTATGCATTCTGTGTGTATAGAGCTTGCCTGGACAAATTGCGGAAAGGTATGCACGTTTATAAAACACATAATTTGACATCATCGGGCGTATCTTTCCGCAATTTGCGCACACTGAAGGAGAAACCGTCCTTGTTATAGAGGGCTTAATCATTCACACTGGAGCATATAGATGGGTTTCCCGTTTGTAAACATTGAGGATGATGCGCGCGCAGTGGAGGGAAGAGCCTGTAGAGGGCGCTATTACCCGCAGCATCTCTGGCCACTGTACATTGATAAAATAAATGGTCTTCACCGGGTTTAATGAAAGTAGATTAAATGATGCAGTTTGTAATATCTTCTTTACTCAATAAAAATGATTTGTCGGAAGTTGGATCTGTCTGTATATAATAGCAGCATTATGCCTATTCTGCCTATAATAGCAGCATTATGCCTATCTAAATCCCGAAAATAACAATAGAGTGAATGGCACTTCCGGGTCGTTCTACCTCCCGCATGCGCAGAATGCACACTCTGCTCTGTGATGACGTCGCGCGGAAACCCATCTATAGGACTAGGAGCCACTTTAACACATGACAGGGCCTCTGTGTCTGGTAACTGGGAGCGTGGTTGGCTGGAATCAGACACCTCTGACAGCTTCTCATATGCCGAATTGAGATAGGCCTGTCAGGGAGCTAATGGGGTGTTCTAAGGTTAATTTACAGCCATATGAATCCCATCAATAAGCAATTAAGAAGTGTGGAAACATACAGGCTTTCAGGCCTCCCAACCGCCTCCTGCTTTTAATCAATCGCCGCCCAATAGATTTAGTTTAGATATAAAAGTAACACATGAAAGAAAATGTGATACTCCCTTCATCACCTTTCTCGTTAGCTTATCTCCCTTAGAACATGTCTTATGAATCCAGAAATTAGAGAGAATTCCCAATAGGTTCTCTGCTAACTACCCCCGGCTAACCCATACACGCACACACACATACTCTCTCTGACATTTTCTCTCACACGCAAAGTGCATACACTCAAATATGCTCATGGTCAGCCCCATGAGCATTCATGCTCAGCCCCATGAGCATTCATGCTCTCTCTCTCTCTCTCTCTCTCTCTCTCTCTCTCTCTCTCTCTCTCTCTCTCTCTCTCTCTCTCTCTCTCTCTCTCTCTCTCTCTCTCTCTCTCTCTCTCTCTCTCTCTCTCTCTGTCTCTCTCTCTCTCTCTCTCTCTCTCACACACACACCCACACCCCTTTGATATCTACTCAAGACTTTGATTCCCATTAAAACGCAGGCCAAATCCGTTAATCCTACAAGTGCATTCTGCTTCCTCTCTGCTCAGTGTGGAGGAAAATTCACAGGAAGTGTTTCACTTGACAACTTGACAGACGGAATATTTCAAGTCCTCCCACGATGATGCATACGATGATCATGTTTAGAAACAATGAAATGCTTTTTTCATCAACATACATCATCAAATACCCACTATCTTTCAACCTCCTCATCTAATATCACAGAAAGTACTGTTGTCATTAACCACATGAACCCTAGCGTCCCTACTCTGGCACATTATAATAGATGAACATTTGACGAAAACAGGAGAACATTAGCCAAAAATAGCATATTGTGATGTGTTGTGAGCTTGTATATCTGCTATTTTCAGCAACTGTGTAGATGTATAAGATGTGCTTCACTGTGATTCTAATGCTCACAGATAAATAGATAAATAATAGATATATAAATAATAACTCATAGATACATAATATATATAATAATATTAACAATAATAATAATAAATAGTAAGTAGGTAGAAACGCAAGGGGATTAGTAAAAGAAAACTAGAAAGCAGGTACTGTATACTACAGAAATCTTGCTTGGCCCGAAGTACATGGACTGCCTGGGAATTAGCATGGTGAAAGAGCTTTTTAACAGGTGTGGATCTACATGTAGAGGATTTTATGTATAGACCCCTGGGAGATCCCGGTCAACGAAGTATATAGGGTTTAAGTGGTTAACGTGGCTCTTCAAGAATCAACTGAGCCTGGAGTGTGTGGGATCTGTGCAGCTGGAGACCATGTTGCTATAGTTAGCCTTCATTCACTTGCTTGCTGATATTGAATGGAGAAAGAAAAAGCTGTGAGATTATGTGTGCGCATGAATAACCCACATTCATAAGACAAGCTACTCCACAGTGACAAAGTACTGCATGTCCAACGTCAGATTTTCTGGCGGATGAGGGAGATTTCCATTCATTACCTGCCTCTCCTCCCCCTGTGCTCATACAGTAGACCGCTGTGAAGTCTTGCTCACATGTTTTCTGTATACTGTACCATGACATACATGTGAGGATCCCCAGAGATATTCAGACGGTGGGGTAGTGATATGGTATGTATGAGATGTGGTCCTTTAACCAGCCTCATCCGGCTCACCATGAGCCCCAGGGATTTTCTTTGAACCCATGGCCCCAACCACTCAGTTTCAATTTTATAGATCATCAAAGTAGGTACTACGCCATTTATATACTGTGCATGCTGTATAGTAGGTACTTTATGGTTGCATATTTAGGAAAATATTCATGTCCGCCTGTGCATCGCCCACTTCATTCGTATGGGCTAATTGATGAAATCATGTTTTGGTTTGTTTTCCCACAGCGCCTCCAAACAACATCTCAGTTATGGCGGAGAACACCCCGGCTCTGTTCAGTCGATACCAAGCCCAGAACTTCACTCTTGTCTGCACTGCAAGAGGAGGCAAACCGGCCCCATCGGTGAGTTGCTATTGGGAATGCATTTCACTCTGTCCAGTGGGAACCGCTCGGTTTTCCACTGCTTGTCCTAATCATACACGACACAGGTGTGCCATTGCGTGCTCCTGAGAGTGCTCCGAGGGAGTTGGCTTGTTGTTGGTGTTTTTTTGTTTTTTTTTATGGTCAGAGCTTGAAGCAAAAAAAGGCTCAACTCTTAGCAAAAACAAAAAGCCACATATCAAATGGGTTTTCAATGGTCACATACAGTAGCGCCAAGGTGATGTGTCCAGTGTGACACACAAGCATGAAGCATCTGTTTAGTATTTCCAGCTTCAGACAAACCACAAAACTAAAGGAGGGGAAAAGAAAAAAAGATTTAGACACTGTGGATTCAGAGCTTCAATGTATGCATACAGATGAAGAACCCTACTGAATACACCAGGCACAAGTACAGGCCTGTACAGTAAATCCCTGCACTCATCCTGAAGGAGCTGTCATAGAATGCTGCTGTCGCCTCCATTAGCAATACTGTGATATGACTGATTGCTGATGCCAATGTAGTCATGCAATGTAGCCATTTAAAAAGGTAGATCACATTTAAGAAACATAGTTATTAATATTATTGATGGTCACTGTGAGGGTAATTCATCTAATCACAGTGACATGATAGGAATGATTGCACATGGAATTATCATTACACACCCCGGCACCCGCTTTTTATACACAATTACACACACACACACACACACACACACACACACTAACAGTCATACACATGCACATGCACATAGGCATGCGAACACACACAATCATGTGCACACATATGTAAGAACAAAACCTTTACTTTTTGACCACTTAAACCCTATATACTTCAATAACCTGGGCTCAGTACTGGGTTCCCTCCTTTTTCCCCTCTACACAAAATCTCTGTGCCAAAACTAGCAGATCTTCAAGCTCACAACAAGTCGCAATGCAACGCATTGTGAGCTTGTGGATCTTCTATTTTCGGCGAACGGTCACCTATTACATGCCCAGAATAGGAACGTTAGGGTTCATGTGCTTAAAGTGCGAGATAAGGCAGTGCAAGATATCTGCAATCACATGCGTGTGGTGACATGAGTCCACAGAAGCAGTCTAAGTACAGAACACTTGCTGTTCGTCCCCACCGAGTCATTAATCATTGTCCGTGGGTGTATGGTAATGGACTACAAACCCTTCACACTCCTTTCTCCTACAATTATATGAGCACGGTGAGAGGTGAATGCAAGGTGAACGTGATTTCCGTCTCAACCAAGATACTTCGCTGTATTATGTGAAAGCCATGAGTGAGGTATCTGCTTTGTCCGGTACTCCCCACTGAGGTATCACAGGAAGTTGTAAGCCATTAAAAGTGCAGCACTGTTGGATTCTTTTTTCAACCCTTGACAGAGGAAATGAGATCTGAAAGGTACTGTATTGTCTGGCCACTTTGACTGGACCCCACCCCCTCCATTACTGGCAAATTGCCCTTTCTCACTCATTGCATGAATGAGAAAATGACGGACTACAGACAGACGGATAGACAGAAACAGAACAAACATTTCAAAGGACATTTAGACGCTACAGACTGACTGACAGAAACAGAACAAACATGTCAAAGGACGTTTGAAAGACGGACTGACTGACAGAAACAGAACAAACATTTCAAAGGACATTTGGAAACTGATGGATTGCCAGATATTGAGGTTTCTCCATGTATGTGCATTTGACTTGAATAAATTGATCAAAGGTTTTTTGCGCCAATGATAGCTTAACTCAAGGAGAATTCAAGGAAGGTTATCTGATATTACCTTTGCAAGGCCATTGAAGCATTTTACTGCAAAACCATTTTGTGGTAATTTGACCAGGAACACTATCTTTGAAAAACATCCGTTGGTATACTTCTCACATTGAACACTTAACTGCTTCAAATGGCAATGGAGAGAGGAGTGGATTTCATGTACTGAGTATTATAAGGTAATTCCATCCTCTCACAGAATGAGTTATGGTACTGTGCCATTCCAAAAAGAGCCAGGGAAATATTAAATCATTTTAGCAAGTTGATGTGAGTGGATATATAGAGTACATTATGTACTGTACATTATGTTGTTTTGGTGTATTTTGTTGTGTATATCTAAGTGAATGTAATTCAGGGCCCTATATCCTCTGTAAGCGCTATACCGGTGCTATATCCCTTTTATTTTGCGCCGTGTGCTGGGTGCTATGGTACCTTCCCCACTTTGCAACTGCTTTGTGCTCAGGTTGTGTACAGTAGATACTACATTTCCGTGCAGCACTTTTGTGCGTGGGGGTGTGTTGATCTTAAAATGAGGCGAAGACCGTGTTCAGTCGGGATCTGGGCACAATGCTATTTTCCCCACAGACTGTGCAACTTTACCCATGACTTTATTTGAGTAAGCAGTTATAAATTATTGAAAATGTTTCTGCTCTATACTGTTGCTTTCAGTGTACTGCACCAACGTCACAGAGACTGCTATATTTTCATACGCGCAAGCACACAGTACTTGGCAATGAAAATAATTCTCATTCTCATTCTGATCTCCGATAAAACCAACAAATGATGTAGTGAACACAAATGGGTGATAATGCCTGACTTATCCATAGATTTGTAGATCTGTTATTTTCAGTTTATGACATAATGAGCAAACGCTGTCTAACCACCTTGATTCTAGCCCGGCTCCCCTCTGGGAAAAGAATCATGTAGCCTGCCGTTCATCCAAAGGGCTTTAATTTGTATAAGTGTTGCGAAACCATCAGCAACAGTTTTAATATGAATACAATGTTATCACAGTTATCAATACACTATTGCTATACAAGACATCTCATTACAGCACATCAATTAGAGTCGCTGCCTGTTGTTAAGCGAGGATTCATACCTTATTTTCTTTATATATATACACTTTTTTTTTTTACTAGGCAGATGCCCGTTGAAAATTCATGCCTCTCCTGTACCCTTTGTCAGAGTGCCCGTTGTACCCGTCTGTTTGTCTGTGTCCCTTTTATACCCATAGCCTATATGGAGATCTCTGTATCTGTCTGTCTGCCTGTGTCCCTTTTATACCCGTATAGGAGATGGCTGTATCTGTCTATCTGTGCCCATATCATATGCAGTTCCGTGTCAGCTACCCTGTCTGTCTGTCTGTCTGTCTGTCTGTCTGTCTGTCTGTCTGTCTGTCTGTCTGTCTGTCTGTCTGTCTGTCTGTCTGTCTGTCTGTCTGTCTGTCTGTCTGTCTGTCTGTCTGTCTGTCTGTCTGTCTGTCTGTCCGTCCGTCCGTCCGTCCGTCCGTCCGTCCGTCCGTCCGTCCGTCCGTCCGTCCGTCCGTCCGTCCGTCCGTCCGTCCGTCCGTCCGTCCGTCCGTCCGTCCGTCCGTCCGTCCGTCCGTCCGTCCGTCCGTCCGTCCGTCCGTCCGTCCGTCCGTCCGTCCGTCCGTGTCCCTTTTATACCCATAAATGAAGATATATGTATCTCGAGGTATCATTTATACTGTAGAAGGATTTATACATCCTTTTTTTATCCATACAACACTTTTGAATGAGCCAAGAACTTACAATGGGCAATTTACTTCCTCAATGTATATCTCAGGCAGCTTGCACAGTAGGGGTAGGAGATAATGCCAGGCGCAGCATCTACTGTACTGTAGTACACGTGCAGACTGCAGCCCAAGTGTAAAGAAAACACTTATGTCTGGAAAAGTTAAATGGCTTCTGCGGAGAGTTGATCATAACCTGCCAAAGTGGCCTTGTACTGCAGGACTAAATCAAAACCCAGTAAATGAACACTGACAACAATCCACCCATGCGCACAGTACCTTCAAGCACCTCAATGTGCTATGTACATCATGCTCAGCTATTTCTTACCTTACTACTTGTTATTCTTAATTACATCTTTTGTTATTGTTGTTATTGCTGCTAGAATGATGAGGAACCAAAACCAAATATGAGATGTAACATCAACGTATAATCTTGAATTTTGAACAAGGTTCATTGATTGATTTTATTACTGGTGCCTCTCTAGACTATCCAGCGCTGCAAATGTTTGTTTAATCTCCTTTGAGATCTTGTGCTGTGGTCCATAGAAATAATGCTTTGAAAAATAAGCTTTAACTCCACTAAGAGATATTTACTTTCATGTTTATTTCCACGAAGTTACAGTAATTCACTTTTCCTGCTATTCTGTAGTCATTTGTGAGAAATATATTTTGAGAGCTACAGTAGATTGCTTGTAACTCAAATATAAATCATTGTTACAAACAGAAAGACTTAGATTCAAGAATAGTATCTTGCCATAATGTAATTTCACACTATAGTGTGCCACGTTGTATAGTACTGTTATCGTATACAGTGTTATACCGTATACAATTCCAACTGTGTCAAAATTATCAAAGCTAACTAGTTGCTGTCACAGCATAAGAAGAGACACCAAAGTAGCACTATAGCTTTAAACAATATATAGTACAGTAGGCTCGACATATACTGTAGAATTACATTCTACACTACTTGGTCTCTTCAATTTGAACAATGGCCACAAATATTACATTTAAACTGAACATTTGTTCTATGTATGCTGCTATCCACAGCCATACTATGTTGTAACAGAACCTCATTATTAGCTTTGTAAGTATTTGCTTGGATGTAGCAGCTTTGGCACAGATTCTTATGATCGGAACTTCAAACGCTCTCTTTCTTTCTTTTTTTAATGAAACACATTGTCTTTATGGGTGTCGCTGCCTGGAGGCTTATTGTAAAATGAGCTGTTGTCAGCTGGATTTTCAACATCATATCTTTGTGAGCCCAGTCTCAATGGTGGCTTACAATGAAGAAAGCAAGCATTTAATAGATACAGAACCATTGTTGTTCCTTTGTATTTCAGTCACTCAGTTATCTCTGTTTTGATGTGAGAATTATGAATGGAAGTGAATAAGTCACATATTGCATATTATTGTTCCCTATGCAGCATGTTTTTACAGATTGATTAATATTGACAGTATTAACCTACGTATATGGTACTATGAATTTTGGTAATGGTTTTATTTCAATATTTTCTTTATAGTCCTACTGAGATCTAGGATCTCTTTTATATGGAACATCTTACTATATCAAGTGGCCAATGACAAACAACATAATCAAACTAGAAAAATGGGCTCCTCGGAGCACAGGTCTCTGACAGGACAGCTAGGTTATTGTGGGCCAGCAATGTTTCACGCCATCGGACGCTGTGTTCATGATTTGAGGCATTTTGTTCAAAACAGGCCACTCCTGCAAACTTTAAATGCCAATCTTAGCCAATCAGGATGGAATATGAAAACTCTGAGAGATACGTCCTAATCACCATAGAGATAATGTGTACCAATGTGCGTGATGTTTGGACAAAATCTGTAGGAGAATTATAAAAAAATGGCTTTAGCAAACATCGGCCTCCTGATGGCGCTGATAACAGGCTGATGTGAGAACATTTGACTTGGCCTCCAAGTTGTATGCATGCCTTCGGCCTGGTGGAGACAAAAAGAGAGATACAGAAGGGGGTGGAATGAGTGAGGAAAAGAGAGCACAATTCTGAAACAATGAACTTGTCAAAACATTGACATTTCCCCATGGATTCATGTCTGACAGCCCTGACAGCTGCTTAAAACTCAGAGGGCCCTATATCTTCCGCCCGGAACAAGATGGCGCAAAGGGGTAGCGCGATTATCATTTATATCTTTGAACCGACGCAGATGTAATTTTTATGCCCACACGGAGCTCACGTTGTTTAGATAATGAATTATCTTCCGCCTATTTATGCCCATGGGCATGGTCTTAAAATGAGGTGAGGTCTGGTGCAATCAGGGTGCGCTGCTATCTTACGCACTGACTTTTGCAGGGTTCACAAAATGTTTACACTGATTGCAATATAAAAATTCTTCCGATTTCAACACAACACTCATGTCAAACAATTTAAGTGACAAGTGATGGTAGCCTACAATAAAAACATGAAAATTGTTATTTCTATTATTTCTTTATTTCTTTTCAAGCACTTTATTCTTCATAAATCATATTAATAAGACTTAAAAAAAAAGATTTGCCGCTATTATGCGTCTCCAAAAGACGACTGGTGAAAAAGGGTCAGAAAAAAAAGTAGAGTGCCTACATTTTATTGTTGATAAAATATGTTCAAATGCCTCTCGTCATGTAAGAATGTCATGAATCCATAGCCTCCTGGGCTGGCATTCTTTATCTGTTCCTGTAGATACAGTATTGGTCATCATCAAAATCCAAATGAGGATCCGAGGGCGCACAGAGTGTGTTTTCCCGCTGCATCTCTGTCATGCCTTAACACATTGGGTGCCAAAACCGTATATATACGGTTTTGCGCATACTAACGTTGAGTGCCAAAACCGTATATATACGTTTTTTGAAAAAAAGAAGAAAAAGAATTACTTTTTTTTTTTTTTTTTTTTTCCTTCACAGCAACAGGAAATATCACTCCTACAAGATTTAGACTCCAATCCACCTCCTGGTTAACTTATGACTTCAAAAACCTGTATCTCGGCTCCTGTGCACTTTTTTTTTTACAATGTTAATTTAACTATTTTCAACTGGCTGCAACTATGGAATGGATTTCCGAATGTTTTAAATTTTTTCCCCCCGATTGTACGAGACCTGTATGTGTGTAATGAGGGGATCACCGTGAGGACGGTGATCACTGAAAATATTTTGTGACTACTTGAAAAAGGTTCAAAATTTTTAAAAAGTCCTGGCACTCAAAGTATAATATTTTAATAAACCTCTGGCACCCAATGTGTTAATATGCAGTTAAGAAATAACCTAACTGATAATGAGCATGTGCATTTTAAGTTGACATGAGGAGACATTAGGCTTTGATGATTCTGACCGTAGCAGGCAGCATGACCACTGCGTTTCTACCCCTCCTTTCCAGTTGATGTTTGTGTGAGCCGAGCTTTTGTTTCCCCTGCGTCTCCTCATCATTATATTTCATATTATATCATTATATCACATTATTTATGCTGCTCCCATAGATGGTGGAATGCAAGTTTCCTCAGCAGTTTGCATATCCACCAACTTGCAAAATCTGTCGTATCAATAGCATTACTGATGAAGGTAAAGGGAGCCGACTCTGAATTGTTTAATTAATGTAATGCCCAAAACATACCCATGACTAATTGCACCATGAACCAGCCTTTAGCGCCCAGATAAGCTTCATCTAACTAACAAGATTGGAGAGGAAACACAACCAACACAATAAGTGCCCTAGCTGTGTTTGCAGCCTGCGCCAAAGTTCAACTAAATATGGCCCAGAGAGAAATTTGGATTCATTCCACGTAAACAGAGTCAGACTCAAGGCTCAGTCAAAACATCAATTTCTGTATGAGTGGTGGGTTCACTTAGTTGAAATCACCCTTGTGACCTCTGACTATATCCACTTTTACTTTACCAATTATCTAGCACTTCTTCTGGTGGAATGAGAAAAATACAAGTGCCTGGTAAAAAGGTTTTAGGACCTGTACTGATCTCAAATTTCTCAAAAGTCCTCCCACTCAAAAACGATACTGTCATTGACTATGCAATAATGTTGCTTTTAATTGCAAAGTGGAATGATGTGAATTGTTTATAGATCTTTCTCTTAAGTTTGGCCAGTTAAAGCCTAGTCAGTGGAACACCCCACTGCTATAAATTGATTTTTCACCGCTAAAGTCCTTGTCAAAAGCTAGGTTATTAAACCACATTGCTACTCTTGTCATGTCCAGGTAATTTTGAGAAATAGCATTGACTGCAGTGTGTAAGAAGAGCTTGCTATTGTATTTCAAGATCTGCCCTCATCTGATGTCATGGAAACAAGCCTCTGCCGTGGCATATTGATAATAGTTTCCCTGCAACAGTCATTAGAACACCCTTCGAGCACAAGCAACCACTGATTGAAAAGAGGAAAGATAATGACAGTTAATAATAAGAACCAGATATGTTGAAGCTCCAATCATCTATCTATCTATCTATCTATCTATCTATCTATCTATCTATCTATCTATCTATCTATCTATCTATCTATCTATCTATCTATCTGTCTGTTCTACCTACTGTACCTCTCTCTCTCTCTCTCTCTCTCTCTCTCTCTCTCTCTCTCTCTCTCTCTCTCTCTCTCTCTCTCTCTCTCTCTCTCTCTCACGTATGCACGCACGCACACATGCACGCATCTGTGCGCACACTCTCTCTCTCTTATGCTCTCATTCTCTCTTTCTCTCTGCCTACCTCTTCTCTTCCTTCCTCGTTGAGTAACTCTGTCACCATGTAAATTACAGCCTTGTCCCTTTGACAGCAGCATGATTAATTGTGCCAACATAAAGGTGTATTTTGGCCAATGGCTGAAAATAAAAGGTTTTATTGTTACATTACCAGTAGGCTTTGGACTTGAGATGTTAGTGAGAGGAGCTGGGGAGATGAGGGGATGGAATGCTGCAGTGCAAGTGCTTTCATCATTGTCTTCATAGTAAAAAATGCAAAGCTATCCTCGTGACATTTCACCTTTCACCATCATGTGGCATTGTGTCTGGGCTATAGATCTCTTTCTTTTCACCTGAGCTAATTAATTTCAGAATGCAGTGGTTTGTGCACAGGCAATGTATGTGTGAACACAATGGACTGTAGGGCATTTGGGGATTTATAACATGGCCATGACTGATAATCACTTCATGTCCGTCCTTTATTCCATTCAGTATTGTATGTGACGGACAATACAGCAACATCACTGAAAATATTCAAAAGGCCCCATTACAAGAAAACATACCACCTCTTTTCTAATCATATCCAAGACCCCGAAAATACTTTATATTTAGAGGCAATGTTAATAATAATGTTGATAGGCTGTTTGGCTTCATTCCCCAGAGGAATTCTTTGGGAAAAATCATAATCAGGATTTACTCTTTTCAGACTTTTCTGATTGAGAGATACAAAATGTCCGGTAAACAGTAAATGAAAATTTAGACTTGTGTGCCCAAACATACTAATATGAGACTGTTGCAGGTAGGGTAATTGCATGGGGTAATTTCTTCTATACGTATAGAAGTATAGTATCTAGATTTTGCATTATCATAATGTGTAAGAATTGTGCTCATTTTGGTATTATATACACACGTACACAAGTAAATTACTGTGAAATATTAGCAGGCTATCTGAGACACAAAATGCCAGTCACAGCTAGAAACATCCCCAGCTTAGTAACTTAAAGCAGGGACTTGTTGATTGCTGTCCAATTTTAACAAAACTCCAATGGTTATTTTGTCATATCTCTTTCACAAACAAGAACTTTGATGGAAATTCGATTTGAACAATTTAATGCTTAGCATAAAATTGTTGCTTCAGTCTCCAAAATGTATGAAGAATTGTTTAGGGTGACATATTCAAATATGTGACACACATTCATTGATTCATTTAATAGAAGGGTGACTTAAATTATCATTGAAAGGCCCACAATTTTAGAACACGCTGAGCAGATATCTGTTCAGCGTGTT
This sequence comes from Gymnoscopelus braueri, assembly GCF_963280865.1. Lineage (NCBI taxonomy): Eukaryota > Metazoa > Chordata > Actinopteri > Myctophiformes > Myctophidae > Gymnoscopelus > Gymnoscopelus braueri. Next base: position 25,194,933 of record NC_137612.1, on the reverse strand, counting down.
GCACCGCTTACAACATAGGTTTCCCTATTTTGATCTGTATCATCATAGTAATAAAAAGTAATAGTAATAAAAAAGTAGACAAATTGAACTTACACAGCGGTGGCACTTGACTCGCTCATTGCAGCCGCAGGTCTGTCACCCCACTCATTCAGGTCTTTGATGACATGTTCATTGATTGCAGTCCTTAAAACCCGGGTGGCAGTGAGGAGTTGTTGCTCCAGTGAGTCTCTGCCACCCCCCTGTCGGTCCACAGTAGTGCACACAGTCGCACAGTATTTTATCATTATAGACATTAGAGCCAATATAATATTTATTTTCTGTCTCTGAAGTTAAATGCTGAAAGCAAAATAATCGGACTTCTTGCTGGTGCACTCTGAATTAATTCATGTGTTGTGTGCCACAGGTGTTACTGTGTACACATACCAGATTGCCAAGAAGAAAGCTTCTTCTGAGCAGGTGCATGAATCATTTCTAATCCATGTGTTTCTCCACCTAATTAATGACCTGTTCAAATGCACAGTGAAAAATCCTTTCTTTTTTCATTCGTTACAAGTTGTTTGGTAGCAGGAGGTAGTGGGCATGAGATGAAGAGAGATGAAGAGAGCTTGTGAGGGACTGGGGTCAGTGTGGATTTGTGGTTGATGCCTGTGCCTCCTTTGATGCAATTGGATTTGAATGCCTGATTTATATACTTTGTCGCGCACCAGTGTCCTGTGTCCTGTTGTGATGCGACACGTTGTGAGCTTATACATCGGCTATTTTCAATGTGGGACACCATCATACAACTAAGTATAAATCAGGCTCAGTTCACAGATCAACACAGATGCTGTAATAATTGTTATTGAATGCTCCTGCATGGCAAAACGGAGACAAATGTGCTAGCTATGAGGCTTTACATGGATTTAGAGGCCTATGTTCTAAACTGAAACTGTGCAGGTTCACAGGTACAGTACTGTGTTCCAATAAATTATGTACCTTTAGGACTATATCTTAGTTTGGCTGCGCTACCATTTCCGATTTCAAAATAATTTATGTCAATCACAATACCTTACACAGCCTGCCCTATTTTCTGTCAATTGTAAAGCTCCTTTCCATTTGAAAATTTGTATTTGGATTGTTTGGAAAGCTAATTTCAAAAGAGTATATGATACGATGTTTTTACCTATGTTTGCAATGCACCATTGTCATTGAAGGACATACTTTTAAAAGCACATGTCCTATCCTCCATAATAAATAATAATTAGACCTACTTGATCCTGCGGGGGAAATTCACCCAGCTGATTGCTGCCTAAGTATAGACTTGATTGAAGGGGAGGAGGAGCAGTTAGGGGTTATGTGTCTTTCTCAGGGACACCTCAACACATTGCCGAACCTGGGCCCTTCTGTTTCCCAGGCGGCCCCTCTAACCATTCATGTGCAATATGTGAAAGAATTAAGAGGGAAGGAGGGAGCATTTGTATGAGGAGCAATGCCTGCCTCATCCTTTATCAACAAACGTTGCTGAAGGGACTTGAGATTTTCACAAACAGTCCTATCTATGCAACAAAGAAAGAAAGAAAAACGCGAAAAAGTGCTCCTCGGAGCACAGGTCTCCGCCAGGTCAGGTACGTTATTGTGGCCTCCTGGTGGCGCTATAATAGGCCAATGTGAAAAGGGTGCCATTTCTTCACAGGCCTTTCACAGCAATCGGGCACAGCATTCATGATTTGAGGCATTTTGTTCCAAAAATGTGTTTTGCTAAATTAGACCTGCTGGTGGCGCTATAACAGGCCAATGTGAAAAGGGTGGCATTTCTTCCTCGGCCTAGTGGGAATGTGCGTGTGAAATTTCACGGAAATCGAGACAAAATTGAGGCATTTTGTTCAAAACGGACCAATCCTGCAAACTTTGGAAGCCAACCTTAGCCAATGAGGATGGAATAAGGGAAATTGGACAGATTGATCACATGACTATAGAGATACTGTGTACCGATTTGCATGACGTTTGGATAAAATCTGTAGGAGTAATACAAAAAAAATAAATTGCGCTATGCACAATGCTGCCAAGATTAGTCTTAGCTAGGCCAACGAACCACTATGTTTATGTGTACCGGCCTGGTCCGAGGCCAGGTATTGAAAACTGTCTAACATTATAGTTACCTGTCTGTCTGTCTGTCTGTCTGTCTGTCTGTCTGTCTGTCTGTCTGTCTGTCTGTCTGTCTGTCCTTGAATTTGTATCTGTCTTTCTAAAATAGACATTGCAGAGTTTTGTTGCAATGAGATCTAGCGCAATGCTTGCAGAGCAACTTTGTATCGCTACACAAAGAAGACATTTTGACTTTAAAAGTAATCCATCAAATGGACTAAAAGTAGACATTGTAAAGTAATGTCGTGTTCATACAGTACAGAAGGTGCAGTCTCTTTCGGTGTGCATGTATGAGGCCATTCACTTTTATGGCGTGGCAGTGGAATGGCCTTACGTCACACTTTAAGTGATATTCTCCCACCATAATCATCAGTGCTTGAGATGAAATCATGTCAACATTCCTCACACTTCCCTCCACAAAACCTTCAAACAATGCACAGGTACGCCATATATAGAGAATATTTAATTATGATGTTACAAAACCATTCTCTATGATCTTGTACAAATTGAATTCAATTGACCAAAGGTCTCCAAAAGAGGCAGATTATTATTTTATTTTCTTCAACAACAAAGGAAAATAAAGTAAATCCGTTTCTGAAATTGCAACGCCGCCGCCGCTGACTACACAACCTTATTTCAATGCTAATATCTGGGGGTTATGTATCGAAAATGGGTGCTTGAATCCCCTGTCGGGGGGATTAAGGAGCCAGGGATGTTTAATAGACTCATGAAATGCTGAGGAAACTCCAATAATATGGAAGGACTGCCTGCTATGTAGCGGCAGCTCACAATACAGAACCGACACTTCACATGAGCGGCAACTCAATTCTATCTAGAATCACTTCTTCAGGTTGTTTATTGTTTCCTGGTGTGCTGGAGTGTAAAGAATGAGTTTGGAAATATATATGTTGCTATCCATCTGTTGGCCCCTATCTTTTATTCCCATCTGTATTGTCCACTCCCCCCCATTCTACCGCTTTCTCTTACGTTCCAATCCTCCTGTGTTGTGTCTCAGGTGTACTTCAAGCGTGATGGGGAGCTGATAGAGGTGATATCCTACATTCACCCCTCTGCCCTGGAGGAGGGGGGCGGCTCGGCCGGGGTGCGGGGCGCCCGGCCGCTCATCAACAGGGACATGGACGACACCAAGCTGCAGCGCTCCCTCTCCCTGCTGGACCCGGAGGGCCGGCTGTCCCGCCTGTACACGGAGAGCCCGCAACGCGTGCACACCCAGGGCCAGCCGCAGGTGCACGAGCCCAGCCCCGCCACGGAGGTCATCCCGGAGACGGTGGTGAGCCGGGAGTTCCCTCGCTGGGTGCAGAGCACCGACCCGCTCTACTACTTCAGCCACACCCACATCCCGCAGAGCGACGGCTCCGTGCTGGTGCAGGCCCGCCTCACCTGGACCCTGAACCCGCAGCTGGACAACGACGCCTTGTTCAGCTGTGAGGTCAAACACCCGGCCCTCTCAATGCCCATGCAGACAGAGGTCACACTGGGTGAGTATAGGACACGCCACAGATGAACTCCCTGGTTGTTCCTTTTTGGTTTCTCTCTCTCTCTCTCTCTCTCTCTCTCTCTCTCTCTCTCTCTCTCTCTCTCTCTCTCTCTCTCTCTCTCTCTCTCTCTCTCTCTCTCTCTCTCTCTACCTTTCTCTCTCTCTCTCTCCCTTTCACACACACACACACACACACACACCTTCTTTCTCGCCATTTCTCCTCCCTATAATCTCCTGCTGTCCCCTCGGATCCCCTGTAAGTCTCGCTCGGCAACCGACTGGGTACCCCCCCCCGCCACACAACCACACCTCCTTCCCCTCCCTGCCTTATGTCTCCCTTGCAAATACTTGTACTCAGAGCAACACTGATTTTCATTTGATGCTGCTTAATTGCGTTACAGCCGAGCAGATTGCAGTTTAGTGCCGAATGCAAAACTCAAAGTGACTGACAGGGCAATTCATCGGGCTGTCTGTCGCTAGATTGAGTTAACTCACTGCCATTATTGAAAAAGTCAACCTGAATTAGAGAAGTCAAATGAGAACAGACTCACTGGCCAATGTGATATTGGCCAGTGAGTGGGCGGCCCACAGAGGACTCCTTCATCTAATTCAAATGTGTGGCTCCAGGTATGCCTTCTATCTTTTCATACAGTCTACATCACACATCTCTCAGACAAAGACAGACAGACAATGTGGCTGCGGGGGTATTTGTTTGCAGACCAGCAAAGTATCAAAGCTGGAGAAGAATGTGGCACAGATGTCGAATGCTAAATTAAGTACTCGACTTTCAGAAAAAGTCAAACATTAAGCTTTCATGGTGAATGATCCAAGTGAAAGAAAGAGAGACAATCTCTCTTTTTTTGTGTCAGTGTACAGCAAAGATGGCTTCTAGCGGATCTCATTATCACTTCAAAGGCAGTATGCTGGCATGATCGTGGCGTGGATGAGCCACGCCACACCGATGTGATAAGCAGAGACATTACCCTCTGTGCAATGATGCTAGCAAGAGTAGCAGGAAGCGTAGGAGGGGGGATGGGAGCGTAGAGTGAAACCATGGCCGATGTTCATTTTTACTGTCACTATTCTCTCCCACATTTATATCATTCGTGCACATTTGAAAAGAGATCCTTTCTCTTTTACAGTGCGTGTGGGAGTGGGTGGACAGGCAGAGGGGGCTGATGGAAGTGAAATACTCAAGAGTCACATATGTATGAATTAACACTGCTGTGTGGAAAGCCATTCATAATGCTGTGACCAGGTTAATTTGTAATCTGTTTACAATGTGGTAACATTGGTGGCATTGACTCAGGACATGCTGTATATCTATCTACCTACTGTATCTACAGTATATCACTGACTGTTACTGTTCGGGGCACTGTCCGATCAATCGACCTCAAACTTGGCATGTGTGTCCCTTATGACCTGGGGGTGTGCAGTACCGAGTGGCAATTTGATCGGACCAATGGTTTCCAAGAACCGAAAAAACACCGATACCTTATGTTTAAAAAAGTGAAGTGTAAATCACATTTCCCTCAGAAAGATAAAGGTTTTAAATATTTTAACTATTGTAATTTTGAACTGACATTCTCAATTATATTATTGAGATCTCAATTATATTGTAAAGACACCATAATGTCACAATTGTCTTTGCTCCAAGGTGCGTGCGTGCGTGCGTGCGTGCGTGCGTGCGTGCGTGCGTGCGTGCATGTGTTGGCCACTCGGCTGGGGTGGGGGGGGTTATTATGTTATTATCTATAACATGGCAGAGAGGGCTGTGTGCTCAATCTATGATATACTGTGCTTATCTGATTGTGCAAAATGTTTGTGCGTGTGACCGTGTGTGTGTGTGTGTGTGTGTGTGTGTGTGTGTGTGTGTGTGTGTGTGTGTGTGTGTGTGTGTGTGTGTGTGTGTGTGTGTGTGTGTGTGCACCCGCACAGGTGTGTGAACGAATTAAAGATGAAAGTAGTGTTTGAAAGTAGTGTTTTGATATTTACAGTATGTGTGATAATATCACACTTTAACAATTAAATTAAAAGAATATATGTTAACACACATTGACCCTTGCACCCCTATTTTGGGCAAACAAAAGTCATTTGTCAAATGTTTTTCTTTTTTATTTAAAGGTAGGGTAAGTTATATCTGTGGTTACAATAAGTGTTAGATCGCTCTATATTCTGATAGTACTCACTGCTATAGAGTGTTTGTTCAGTAATAGGGATCTCCATGTCTCTCCAGCTCTTTAATAAACAGAAAATACATTGTCAGGTTGGGATACCAATTTTTGTACCCAAGATAACTCGGACAGGATACAGATTAAACAAGTGAAATTGGACGTGATGACAAATGAGCAGACAAAATTGGAACTGGAACACTATAAAAATTAAGCTGATAAATGGGTACTCTCTCCTGATTGGCTGAAAATGTTCCCACCTGAAAATGTTTTTTCTGTTTATTGAAGAGCTGGAGAGACAGGGTGACCCCTGTCACTGAACAAACACTCCATAGCAATCAGAAATACTATCAGAAAATAGTGCTTTAACCTTTGAAGACAAAACTTTGTTTTACACAAGAAATATCACTTACCCTACCTATAACGCGACATGTTAAGCGGCAGCTTGTACATTGCCTATTGTGGTGTATAAAGTGTATAGGGCTTAAGAAATCAACCCCCTCTTTTTCTTTAGTTTTTTTTTTTTTACAAATCAAACCCTGTGTATCACTGATTGAGTCACTTTCCCTCTTTTTGAAAAGAAATCCTTCATATGATTTAATGATATCCTATAAAACACTTTCTACAAGTGGGTGTCACTTCTTTCAAACGATGTACATCTTCAGACAAAACATTTCAAGCTGTCATTGTGTAATAAATATGATGTCCCACATGTAGGTGGAATGGAATTACATCATATAAACAGTCATATTAGATGATATACAGGTATGATCTGCCCTCCCAAGACAATGTTGCAGTGACAATAGAACAGCTCTGTGTTTTACACATGTTGAAGATAAAATGGGTGACACACCCTGAGGAGAGCGTGAGACTCTTGCTAAATGTCAATGGCTTTAAAATTGTGACAAGGCTTCTTCTGTGCCGTTTGAAGTCATTAATTTATCACTGGCTTTGTTCTTTAAATAGATGGAAAGAGCATCTCTAGACATTCTCTTTTCTTCTACCACCCTGAGAATAGAGAACAGAAGATGTGCATTTGTTGATTCTAATTGGAGCTCACTTGAAATTCAAAGCATTCTCAAAGCTGCTTGGGGCTAGAGCCATCTTGAAATGTCTAAGAGAAATGTACTTCTTGTGTTCTGATACAAGCGAGTACTTAGATGCAGCACAGAGAAAGTCCTACCTTTGATTAAATTAAACATCCCACCTTTTTGATTGTGCTGCTGTATGAGCTAATTGCACTTAGTTTCTGTCTTGCTATGTACACAAGCACACACACACACACACACACACACACACACACACACACACACACACACACACACACACACACACACACACACACACACACACAGTGTGTCCTATTTCTCTCAGGTGTGTTTGTTCAGGAAGTGAAAAGGATGTCTTTACAGTGCCCATAAGTAATACATATTTCAGACATTTAATATTGCCACCTGAGAGGGAGCGACAGTCTGACAACCGACCAGTGTTGTATTACAGTTTATGAATATTCACGAGCAGCTCTGTGCTTGACATACAAATGGATGTGGGCCAGCACTGGGCCTTAGAAGTCCCCTCTCCATATTGTGCTACAAAATGCCATAGCATATGCAGCGGTTCTCAAACTATGGGTCGCGACCCAAAGTGGGGCCGCGGGAAGGTGCCGTTGGGGTCAAGCATTGGCAACCAAAAAAAGGGGGGGAAAGGGGGTCGTCGCAACCAACGTGAAGAGGACGGGCACTAGACCAATTATTTGTTTACAAACATTGAGAATGTCTGTTTCATGTAATCAATCTCCAACAGATCCCCAAACCTGTTGTTTTGGGGAGCGTTGTTCTCAGTTCATTCAGCCTCCTCTTGTGTGTTGGCTGGTGAGGCGCTCCTAGCGAGACATTATACTTCACCCCGCAACGGTATTGCACGCCGAGAACAGCTGACATACAAGCTCACACGGCGTCACGGATGTGACCGCTGTAAGCTTGGAGGTCTGCTATTCTCCGGCAGTTCTCTTCGCGGGACGGAGCCTAAATTAGGCTTGATGGGCTGCAGCTGCGAGATCATAGAGCGCTCTTTTTTGTTACTCCGAGAGCAAGAGGGTACAAATACATGGGCCATTGGGCCACGGGTCCATTTGGTTCCAGCTGTACCCTCGCGGAGTTCTATTACGGATCGTGATGTAACAGAACATTACCGTCGGCAATGTTACATCGCAATCCGGAGATCATTCTCACAGACAGACAACCAGACCAATTACCAATATCTTCCGCGGTCGGCCAAAGATAAGATAGAGAGCTGGATCAAGAAACTCCGGTGGAGATGGGGTCGCCCAAAAACAAATCCCTCATAATATGGGGTCGTGGTATAAAAAAGTTTGAGAACCCCTGCTATATGGCATTATGGCAGAGGTGGGCAGAGTTTTTAAATTAAAAAGTCTGCACAGCTTTGCTCCGCCTCCGACAAACATTTACTAAGCAAAAAAAAGTGTCTGTAGGCTACATCAAGTACAACTTTTCGGCCAAACAATTTGGCCTTCCTCAGATAACGTACTTGATAGACTGACACTTTTTGTGGGTTAGGTAGAAAAAAGTAGCCTCTGTCTAAACAATAGATGTTGTTTAGGTGGGCCATGTTTTAATTTGCACATGGCTGTTTTATGTTTTGTTTAGTTCCATTTGAGTAAATAAAAGTATTTATAATGTTATAATTTTGGACATTTTGATAATGATTACTGTGCTCTGATTATTTAAACAATAAATCAGATCAATTTGGATAACTACTTTTTCTGCTTTTCTACTTGAGTCATTATTATTTTAAAGTAACAATACATTTAATAGAGTACAGTTTTCGAATACTCTACCCACCTCTAGTTGCATCAAATTTCTGTGTGTTTGTGTCACCTGCCGATGCAGAGATATAGAGTACTGAAGTTCTGATGTCAAACCCACGACCCCAGGGTCATGACGACTTTGATTTTTTGTAATCATATATTTTAAATGAGTCTGGCGATTCTGTCAGGGAGGTGGCTCTGTATCGTGTACAGGCCTGGAATTTCGTCATTTTAGGGGCAAGGCCACTTGGCCTTTGATGTTGTCCATTTTTTGAGGGCACAAAGTGCCCAAATGCCTGGGCAGGACGGCCATCAAATAAAACAAGATTTTAGTCCATTGAAATAATAAATTGCATTTAAGGGTTAAAGGGATAGTTCACCCCAATATTACTTTTTTTATTCACATTCCTAAGCCAATCATTTGATGACCGGCTGCGGCTCCGGTAGGAGACACAAAGTGTCAACTTTGAGTCTCCTACCGGAGACATTAGCATCTTTCCGCCGGTCATCAAATTATTGGCTTAGCAATGTGACAAAACCTAAACAATCTCCATGAATTCAAGGCTTCATGGGGTGTGTAATTGATAGAAAATAAGTCATCTTTTGGGTGAACTATCCCTTTAAGGATGATTTTAAATTTAATATGTTGAAAACTATCTGCAGTGAAGTAAATAAATAATGGTATTTACAATCTGATCCATGCTCAGCCCTGCACCAATCAAAGTCACTGGATTGGTTTAAAGATGGGGATTCAGGGGAGTAAAAAATTCAGAATCTCAACAAAAGACCCTGGAAAGAAACAAATATGTCTACATATTGAAAAGAAAGAGACAGAGGAGAAAGTGGTACAGTCATCTGGGGCATTAAGGCCACTGTGGCCTCAGGGCATGCCATTTTTTTGAGGGGCACAAGGCCAAACTGAGGGGCAACGATGGCCATGGCCTTCCTGGCCTCCCTGAAATTCCTGCCCTGATCGTGTATGATATTTAGTTATATTCTATACAGTCTTTGTTTGGAAATGTAATTAATTCTGCGGTGTTACCCAGGGGTAGCGTTGTAAACTACAGTAGGAAATCCTGTGATTCACTGTCACCACTGAAGCACGTCACGCTCTGTCAAAACATTCCTGAGATTACTTAGAATTTGTGACATTTGTTATTATTTAGTTTGTTTGATGAAATAATAATTGAAAACGCTGCTCCTACAGAAATAAATGTATTGGTGAAACAGAGTCATGCAACACAGCCAAAGCAAATACCAGTCAGCCTCTTTGGCTGTATCTTTCTGAGAGAATGCAACAGAATGTGCTTTGAATAAAATAATAGTGTGGTAAAATGTATGTAACAAGCGGAATGTAGTCAAATTAAAGTTATATATATATTATCTGCACAGTACTTGAGTAAAAGTGAAAAGTATGTTTAAAACTCTTACAAATACAAATTATTCAAAATGTTACTTGAGTAAATGTACAGTAACTGAATAAATGTACTGTAACTCAACTACCCACCTCTGATTATGCTACTGTACACCTGAGCTCCAGTAGCCTGGGACCAGACGAATCTGCGAGTGCAAAAAAAATTTGCACTCTGGGATTTGGGTCTGGCACCGCTCCATAGAGAATCCATTTCCTGCTCCAGAAGACGTGGGTAACCAATCAGGGCCCTGTATTCGAATATGGGAGACTGTAATTGGTAGTTGGTTTGTAGGTCTAACCAATTGCGTCGAGAGTCATTGTTTTGATCCCGCCCCCTTGGAAAAAAAACTTCCTCATTGAAGCACCAGACTCATATCCACGCAGTGATATAGTCTGTCTACGCCAGGCTAGAGCTCCAGGCTCAGAGTCTGAGTTTTTCCGCTGTCTTCCCAGTTTTGAATTTGTGAGCAGTATATATTTCAATAATTGAAACCAACTCTTTGCCTCTGCATTTACATGGAGCTAAGGTGGGATTTGTTTTCATTTTTATTTGACAGGCAGCTTCTAATAAAAAGAGGTAGAATTCTTTGAAAAGGGTCTGGTGCCTCATATCCAACTCATATCACTTCCTCACCAGATTTGTATGTGATGTATGTTATGTGCATAGTTATGTGTCAGTGTCTTTGTCTGCTTGCTTGTGACAATTCATCTTTGAATTGGTGTACTGTGCATGCAAGTGGTATTGTATATATGGGTAAGCAGATGCATTATGCCTGTGTTTATGCATAATTTGCATGCACACGTACATATGTGTGTGCCGTGCGCAACACTTCTCTGTTCAGTGTATCCGTGTTCACCTGTAGATCATTTCCATATTCATAAGATACCATTCTCATTATATCCTCTGCTTTAAGTAGCCAAGCCCAGCTCGTACGCTTGCTGTATGACAGAATTCGCTCAGCAGTTACGCCTTTCACACTAAACCTGATTTATACTTCCATCGTATGACGCCATGACGGTCTCACTCGCTGAAAATAGAATCAAGAGGGTGTATTTGTCACTCACTCATACAGGTAAATTGTAAATGTAGGTACAAGCAGCAAACTGTTAGTGTGACATTAAGCAAGACAGTGCTAACAGCAATAATAATAATAATAATAATAATAAAAAAATACAACATTCACAAGATAATACTGGTTTGTAATGAGTGAAAGAACAAGCAAAAATAAGTAATACCTTTTACAGCAATGGGGGATGTGCTAAAAAGGGGTGGGGGGGTAATTTAGTATGCCAATTTATAGAAGGTATATATGAAGTACAGTACACATGCAGATTTATAGAAGGTATACATCTGTACACACAATGGACCACATTGGAAACAGGCTTCGGCTTTTTTGTGTATAATCCAAGTTAGCGTTTTCCTAAATTATGACGCTGTTGTAATTTTTCTAAACTGCCAATAAAGTATTCTATCTATCTATCTACGTCAAGTACACTATGTACATTAGTGCAAGTAACAGTGAGCAAAACAATCATGTTTATTTACAGAAGTTTGTTTTATTTTATTCGTCTTTTTCTTCTGTTTTGCCTTTTTTTTATCACTTCCAATCACCGCCGATCTACAAGCTCGCAACATGTGGCCTCGCGACGCGTTGAGCTTGTAGATTTGCTATTGTTGGCAAACGACACCATCGTACGATGGAGTTTAAGTCAAGCATTGGCTTTGGGCGCCTCCCCAGTTTTTCCTCTCACTGCAAAATCAGTCAACCAGTTAATACAGCAGGTTGCCTTTGTCTACCTTCACATTTATCTCCAGCCACACAAGTCTGTCATGCTGCGGGGCAGACCTGCTGGTGGTTTTGGCTCAGCATTAAAGCACACCCAATGCTACCTGGGGACGTAAGTCGCTTTTGCAGAGGGCACGTCTGTGCGGTGACCCTTTCCTGAAGTGATAACTGTTCCTTCTTGTAAATTGGAAGAGGGTGAGTCTCTGGGGCGACGGGCCTCATGTGGACTGTGGGCTCATTTTTCTGGCGAGGGTCCTCACCCACAGCGAGCACTGCGTTAAGGTCCCTCACATTGCATGGTGTCCCTAATCAAAGGTGGTGACGTAGGAACGCCAACTGTCGCTGTTGGAGGCTTTCCCAGAAATCAGCCATCATCCTCCCCGGCCATATGCCTCACAAGTTCCATGTGACGCCGTTACACAAATATTTAAAAATAACCATCCGTTTGTGTGTAGGTGGTGGAAAACGATGGCGCCTGGCATCATCGGGGCCAAAATACTAGCCCCTGACGTGTAGTCCATCTCCAGCATGGTGCACTTAGCCATATCAAACTGCTCACTTTTTGTCTTTGGTGATTTTGCCAAATGTAAATACTAATATTTTCTCTGTCATAAACTGCTCATCCTTTTCTCCTTAGGCCTATATTGTAAGAGTTTGCATTGATTTTGCTGTAAATAAGTCAGTTTTCATATGTCACAGTTTTTGTGTTAGCAATTACAGTAGCAATAACTCCAGCACTTAGAACTCCACTCTGATTCCAAAAATAAGTATCTCTATGCTTCGTTTTAGAGCCAGTCCCTCATTTATTTCCCTAACACTTCTCTATTGCAAGGTTCTTACCAGATGTATTGGATTGTCTGCCAAGGACCTTGTTCTCCTAACTGCTGGTCTCTTGTAATGTCGCTGTCGAATAAACTTGAAGTTTATTCGACCGATCTTGTAAGTCTGTGTCAGCTAAGTGCCTGAAATATATAAAAGGTAAATGCAATATCTCCATGGCTTTTGTTGTGCTTGTCGCTAACAACACCATGTAGTGAGACACGGCCACCTCAATCCAGGTCCGCTGCTGACCTGGGAATAAAATATGGGAGGTTTTCCTGTTTTCTTTTTCTTTTTTTCTGAAAGGATCCATAGACTTGATATATGTGAGCTGGGCACATTTTCAATCCCCTTTACAAATGTGATAACAGAACTCCTAATCCATTAGGCTGATGCAAGCCTGAAGTCAGTGGCTGGCTAAGACAAAAGGCTATGCTTCATTAGCCACAGAGGACAGTTTGTAGCTTGATTAATGGCTAAAAACGAAGGTCATTTATCTGTTTATTTATTTATCCTTTTAGTTTAACTCATCAATGTAAACAAGCAGCCCAATGATTTATATTAAGAGTTTGAACCGAATTAATTGGGGAACTCATGGGTTGTGCATTTATAGCTGTTATTGATAAGATTGCCTTTAGCTTATATCTCACCGCTTGTGCTGCTTTAGCCAAATGTCTAACATATGGAATCACACGATGTGTGATGCAGTTATCTGGGGGGCAATTGTTAATCAACTCAAACGATGCAGAACGAGTTTATGTAGGCCCAATTTAACCCCCCGGCTCTCCCAGGAATTCATTGTACTTTTCTTGGTATAACTCTTCAATATAATCTCTTGTGCAATATATATTTTGAGGTTTACCAGTAAAAGATGACTTACTGTACCATTTTATAATATTATACAAATTTAGATCAGATGTATCTTTGCACAGTATAAGAACTGTCAGCAGCTCCATGGAATGGGAGAACAGCAGGAGCCACCCCCCCCCCAGCCCCATATCGCTTCAACCTTCCATTGTTTCAGAGGGTCCACACAGAAGCTATCTGGGGGCTGCTGTCTGCTCCAAGACAAGGGAATTAGCTCCCCGAGTGTTCCTTATCTCATTGCTTCCACACTCCACCCGGTGTGCTCCCATTCTCCTCCAGTAATGAGTATCTACCCAATTTAGTCTCCTTTCTCTCCAAGGGGGAATAAATCCACCACAGCCCTTTAGATGAAAGAACCTGCACGAATCCCTCGCCCCTCGCCCCATAACCTTAATTGACAGGAAATTGTATTTGTCTCTCTCCCTCCTCTAGTAACACAGGTGTCCAGTAAGGGTTTGCTCAGTCTGACGCCTTTGGTTTGTCCCCTGTCCCCCCCTTTCTTCCCTTTTTCAGCCGCTCCTAAGGGCCCTAAACTCTTGATGTCCCCCTCGAGGGCGAAGGTAGGGGACACGGTGCGCATCACTGTGCTAGGATTCCAGGTAGGATCGCCTGGGGTAAGTGCATGGGGTCGTGCAAAACCGAACAGCCAAGTTCAGTCTCGGATAAGAGGAGACACGTGTCCAGTTAAGCCTGTGGAGTTCTTTTTTATACTGACCATTCTTACAGAATATACAATCGGCATCTTCTGCTCAATCTGTTGGTATGAGCATACATATGCATTCATGCCATTGGGTATTTCATTAAATTGAAAATTAAGTGTGTTTTACCTTTCAAAATAGGAACTTTGAAAAAGCTTGAATATAATAACCATGCAGTGCAGGTTGTAAAATACAGAACAAAAACAAAAAAATATTAGGTTGTGTTCCTGGTTTGTACTCTACATAGCCTCAGGGCTTAAAACAAAATGTTCAAGCAAATCCATTCCTTTATGAATAACTGAATTCTCTGGTGTTTCTTCATAATATTATTTCTATGTCTGTCACTACGCTAAGCCGACAGGCATCCAGTCTATGCTAGCTAGTGTGAATGCCCTGAAATTGCCTTGGTCTGCCTTGGTTACTATCATCAAAATAAAAAAAATACTGTGTCCCTATAGTGTGTTGATACTATCATCCTAGATGATATTGATCTCTGTGGCAGAGTTGACGCACTGACATTGTTTATTATTGGAGATGCTAATCCTGATAGAACATTCTTAATGGTCCACGGCACAGATCATCTTTGTTAGTTTTCAGACACTGCTTCAGTAATCTATAGCAGTGATATGGTATGACGGGGAGTTGCTTCAGTTTTATTTCCAACCAAAACAATCCAATGTACCCAGCGTGGTGCAGCAGGCTGGACAGACTGGACAGACAGTATCTTTAGTTACGCCCACTGACTTTAGGACTATTTGAAGTCTTTCTTATTCTTTGAATAGTGTTAAGAATGGTTACTATAAACAGGCTTGATTGTGTCATACAGCTAATTGGATCCCCCCACAGAATCTGTGTCAGTCCACAGATTGATCCTAAACAAAATCTCTCTTATCCTTCACTGGACTGAGGCTCTGGGTTTTCATAAGTAGATAAGATTATACATGTGTTAATGTGCATTATTTTACCTCTCCTGCCTTACTCATAGTGTGACTTTTTTTTTATTTATTTTTTTACTTTGATTCCATATCCCCTCTGGTGTTTTCTTTCAGAAATGGTAGTACTGTTTATGTTGAACTTGATTCCAATGTATTAAGCCGCATGTTAACCTTGGGGGAACATGCTAGTACATAATGAAAACTCTGATTACACTATGCGGTTATACCCCTGAGAGTGTGTCATATGTAAGAGATATTTTCATTAAGTATTATTTTACATTAATATGCAGTATTATAACACTTTCCAGTTGGTTAGTAAACAGTTGTATGCACTGGAATTGGGACATTATAAAGTTAAATGCTAAATAATGCATTATGCATGAGCATCCTGCAGTGTGGGTTTTGGTTTGTGGTTTGCACGCACGCACGCACGCACGCACGCACGCACTAAAAGTAAATAAAGTCAATGGCACATTGATATAGAGCTTTAAATTAGGCTCTGGTTAGGCCATTGGGGATATGTGACAGGAAGGTCTAAGTTGGACCCTTCATTATTGTTGTGCATGTGTTTGTGTGTACTCGATGTATTTACCCTAACGTGACCTATTGATATCAAACTACCCCAGAACACCCTGCTAATTTCACTACTGTCCTCATGTTAACTCTGAGCTTGGAGAACTCCCATCAACATACTAATTTCAAAAAGGTTACACAATCCACTGCAGCGTAGTCACAAGAATGACACCCGGGCACATTGAGGGAGGTTCCCACTCCATTAAACCCTTTTTCCATTTTCTTCAAAGGGATGGGAAGTGATGTCTGTGATCTTTTTCAACAAAACTTAGTCAATTAGGCCTATAGCATATTTGTGTTTTTTTTATTGCATCGCCCCCCCCCCCCCCCTCCCCCTGTTTTATTTTTGCCTAAATTGATTTTCCACAATTTTGCATTCTCTTTAATACACTTTTTGCTACTACTCCAACACTACTTAAGGTCATTACACACCGGCGATTATGCGAATATACGCAAAATTCCGACTCGTTCCAAATAAATAAAAGACGCTTTTTCGCTCCGTGGAAGCTTGCATTGACTTTATACGTTTTTTTTTTTTAAAGTATTATTCGCATGAAAAAATCGCCCCTGGTGTGTA
Organism: Gymnoscopelus braueri; assembly: GCF_963280865.1. Taxonomy (NCBI): domain Eukaryota; kingdom Metazoa; phylum Chordata; class Actinopteri; order Myctophiformes; family Myctophidae; genus Gymnoscopelus; species Gymnoscopelus braueri. The sequence continues at coordinate 25,178,643 of NC_137612.1, read as the reverse complement.
AGGGCCTTTATTACTCCAACTCGCGTCACTATACATTATCCCGGGAGTCATGTGATGATAATGTATCATTATCTTTTATATTCCATACTGCTTGGCTTTAATTGGCAACACATTTTGTTATGGGACTATAATTGGAAGAAAAAAATCCAAAACACATATGGCGTGGTGGAGATGGGTGCTCAGCGGAGCACCCCTTTCTAGTTTGGCCTTTCTGTTATCAGTGGGGGACAAAGTACTCAACCTGTACTTGAGGAATACAGGAAGGGTGGGCACTAGGGGAATCTGGGCACCATTTTTTGGAAGAATGGGCACAAGAGAAGAGTGGGCACGAGGAAGAGTGGGAAAAATAGTAAAATATGCCTAACCTTAATCCTAACCCTAACCTCAGTAAAACTATGCCTAAACCTGACCTTAACCCTAAACCTATCCCCAGTAAAACTATGCCTAAACCTAACCTTAACCTCAGAGAAATCATCTGAATGTAGTTGCATTCCAGTAATATGCATGCCAGACTTCAAAGTATGCCCGTTTTGGTGCCCACGACGATTCACTAGTGCCCACTCTTCAGATACCTGGTGCCCACTCTGTTTTGGTGCCCAGATTTCCCTAGTGCCCTCTTGGTGCCCAGTTTTGCCTAGTTCCCAGAATGTTTTGGTGCCCACCCTTCCTGTTACCTATACCTACTCACATCTAGAGTTCGGCCCTCACACCTACGTCGCACCGCAGATCCGACCAATATGTCTGAGTCATAGTGTCAGGGGCTTTGTCAGAGTACCCGTTAGTACCTGTCTGTCTGTGTCCCTCTTATGCCCATATATGGAGATCCCTGATGTCATCAGTATATGCCCATATATATCGGAATGTCCATATATGGGCATTTTGGATGGATCGATGGTTCTGGTCAACTGCATATCCAAACTCCTCGACGGCGGGCACCGCACTCCCTCGAGTCCTTGCCACTCGCTTGCCAGATCGCTGATGTCATCAGTTTTTGCCCCCCCTTTGGTGCACATATATGGAGCTGACTGATTTGTTTACGCCTGATGCCATGACAACACATTGAGGTTAGGCAACACACTCCATATTGCATTAACTCCTAATATGGTTATGGCTGAGTCATGGTGACATGAGCGTCAGAGGTCCACCTGCCGGCCCGTCCTCCCTTAAGCCAATTTAGGATAATATAGGATATTTCAAATAGGGCTTAAGTGGTTAATTCATAATATACTTTTACCCTTCCTAGACACGTAGTCTAGGCCAAAGTACGCTACAATATTTGTCTTTGAAATGGAGTAGTTGTGTAGTGAAAGTCATAAATATCCAAAAATACAAATACACCAAGAAAAGCAAAGTACATGCAGATGCTCACATATACTCAATATACTCAAGTACAGATACTGAAGTAAATGTCCTTTTACAGTTACCCACCACGGCCTGTTGTTTTCAATTCAATGTGTCAAGTTCTCCCAAGTATGTTCTCTTTGAATAGACGTCGGTGTCATAACCTTCTCTCATTCTCTCTTTTTACACTAAAAGATATCTTCAATAACACATATTCCAGCTGTATTTTTTTCTCAGAGTAGAATCCAGTGGTGTGCATCTGTGCGGCATGTGGCACGTGTACAGTACAGTGTGAGGGCGATCCTCATTCCTTAGATAACATTCAGCCTTTTATTAAGTTATCTTATCTATGGAATGGATATGTCTACTCACCGATATAAATGGAATACTTCTTCAAGAAGTTGGGTATATTTTTGAAATGTACGTCAATAGGGGGGACTCTCTGGAGGGCTCGAGAATGTGCTGAACAAAACAAAACGGAACAAAAAAGAAAACGAAAAGCTGATTATTAATGCATGCTGTTAACTCGCCGTTGCACTGGGGAGAGAAGAATCGGAGCTTGTATTATTCATGTTTCTTTTTCTCTTAATCTCTTGGCGGCGACAAGACTTTTCTCTGCCACTGCTGCCCTCTCACCCCCACCATCCCTCCCCTCTCTCTCTCTCTCTCTCTCTCTCTCTCTCTCTCTCTCTCTCTCTCTCTCTCTCTCTCTCTCTCTCTCTCTCTCTCTCTCTCTCTCTCTCTCCTTATGTTCCTCTTGGTATTCGTCCCACCTGTGCATCGGGCGTTGATAGAATGAGGTGTTCCCAGAGCCGCTGTTCACCTGGACGCGGGTTGGGGGCCGTCTGCTGGATGGGAGCAACGAGAAAGAGGGGAAGGAGCTCATTCTGGAGAGAGTGCCGGCGGAGCTCAACGGCTCCATGTATCGCTGCACAGCGCAGAATCCTCTGGGCTCCACGGACACGCACACTCGCCTCATAGTCTTTGGTACGTCATGAGCTTGTTCTTTGTTTTTGTTTCTTTACAGCACTGGTTCTCAAACGTTTTCATGTCAAGGACCCCCAAATAAATATATATTTGGTCATGGACCCCCATCAGAAAATGTTTTGTGCCAGGGACCCCCATGCAAGATTTGTGTTAAAAAAAAGAAAATCTAAATTGTCCAAATTCTTTTCAAGATTTTTTGAGAATAGCAGATCTGCAAGCTGAGCTTGTAGAACATTGGCTATTTTCAAATAGCCAATGTTTATAGGTTTAAAGTGGTTGATTTTCATGCTATATTAACTAGTTCTGCTGGGGACTCCCTGGAACCCCTCAAGGACCCCTGGGGGTCCCCGGACTCCACTTTGAGAACCACTTCTTTTACCACAGAAGTATGTCTGTGTGTCTGCCAGTCTGGCTGGCTGGCTGGCCACAGCAAATCTTGCAAATCACTGGACCAATCAACACCAGTTGTTTTTTTGTGCATTGTGCCAGTAGGCCAAATAATTAAATCACAGACTCACACTTATTGATTGATTGATTGATTGATTGATTGATTGATTGATTTAGTGAATAATTGTTCACATTTTCTGAAACCATAACATTACATCCACCGTCCCGCCGTCCCTCCATATTTGGGCAAGACTGCCTTTTTTTCCTTCTTTTTTTTTACCTTGCCACACTTGCCTTGCCAAATACACAGAAAACGAATACAGTGTCCATTTCTGAATCTAAAATATCTTTGGAAATGACATGAAATTATAGACATAGGCATAATTAAAAAATACTCAAGAAATTCAACTGGCCACGTTGGGATATAAATGATTAATTCAGCTAAGCGTGATTAATAAGAAATTGAATTACTAATTGGCACAACAATTCACTTCTTTTGAGGCTCTAGTATGAGTGAATAATGACTGTGTTTCGTGGTGAGGGATTCACCAGCTATCCCATTGTCATGTTATTGTGCTGTTCTAATTGTCACATCAAAGACACGTGACAGAATGAAATAATCTCTTGTGTTAACAGTGTTAAGCCTAATTTATAATTTGTCATACGACAGTATCTTGTGCCGAAAATAGACGATCTATAAGGCTCACGACACGCTTACAATTTATCTACAGCCAATCTACAAGTGATGTGACGCATTGCGAGCTTGTAGATCAGCAATTTTTGGCACGTGTCACTGTCATAGTATAAATAAAGCTTATTTTGCCATGGATGTGGTATTTATCTGAACCTGCAAAGTCATTAGTTTGCTTTTGTTGATGTGGGAGTTTGATTGCTGAGTGACTATTACATCTGTGCGCCCTGCTGCACTGCATGTGTTTACTCTGGCAGCCATGAGAACACCTGGCCTCTTTGGAGCCGATCAGAGCTATATCTGTCAATCGCGTGCACACCAATTTAATCAAAAAACACTTTTTTGGCTGAAAGGACGTTCCCTTGAAGGGGAATGAAACCCTGATTTAGTTGTTAAAAAGTTCAGGTTAAATAATACAGAAGGGTAAAAACATTGCAGGCTAGTAAACACTGTTAGTCTATGGGAGTGTGCCCTCTCTCTCTCTCTCTCTCTCTCTCTCTCTCTCTCTCTCTCTCTCTCTCTCTCTCTCTCTCGATATCTGAGGGTGTCCAAAGCCATGGGTGTGCCACTGGTCAATGCTTGCACGTCCACAAACCTAAATCTAACTCACCCGTTATTTTCTTATTAGCTGCAGCTGTGTTCAAGGTTAGCAATATTCAGCCTGCCAAGTTTTTAAACTGCTGTCGTTTTAAGCCAGACGCAGAAAACCCAAAAAATCAGCATAGGGTTTCATCCCCCTTTAATGGATGTTTTCATTATTATTATGCAGAATAACACAGACAACAATATCAGTTTATGAACGTTACTGTAGCAGTCCTTAGAGTGACTTACTGTACAAGTTCGAGATCAGAGTAAATGGCATGAACCAAACTAACAACAGGATAAATGGTATTGAAACACACACACACACACACACACGCGTGTAGCCTTGGAAGACCATCAACCCTCAATGCCATGTTTGAGAGCAATTTTATGTCCATCATTTAATGTACAAAAAAGGAATAATCATTAAAAAGACAAAATAATTACCTGACACCTTCTCATGAGTGAGGCAATTATACACTATATCAAAAATGTACAAATTGATGGGCGGGGCATAAATGAGCGCACTTTCAGGTCGGGAAAACTGCCACGACACTATAGGGTGTTACCCTGTGAGGCATTTTGCTAGGAGGAGCGCTAATGTTCTGTTTAACACTCCCAGTGCACCCTCAGGTGTCATAGGCTGTGTGCCTAGCATGGCCCATCTGTCTGTCCTTCTCCGCCGCTTTTCCACGTTCACGCTTAAGGGAAGTGAATGGTGATTACATTGACCGCCACCCCACCCCCCCAGCAGCCTTGAGATGAGACACCTCTATCTCTCCCAGGGAGGAGAAGAGGAAGATGGAGAGAGTGAGAGACAGAGTGCAGGGAGGGGGGGGGGGGGTTGAGGGGGGGGGCTCACTTGACAGATTGTTTGGTATACTTCATACATCATCAGAAATAATAGAGTATAATGACGGCTTGCTATCTAGAAGCTCGGAAAATAGTGTTCGTGTCTTGATGATGTTCCTCTTTAGCCACCTTCACCTTCAGTGATAATACCCTCTTGATTACCGTGCAGCGAGACGGTTGTAGGGAGGCAGGCAGTGACACACACTCACTCACCTATGCACGTTTCGCACATGCATACACGCATGAACCTGTGTGCGGACGCATGCAAATCTGTGTGTCTGATTGAGACAAATGTGCATGCGCCTAAATATGGATAATTCACACAGCCGTGAACATGTACGGTATACGCTGTACACCCACACACACACACACACACACACACACACACACACACACACACACACACACACACACACACACACACACACACACACTCACACGGGTATTCTGCTCAATCAGAGCAGAGTTAGACTAACAAAGGCTTCATACATTCATTCATTTGTAACACTGAGAATGTATAAATGGATGATTTTCCTGTGTGCTACACAGTGGCACCCACCTGCTCACATCTTACTGTAAAGAGGCTGGAGTCCCCAATAGTAGTCAGACCAAATATAAGCCGAGTGGGGTGCTAATACCCTGCAAGACCTCATGCTCTCCACCACCAAGAGCTAAAAAACAAATTGCCAGAACCCACAGTGCAGGGTAGACGTCGGCACTACTTATTAGAGAAGGTAGTTCTTTCCTCAAAGCTCCCCACACCGCCTCCCTCTCACTATAGTTGTTGCCAGGTCCCTCCACTGCTGTTGAAAAAGTGTTCTGGCAGCTCTGGCAGAGAGCACCGTGGTCCCTGTTCCATTAATAGTAGCAGCCCTGCTCTGCGGGGACATGTCATTTAGCACCAGCTTTAGAGACTTAGGAGTTCAGCTTCATTAGAACGCCACGACCTATGTCAGACATCACTATTTTCTCATTTTCTCCCTTTTCCATCTGTCCCTCTCTCACTGGCTTTCATTGTCTGTCTGTCTGTCTGTCTCGCTTCGTCTTTCATCGTCTACTTTGTTCCTCCTCTACTCTCACCCATTAGCTTTTTCATTCATTCACTCGCAGGCTCAGTTATTCACTCACTCACTAAAGTTTTTGGTGGTTGTTATTTTTGTTGTTGCCCATCTTGAAAAAATATTCCATCTCCACCTGAGATATGACTATTTACTGTGACCTTGTCCTTTGACCTTTTAACTAAAACATAATCGTCTTTTTGTGGCAGTCCGCTGATCATTCCCACCAGGTTTCATGAAAATCTGCCCATATTATCTCAATTTTGACCATGACCTTGATTGTGACCTTGATCTTTACCTTTTTGCAGCCCAAAAGTATGGCATCTATTTGTGGCATGCCTACTCATTCACACTTAGATTCATTAAAATCCAAATTATTGTATTATTACAGAAGACAGAACTTGGCCCTGATTGTGACCTTGACCTTTGACCTTTTTGACCCAATGTCAAGTTATTTAACTAACAGGCAAATGGACAAACAAACAAATAGACAACTGGAATGGGTGAAAACAGACAGACAGACAGACAGACAATAATGCATCCTTTTCTTGATCCAGTAACTACTTACACTCGTTTCAAATTCAGCTGCTTTGTTATGGTTTTAACTTATATTTTTGTCAATTTGGTAATGCCATCTGACGGTTTCTCTTTTCTCTTTGTCTCTGACAGAAAATCCAGCCATGATGAAGAACACACAGAACAAGAGCAGTAAGTATCGCAGCCTTGGAAACAGCTGGCACTAGAGTCTGTGGTGATGCATGGGATTCCTGTTTTGGATTCGTAAGGATCATTCTGTTTACCAGGGATGGATCACGTGAGCTGTGATGTTGATTGCAAAATGTCACACAAAGTCTGTGTGTCAGAAATTCTTGTGCAGTGCGCATCAACACTAGTGACCATCACTTGATTAAGGACGTCAGTCGTTCGGTCCTGAATATATGCAGCACTCGTAAACGTGGTGATGATTCAGTCACAGAATCACCAGTGATGACGTTCGGATGTGGGGGGGGGGGGGGGGGGGGGGGGTGGCGGTCTGTGCGTCAAACCTCCCCCGGTAACGAATCAGCGCTCCTGTCGGTTGTGGTGCAGTGTGAGATTAGGCGTGTTTCATACGCGCTGCTGCGGTGGCTTATTTGTGGTTGCTCAGATTATCGTATGTAAAACTGAGGGATTGTCAGCAGAAGCCGCAGAGGGATCGGACAGCCACCTGTACCCACGAGTCTCTCTCTCTTTCTCTCTCTCTCTCTCTCTTTCTCTCTCTCTCTCTCTCTGGGTCTTACTTCCTTTTCTCTTTTTTCCCCGTTGTCTGTTCTCTATCTCTCTTCTCTCTCTTTCTGTACTGTACTATATCGTCGCTGTACATTTGTCCAAAACCACTACTTTAAGGAAAAGGAAAAAATAACCTGTATTCCAATGGATCCAGTGTAGATATGATTTAACCACAAGCTCTTATTAATACTTTTCCTTGGTTAAATATTCATAAAACCCACAGACAAACTTAACCACTCTCCATGGTTCTGGCATCCCTATTTTGGGCATGTTTTCTAGGCTATCTTTATTTCGATTTTCAGAAATGCTCACAAATAGTAATGCGATGCATTGTGAGCTTGTATATAGGCTATTTTAGCTACGTTGCACAACACTGCCATATGATGTATGACATAGGGCATTCATTAATGAAAAAAAAACATTAAAAGATCAAATATGGAGATAAAAGATTTCTGATCTGCAGCGACGATATGCATTTGTCCATCTCGCCATTGTTTTTCTGTCCCCATGTCACCAGCCCTGTCATGGTCCCTCCCTCAGTCTCTCTGTCTCTGTCCTTTTCTCTCTCTGGCTGTGTGTGTCCTCTGCCCCCCCCCCCCCTCTCTGTGTCTGTGTCTGTGTCTGTCTGTCTGTCTGTCTGTCTGTCTGTCTGTCTGTCTGTCTGTCTGTCTGTCTGTCTGTCTGTCTGTCTGTCTGTCTGTCTCTTTCTCAACCCTGGCATTCTTTTCGTCTCCCCTCTCTCTCTCACTCTCCTCTCGTTAACTCCGACTCTCTCTGTCTCCTTCCCTCCCCTTCTCGTCTGTCTATTTTTCTTTCTTTCTGTTTTTCTTTTTTTCCCTCCCTTTACCATTCTCGGTAGCCCTATCTCAGGGATTCAATTTGAATATGCAAATGCTACCGGGAAAGTGCAGGAGCAGGTGTGCCACAGCAAGGACAGAATCAGGTCAGCGTGGAGGCGCGGATCGTGGAGGCGCGGATCGCGGAGCGAGGCGCGGACATGCCTTGCATGCAAGTCAAATCAGTGTAGAACATGGCCCCGAGAGGTCGCCCCACACGTGCCTGATCGCTTAACCCATTAAGACCGGGAAACGCATCTGTGTCATTTTAAGATATATTTGGCTATTAAAATTAGCAGATATACAAGCTCATAGCGCGGCCAAAACTCGTGAAAATTTGCTTCAAATCTTAGAATATACGTTTTATTTTTAAGCGAATTTTTTTTACTCAAATCTTTGCTTCTGGGGGATTCTACAAATGTCTTGAAAAAGACATCTTTATATAGCAACATAAGTTTTTTGAAAAAACTTATGTTGCTATATATATCTGCGGTTCTCAAACTTTTTCATGTCAAGGACCCCCAAAATTATATGTATTTGGCCGCAGACCCCCATCTGAAAATATTTTGTTCCAGGGACACCCAGAAAGCAAAGATTTGAGTTAAAAATTTATATATACACATTTTCACAATTTTTCAAACTCGGTGCTGCGCTATGAGCTTGTAGATTTGCTATTTTTTAATAGCCAAAGAAATCTTAAAATGACACTGATGCGTTCCTGGCGTTCTTAATGGGTTAATGGCTGAACAGCCCGGCCCTCCCCTGGCGTGTGTGGGGGAAGACCACCCTTGTCAGTCACTCAGTCGGTTCCGCAGCTAACCAGTAAACTACGCATCCAGGAACCAAATGGACCCTCGCTGGTCCATTTGGTTCTGTTTGTACACTCTCAGAGTTAACGATGTTGGTGTAGTCATTGTCAAAATTACAATTCTATCCAAAGAACAGCACGTCCATTGCTGTCCGGCTGCAATGGCTTTGTTTTGCGACCTTCATTGTGAAATTTCTTGGCCGGTTGTGCCTCAGCCAATCACAGTCTCAGCCTGCCATCCTGTCCTCTCGGGCTATGGGATCATAGGCAGTGAAAAACACTGTTTGTATGATACATTTATTCTTAGAAATTCTGACATAGGCAATTAATTTAATATTTGGCAATCAACTAATCATTGCATCAGTTTTTATAAAAATGTGTTTTCATGTATTTTCAAAATACTAAATATATATTTGTGTCTGAAATACATTTCTCAGACCAGTATTTTGTATTTGTAGAATGATTTTTTTTTTTTTATTACCCAGTATTTGTAATTTGTATCAAAATACTTTTTGCAGTGTACTGAGTGTACTGTAAAACTGAAACATTTGTAATGCTCCATCCGGCCGTCATCCTGAATAAAATTTCAGAATAGATTATCAGCCCTGTAGTGTCTCCATAATGAGAATCAGTGTGCAACATATTTTTCATTTCAGCTGGTCTTTAAATGTACTTATGAGGACATAATTTGTTTGTAGGTATATAATTGTAGGTAGTATGTATGTAATGGTGTTAAAATATGACCCGGAAGAAGCTTTTAAAGTTGTGTTAAGTTTAGTTAAGGCCAAAGATTTGCAATGGACAAAACCATTTTAGAACGTCGCAGAAACATTGGCAGGTCGGCTGACACTCGCTAATTGAGTCTCATGAGATTCAACACGCACGCACGCACGCACGCACGCACGCAGCCATAGCCATAGCCACACCCACACCCACACCCACACCCACACCCACACCCACACCCACACCCACACCCACACGCACTCATTCCCATACCTGCCCGCACGCACGCACGCACCCGCTCCCTTTTTCACACTGTACCAAATACCCAATCTACAGCTGAATGTTCGCCTATTATGACATGCCCAGAATAGTGACGCAAGGGTTCATGTGGTTAAATCCCTGCACCAGCTGGTGGAGGTGGTAGAGCTGAACAAAAAGTGCCCGAGCCCCCTCCCTCATCAACTACTGCTAGATAGTGCCCTTGAGCAAGGCACAGCCACAGGGCCATTAAGTGCTCAGTTGCAGCTGCTTGGGGAGCAGTAGTGACGGCTGCGGTTGTACCGTGTTGGTTTACTCTGTTTGTGTGTGTGCAACCCCACTTTCCTTCCACTTGCAACTAGTCCCCACAGGCTATTACAGTGAACAGGATAAACGTCCACTTGACTTTTCTTTGCTTTTTTTTAAAGCAGTAATCCGTAAGATTTATAAGCTAAGAGCTGACACGGAACACCCACTTGCGTTTGTTGCCCTTTGAGATTCAGGAAATACCACTTGTCAACCAGTAGGTGTCGTACCCGGACCACAGGGTCTTAGTGTCAAACGGAAGAGTAGGAAGATAGGGCCCACATGGCTCCAACCACAGCAGATGTGCTAGTTATTATTGTATTAACATACTCTACTACCATACAGATTGGTCAAAACATTCAAACACATAGAAATATCTGTAGTATAAACCAAAGAGGGATGCACACTGTTTTTTACTGTCGTTTATAAATGGTGTCATTGTTGAAACAAGTGATGTATGTCTTTACCTGACTGTGGCTTTTTTCTGTGGCCCTTTCAGATGGAGCGTCTTGCAAGGACATGCTCGGACTGACTTGGATGGCGCTTGTCCTCACAGTGATTGTGGAACTGACGTGAAACCTCCCATGACACACACATACACATACACGTGCACACGCGTGCACACGCACACGCACACACACACACACACACACACACACACACACACACACACACACACACACACACACACACACACACACACACACACACACACATGCACACACACTCACTCACTCACTCACTCACTCACTCACTCACTCACTCACACGCACATACACGGTAAAATCCTTAGAGCAAATTTAACTCTGAGTGAAAAAATGGAACCAAATGGACCCATAAGGGTTAAATTAGCACTGAGGATTTTACAGTGTACTTGCTGTCGTCGCATAAGGGCACACATACACGGTACACACACTCAATTTTCAATAACACGTGCACACTTAGGAGACACACACACATGCACGCACGCACGCACGCACGCACGCACGCACGCACACACACACACACACACACACACACACACACACACACACACACACACACACACACACACACACACACACACACACACACACACACACACACACACACACACACACACACACACACATTCTACAATCCTGCAAGCCTTCTCCAGTCATCAACAGACCCCCCATGCGTTAGTCGATCAGGAAACAATGCCGCCACATGATGGCACTCCACTCTGTTTTTTGTAAAGAAATAATAACCAAGATAATGTTATAAAAAAAAGAACAAATGTGACAAATAAGAGAGTGACCACCTCCAATATAGCCCTGCCCAATCATACCTTTCTTTCTTTACATTTTTTTTTTCGCTTCTTGTCCCTCGTCTGCCTGTTGATCAATAAAATGAATTGATAAAAAATAACAAAAAAAGGAGGAAAAAAAGAGGATTTTTGAATTTATTTTTGATGAGTTTCAAACTTGGTTTGGTGTTGACTGAAATGTGACATGTGACCCCACGTTGACCACACGACCCTTCTGTCACACTCACCCCTGGAATAGAAACCACAAGAGAAACTAATGCTGTCGCTCAAAGTGAACATTCTTTTGATCCCTCCCTTTTTCAAGTGTTTTGTTTTTTCCTGATGGCTCGGAATGTATGATAAGATTAAAAAAAATTAAAAAAGAATTGTTGAACTGCGGGGGAAGAAAGAAAAAAAAAATCTCTTTTCGAGTGTATTTTGTGTACATCAGTGTAAATATTGAAGATAATTAAAGAGGTTATATGGGTGTCAGGTCAGGGGAATGGTTTCTGGAAGTGTTTTGGGAGGGTTTGCAGTTTCATCACCTTTTTTTTTTAGGTCTCATTCCAACACACCTTTTCTAGAGATAACCCCAGGCTGTAAGGACACGAACAATTGACAGCCTCTTTTTTATTTTGGGCTTTTTACATCTGTATGGCAGGTCTCTGAAAAGAAGAGAGAGAGAAAAAATATATGATAATTATCTAATATGTCTGCCATTTTGGGGTTGTGGTGCATGTGACGTTTGAAGATTCTTTCTCCTTTCTGTGTGCTGCAGCCAACTGCTGCACTGCAACTCATTGTCAAGCCTGATTTATACTTATGCATCGTGTCTTGGACAGAAAATCGCAGATCTACAAGTTCACAAGCTGTGAGCTTGTAGATTTGCTATTTTCGGGGGCGAGACACCCGTGCACAACTAGGTATAAATCAGGCGTCACTGGCCTGTAATCCAGTTATTTACTTGTTACATACTATCTTAAGTGACCTACATTGTGTACAATACGTAACTCCTTTACCCAGGCATTACTAGTAGGATCATTTTAGCCGCCAATCCGGGGAGGTGCTCACCTGAAGCAGCGTGTGTAAAACAGGGTTGTTGCATTTGTTTCATATCATCTGTATTAAAAATGGAGAGATGATCAAAATGATCAGCCTTGACTTACTTATGACCTGATGGTGTGTTTGACATGACATGTGAATTAAGCCTAATTTATATTTTGTCGTACGATGGTGTCGCACACCAAAACTAGAAAAAGTGCTCCTCAGAGCACAGGTCTCCCGCCAGGTCAGGTAGGTTATTGTGGGCCAGCAATGTTCGGAATTCAGTCATTATAGAGGTGAATCAGCATGGACTATAAAAAATCGGACAGATCTGTCTCGATCACATGACTATAGAGATAATGTGTACCGATTTGCGTGATGTTTAGCCAAAATCTGTGGGAGTAATATCAAAAGATGTGTTTAGCAAAGATTTGCCTCCTGGTGGCACTATAAAAGGCTGATGTGAAAAATGCATGGCAGAGGTTTTTCCTTGGCCTCTAGGGAGTGTCTGTGCAAAGTTTCACGCCGATCGGTCCAGTTATACTGTAGATAACAACGCAAATTGGCCTGTTTAAGTGCCACCGTGAGGCTGATTTGAAAAATGTAGGGTGGCATTTCTTCCTTGGCCTAGTGGGAATGTGCGTGCAAAGTTTCACGGCAATCGCACGCTGCGTTCATGATTTGAGGCATTTTGTTCAACTTCGTTGAACTTTGTTCGACTTCTGCAAACTTTGGAAGCCAATCTTAGCCAAACAGGATGGAAGATGAAAAATCAGACAGATCCGTCTTGATCACACAACTATAGAGATGATGTGTACCGATTTGTGTGATGTTTGGACAAAATCTGTAGGAGTAATATCAAACAATGTGTTTTGCAAAAATCGGTCTCCTGGTGGCACTATAACAAGCCGATGTGAAAATTTGGGGCAGAGGTTCTACGCTGGCATCCAGGGAGTGTGTTTGCATGCACAGTTTCACGTCGATCGGGCCAAGGGTGCAGGAAATAAGCTGTTCACAGACGGACGGACGAAGACACACGTACGGACAGGGGGCAAAACATAGTCTCGGCCACGCCAAAGTGGATCAACCTCTTTAACCTCATGGTCGGACACATTATACTACTCTTGGGCACTTCAGCACATCTGGTAGACAAGGGGAGTTGATTACAGTCACAATTTGATTATAATAAGCAGGGGCAGCTCTAGAAATCATGGACCCCTGACACTTGGGCTTCCGGGCCCCCTAATGATAGTTAAACTGACACATTAGAGATCATGGGCACACCGATACCACTTTATCTTCTAATATGAGTACTCACAGATACCGAGTATGAACAGTAAAGCATAATACTGAATGAAAGTATAATAGGCCGGCAACGGTTTGGACACAAGAAACTGGTGGGAGCACATTCAAGAAAAGAAAACACAGGTTCTTGCCATGGGTTTCGCCAAGGTTTAATACTTAAGCCTGGAATCTCAGGCAAGTTGCAGATTTTTCGTCCTGTGTATCATTCCAATGGCACCCCTAAGGTCACCTACATGCAAGTTCCAAAATGTACTTTGCTTCACACACCACATTGACCTCCAACTAAAATGGACCTGTAAGGGTCAAACACTCAGGGCTTTACTGTGTGGTTTCAGGCGGAGATTCTAACTTTGTTAACCCTTGTACTTTGAGACACACACTCTCTCTCTCTCTCTCTCTCTCTCTCTCTCTCTCTCTCTCTCTCTCTCTCTCTCTCTCTCTCTCTCTCTCTCTCTCTCTCTCTCTCTCTCTTTCTTACACTGTGAATGTAATCCTTGCAGTAATCCTTTTCATTTTTTTTCTTTTTCGGAGTTCACAATAATTGCAATTTAAGCTATATTCTAAGGACACAGCGTGTATTAAAGGATTATGGTTTAAACCTGGTGGGAGATAAGAGATGATGAGATTCTTTTAAAAAGCTTAGTAGAAACAGATCGAGGATACGCCCATCCACTGGGGAAGATTGGCTCACCTTGCCAAAGCACAATCCATATTGCATTTTTTAGATGAGAGGCAGCGTTGCACAAACACTATAAACAGACATTCATGTGCCAGCTGAATTAATTTCTGTAGAGCAGGAAGGAGGACATGCACCGTCATGTCCAACTTCATTATGCCATTATAGCCTCAGTTAAGAGCTTTTATCTCTCTATATTTTTTACGCACGATTAATTCGCTGAAAATATATACTTTCAAAGTTTGTGTCATTTACATCCACACAGAACATACACAATGATAAAGCAAAAAAGAAAATGTCATTCAGAACTACGTAAATTTTTCACCTTAAAGGCCCTTGCAATCCGATTCTCACCTGAAAAAAAACTGTAACAGTGTGTTGTTCAGTAGAACCCAGTTTGATTCATTTTTTCAGATGTGTTCAAAACTGATTGAAAAATTTAAAAACAACATCGGACTCTGTGTGCAAGGGCCTAAAAGGCCTTAACCTGTATGAATCAACTATACTGTATGACTCGATGTGAAATATTCACTGGTAAAAAAAATGTTATACTTAGTTGTGTGCAGCTTGACACTTTGTGAGCTTAGACGTAGATTGTGCTATTTTCATATAGCTCAGCTTTTGTTTTTATTTTGATTCAAGAGGCACTTCACCCGTTGTTCTGTCCATTCACATTGAAGAGAGAAAACCACAATCGAGAGTCCCCCATCCTCTGTGGATGTGTGAGTTAATCGACCCTTATAGTTAATGAGCGCATCATGACTTTGCAAAAGAAAAAGGGATGCATATATTTTAATAAATGAAAAAAAACAAAAAAAAACATCTGTTCATATGTGTTACCCACATGCATGTGCATGGGCATGCTTGTACTACTGTACATGTGGAGAGATGTCCAACATACATTTATATATATCCACCTCTGCTCTGACCTTCCAAAAAATAAATGTCAAAGATTCAAAACTGGCCTTCACTTAAAGACAATGGACCAACGACCTGCCACCAACAATTATTAATTCCATGAATACTTTCATATTTGAGGCTTTACTACAGCATCTGTTGCAAATAAAGAGAGCCGGCCTATTTTAAAGATAGGTTTGTGTACTTATTCATTCTCTGTACTGTAGTAGTAATTGTGCTTCCCTAATAGACTTTAATGTGAAAAATAAAATGAGCTGGCTTCTGTGTGTGCTATTTGAAATCACACACATACTGTAAATTACTGTTTCATTATGGAGTGGATTTTAATTGCATTTATTTATTTATTTTGCAAGATGAGCCAGTCATCAATTTAGGATGGCTGGGCTCAGTCAAGTTAAGGATGTTCATAAGCTGTAGCTCAATTCTTCTCTCTGTAGTTGTGGGTTGAACAGATTTTTAACTTGTTCCTCCCAGGGCACCATGACTCTCAAACCTTTTTGTCCCTTGGTTGATCCAAGGGGCATGAGGAAATTGAGGAAAGTGAAGGCTGGTAAGGGTTTGGTTAAAGGTTAAGATTAGGATTGATTTTATTGTCGTGGAAGCCACTGAATTTCACTCATTTCAGTATGGTATGATTACTTTTTATTATTTCAAGTATTGAAACTTGCTTGAGATCATTTCACACTAAACATCATTGTGCAGTTATTTTTGTCACAGTGTTAAATTTGTATTACGTTCTAATACATTTAAAAGTGAGTTGAAATATCAGTCTAGAATCTTTTGATTTACAAATTAAATTCATATGACGATGATCTATGTTCATCTACAATAGCTGTAAATAGACAATGAAATGTATTGACCCCAGTATGGTCCTGCAGTATTGTTAGTGGCTTCTACTCTTGTTCTGTTGTATGTTGACCAGTTGACTCATTGATGCCATGAGGTAGAAGGGGTGAAAGTGTATCTGTGCATCTATGCACATGGCTTTCAATCATTTTGCTCAGCAGTGATCCTGAATGGTACACCTGAGACAGGGGCGGAGCCTGAATGATACACCCGAGACAGGGGGTGGACGTGGTGAGCATATGGAGTCGCCCCATCAGTGAATTATTCACAACTTAACTGTTACCCGGTGGATTCCAGTTTCCCTTGTGTCATCCACAGGGCATACTATCAGATGACCAAACAGTGGCCGTGTCAAAGAGGACACATGGCACGCCTCCTGTATTCAACCCCCCCCCCACCCCAACGCACCTCTGAAACCCTCGCCAGAGTGCTGCTGAAATGCCCACTTTGTAGTGTCGCTTGACTACAGCCACCGCTCAAGCACGGTGTTATCAGCAACGACAGGCCCGACAGCTGTGACTGAGTGACATGGCTCCCATGTGACAGAGATATATGTTTGCATCTCAGCATAGCCTATAAAAGTGGATGGCATTGTCAGGATACCTCAGGCTCCATAGACACTGCCTCACAGTTTGCCATTTCTCAGGACTGTCTGTTTTATCCACATATTGTTTGTGACCATAATGCCAAGTAGTTTCCATTTCACAGCCTTATATAAAAAAAATGTTGTGCATAGAATTGTTTTGTCCCTGCATAAGCTCAGGCACTGCTCTACAGTGTGAAGCCTGCAGCCTGGCATGTGTATTGGTGCAGAGACAGACCTTTGATCTGTAGCTTTGGCTGAGCAAACAGATGTATCCTGGTTATTATGAACTTGATAAATGTCACCTAGCATCACTCCCCACCCCTTATTCAAACTGAGTTCGCAGCATCTAATCACATGTTTGAAACAGCGTGATCTATCACCATTTTATAACAGACACATTCAGTAGCTGACATGAAGAGAAATTACCTGGACCACTCCTGTTCACATTGTAAACACAGAGCTGAAAGAATAGCATTTCTTAGAAACAAAGTCAAAGAACAATTAATGCAGTTCTTGCATTGATGTTGTATCATGGGAGAAAGCAAGGGTGACTCAGCAAATCTCATAAGCAAATATTGACTTATGGGGCATTTACATATTCTCTCTATGTAAACCATCTGTTAGTAAACCTGCATCTCTTCCCCAGCAGGTGAAGCAGGACTGGTGCACCGCCCCTTTAGGGACAAGGATGCAAATACTATCTCCATGGGTATCAACTTACCCTTTGACTGCTTTGAGAGGCAACACAGTCATCAGATCACCATGGCTCTCATACGATGGAAAACAGGCAACATGCTACCCTCGGCTTAGACGCATCCAAGGACAATACATAGTACTGAATACTGTAGGTAGACGTAAGCCAAGCTCAGCCGTCACAGGCACAACCAGCCTGCAGCCATGCCCATAGCCGAGCTGTTGGGCGTTCAGATCGACATGCAGCTGCTGTTAAAGCTGACTCTCTCTACAGCCGCCGTGCTCCTGGTGTCCTGGGCCTACAGGTTCTACAGCACCAGGGGACATGGGAAACCGCAGCTCGGTGTCAGAGATGTCCCAGAGAGGCTGGCTGGAGAAGAACCCACAGATGAAACCTGTCAAAGTTGCAAGATGGCCCTGCGGCGTCGAAGCTCGCACAGAGAAGATCCCGACAAAGATGGCGAACAACATGGGCCCATGGAGGTTAACTCCATCTCTGACAGCCTGACACCCGACAACATCTATGAAAACCCAGCTGAAGTACAGCTGTGCCAGGCAGGAAACTCCACTGTGGGAAGTATGAATGCCGAGGACATATCCAACACCTCCAGTGCGGACCCAGGCATCTGCATAGAGAGGAAAGAGATCCTCTCATGGACAACGCAGGAAGAGGTCACCTGTGGTAACGCTTCATTTGGATCTACTTTGAACCTTCACAGTCCCAGAGAGAGTGGGACAGCCAGCCCTACAGGGCGCCGTTCCCCTTGCTGTCTACAGAGGCTGGAGGGCAGTGTGGGTGTGGGCAGGGAGTTGCGGAAGGACACAGAGCACCAGGGGGCCTTCTCCAGCTTCCTCTCCAAGGCAGCAATCAAAGTAGAGGATGCTAACCTGGTCATGGAGGGGGGTGGCTGCAAGACTGTGCATGGAAAGATATACGACTACTATGTGGAGTCTTCATCTCACTCTGTTACAGACTCAACCATTGTGTTCGGCCAGTATGAGAGGCAAGCACCAGACTCCCAGCCAGGGGAGTTCAGGAGCCGTGGCAGCAGCCTCACAGAGCACCCCTCATCTCTAAACCCTATCATTATGCACGATCTGGTTTTACCACACAGGAGTGCTGAGGAGGATCTATTCTTGCTAGCAGGCTGTGAGCAAAGACACCCTGCCAGGCCTGCACTCCTACGCAAGAACAGCTATCTGATTGCGGCAGAACACTCTGAGCTCCCCGCCCCTGTTCTAACATCGAGAGCTTCAACTCCTGTGGATGAGTCTTCGACCTTTGCCTCTGCCAGCCCTGTTCTCAGCCTCCCCTCAGACAGCAAGGATCTCAGTGTGTGGAACGAGCCTAGTTTACATACTGTAGCAAGTGCTCAGTTTTTCCACCAGCCAGGAGAACACCTGGGCAGGCCAGATATCGAGAGCCTTAAGGGTAAGCTCGATTTGGGGAATTGCATGGAGGTGCTGGCCCTGGCAAAAAAACAGGGCCAGTCCTCCCTGCGGGAGGCAGCCCTTCAAGTCATGTCTGATAACTACCTCCAGGTGCTCAGGGATCCCAGTTTGTATGGGAGGTTAATGGCTGGTGAGCGGGAGCAAATACAGAAACAGAGAATGAAGGGGAGGAGGTTTGTTGTCGTGGCTGACATGGACCCCCAGGACTGGTCGAAGGGCGCCGGCCCACGGAGGCTGGTGCGAGAGACAGAGCAGAGGAGCGGGTCGTCCAGTGGACTGTTCTATTATGATGATTATGAAGACGCCTGGCACCAGCTCTGCCCCATCCCGCAGGAGGTTATATCTAAAGGCTGCGCAATGTGCACGATGGACAACTACCTGTTTGTAACTGTTGGCTTCCAGGACACAGAAAGAGAGATGGTGCCTTCAAAGCGTGTGTTCTGCTACAATCCCGTAACGTCCATTTGGAAGGAGATCAGTCCCATGAATGAGGCCAGGCCTCACTGCAAGCTGGTAGCCCTGCAGGGTTACATTTATGCCATTGGAGGGGAGTGCCTGTCTTCGGTAGAGCGCTACGAGCCACGGACGGACAGATGGACTTTCGTGGCTCCACTGCCTAACGATACATTCGCTGTGGCCCATCGAGCCACAGTGTGCAATGGGGAGCTGTTTGTTTCAGGGGGAACCCTTAGATACACACTGTTGCGTTACAACCCAAAAGGCAATGTGTGGAAGCCGAGTCTGCTTGTCGGCAGCAGAGGTCGGACAACCGAAATGGTGGCTGTGAGGAACTTCCTGTATCGGTTCGATGTTAACCCCCTGCTGGGTGTCAGCGTGTACCGCTACCATACGTCGGTTCGTGTATGGTACGAGTGTAGCACCAAACGCCTGCATTGGTGCCCTGCCTTCCAGTGTGTTGCCATGGATGACAACATCTACTGCGTCAGCCGGCAATTTACTATAAGGTTCAATGCCGATGAGGTCTCTCCCGCATTTGCAGCAGAGGATTTGAGTGTCCTGTCTGCAGCCAAGGGCATTCTTTTCCCCTTTGTCCTCTCACTCCCTGATAAGAAGCCACTCCAGACTAGCGTCTGACCAGCAAGCATTTCTATTTTTCATTGATCAAAAGATTGGGTGGTGACGGAGTGTCCCAGTTAGATCACACGTAGCATCAGGTTTCTTGTTGACTGAGTGGTTCTGTTTTCTGCTATTCATCCAGTTTCTGGAGCTAAAGGACTTTGTATGTAATTACTGTTATTCACATCATGCAAATTATGATGGCCATCAACTTACCCCGCACAGCTTTGAATATTTTCAACATTTTTGTGTACTGAGGATTACAGAAGGAAGCATAGCTGTCTCCGTCACAGGCAATGAAAGTAAAATATTAGGCCATTAATGGTAATCAGACTTCTGTTTGTTTAGATTTACTCAGGGGGGTGCTGCTGTATAAATTGTTTCTACAGTTTGCCTCCTCCTCACTGCCATTAGGTTAGTTCTAAATCATTCCAGATGCTTTCTTGTTTAGCTGCAAACATAATCTATAAATAAGTCTTACAATAAATGAGTTCATTCAACTCTAACACATTAGCGCCGTTGAGCACTATACTGACAATCTATCACTGTGCATCATCTTGTAGGGCACCAATATTATTTACACAGTGAACTGGATACGATGCAATTATTTTCATTTGCTCTTTAACAATGACATTATGTAAATTCTTTGATAACGTAATATGGGAGTTTCTATAAATAATGAAGAATGTTGCTTAATGTTGTTTATGGTGGGGTTTATGAATATTGTAGTGCTTTGTTTGATATATAAGTAGACTTGAAATAATGCATTTTTGACTCCTAAACCCTTGCCATTTGTACTAAATCCAATCACTTTATTTTATTATCTGTTCTTTTGTAAATGCAATACAAAGAAAAGCACTTATGGCCCATTGGTTGTACTCTCAAATAATTTTACTGACCGATTTCAATTGAAAACTGAGACCTGGCAATAACGGAGAAATTGCAGTGCCTATAAAGCACATCAGTTTCACTTAAGCAAAGACGAAGGCTTCTGGTTTAATTTGGTGTGTTTCACTATCATATAAATAATAGAAATGTGCCGATAACAATCATAAAGCAAAAAGGTTATAATATCAATTGTTCAGTCATTTACAGTTACAAGTCCCTTGTACCAACTTTAACATTGCTGAGTCAAAGCACACATGCAACACAACGTTTGAGAGAGTGACGTGCAGCTATAGCACCATCGTGTGGTTGAGAGAGAAAACACAAGGCACAGGGTGGATAATGCTGAGTTCCATACTTTCCCTACGCACTGAGCCATAATGTATAACATATAGAAGTCAGCAGAACACCAGAGTGACTAACTAGCTAACAGCGGGCAGGACAGAGGGGCTTCAGTTGCACTGGAAGACAGCAGGCAGACGGGGAAAAGGGGAGACAGACGCAGATGGTTGACCATCAAACATAAGCATCTTTGATTCTTCCTAATTAACCACTTTGATTCCCTGTAATTAAACACCTAATGGAATGGGACTTAGACACGTCCCATCAGACTCTCCCTTACATGAATCATAGCTTCTGGTTTGCCTCAATACTCAGGTCAACACCGTCATCCACCGTTTTCCTATTTTCTCCTCTTCTTTTGGTCCTGTTTTTTTTTTCTTCTCTCTCCATTCAGTATCTAGGGCAAAACTAACAGCCCATTCGGAGTTTTAATTATTAAGCGTGAGGAGAGAGAGAATTTGCATGTAATTATTGTCTGGAAGGGTAGAGATGATTTATGGACCACTTCCAACATCTCCCCCCCCCCCGCCCACACACACACACACATGTATGTAGCACACACACACACACACACACACACACACACACACACACACACACACACACACACACACTGCGACAGCTCCCTGCACAACACAGTCAACGTACAGTAGACTTCAAGAGGACTTAATGAGTCTCCTGGTAAATTTTTAATCCCTTTTGATTGCCCAAATATTTCACTCCATTATATTTCGCATGCCACTGTGCTGACTAATAAAAACCTCAAGAAACCCTGCAAATAGCGTGGCCCCTGCAGGTGCAAAATAGCACAGTGCGTCCATCTGGCCCTAGGCATGCGGTGGTGGAGAAGGTATAGAAGGTAGGAGACGGGGACAGTGGTCTGGGACCTGCAGCATGGAGCGCCGTCTCAAATCCAGGTCCTTGTTGTTGTGATTGGCAGCGTGCAGGTGGCTGGAAAGTGCACGAGGGGCTCTGGCAAAACCATTCAGTCCAAAGGCACTGAGCGGGTGTCTCTGGTACGCCGAGCTGTAGGCGCTCAGCCACTGCTGCTTTCCCAAACAGTGCTTCTTGGACTCTAGCAGGCCAAAATTGGTTGGAGGAGCTGTAAGAGAGGGGGGGGCTCAGTTGTCATGTTCCTGGAGCCATTGGTTATGCCAGTGATCCGGTTTTTAAATAAAACACTTTTTGGGTTGCAATCCAAGTTTGAGTGCTGTGTATTGTCCAAATTAAGTTTACCAAGTTCAAGTACTGAATGCCGGTGCACACAGCTTACAGATTGCTTCATTGCATACACTTAAGGTGCATAATTTGAATTTGAAAAGGTGAATTTCAAACAGTGGTTCTTACCAGAAATTGGGTGGTCAGACTTTTCTGGCTGCCACGACAGGCTGTCTGGATTCCAGGAGCGCAAAGCAGGTGGTGCGGAAGTGGTCTTACGGCCATAGCTTTCATCATATAGTGTGACCATGTAATGCAAGGCTGGTGTGTTGTGAGCAAACAACAGCTTTGATGGAAGCCCCTTTAAAACACAACATAAAGGTGTACACAATAAGATGACCTTAAACCTAACTCTATGGCAGTGGTAGGCAACATTAGGCACAGGTGCCAACATTGGCACAGGGGAGGGTGATCACTGGCACACTGGCATAAGTGTGAGGGAGGTAATTTATTTTAAAATTCAATATTCAAAAAAAGTTTAGTCAGTTCAATCAAGTCCCCTCACATCTTTATACAAATGACATCCTGCACATAATTCTACATTCAAACTCCTAACTCTGACTGGGGAGGGAGTCTGAGAGATAGGCGGGGTTATTGCTCTCTTGAATTTAATGATCATTACATCCTGAATATTTCTAAAGAAGAAGAAAAAAATTATGTATAGCCTATGGACAATCAAAATCAGTTGGAAATATTACATTTTGATGTGGTGTCATAATTAAACTTAATGTTGATACGGCACACTGACTATCAAGAAATTTTAAACTTGGCACTTCATGTCAAAAAGGTTGCCGACCCCTGCTCTATGGTATTACAATGTCGCTCGCTGAATATTACAGATTCTCAGTGAACAACAGCATTATATGGCAAGATATACATTAGACTTTAACCATTGGCCTTCATCACCTTTCAGACATGCGGGGCAGAAGCTACAGCATCATTAAGATGCAATTGAAATCCTTTTCACTGGGTGGAAAACACAGGGGCAGCAAGTTTACTCTAACAGCCTTTTATAGGAACTGCCTGGATGAATCAATGGTTTTCAACACCTTTCATGACCGCTGCACCGCTAACCACAAATTTGTGCCCATGAAGAGGTTCATCAAAGGCCTTATCTTGGGGCTGGTCAATATGCAAAAGTGGCCACTATTGAGAAATGAAAAGCCACTTGCCTTGCAATAGTTGTGTCAGGCCTTTAATTGGGTGGTAATGCAATGATTGTTGCAGTTTAGTCTAACCTCAGCTCTCCGTAGGCCTGAATGTTTCACAGAGACGTCTGGCTTGGATTCCCACTGGGGCCGATAGTCCATGCGGTTGGTGCTGCTGGCGGTCTTGGGCTCTCGAGTGAACTAACAACAGAGAAAACAAACAGTATCATAGGTGTGTGTGTGTGTGTGTGTGTGTGTGTGTGTGTGTGTGTGTGTGTGTGTGTGTGTGTGTGTGCGTGTGCGTGTGCGTGCGTGTGTGTGTGCGTGTGCGTGTGTGCGCATGTTTGTTGGGGGGGGGGGTGCTCAGCAAAGCTCACACTTCACTATCGACCGGGAGACGTTGTGCAATATTTCTAAAGCCATTCCTCTGCTCAGATCCTGAAGCAGCAGCCCGTGGCTGCGCCTCGCGTCAATGCAATTAACGCTGGTGGAGCTGTACCCCCCCCCTCTCTCCCACCAGGAGGCTGTGCTGATGTAGCTGAACTGAGGCTGTCTAATCACTTTGCTATAGATTTGACTACCAACTGAGGCACTGCAAAAACCTCTTGTCACATCACCATGGAGCTAATGCCTTATGTTTAGGATCTCTGGCATAAGACAGGAGGCAGTGTTCTCACATTCAAATGGAAGCTGTAGGCCTATGCCGAAATGTAATTTGGTTACTGCAAGATAGCCAGTCCCTGTCAGTCCCAGATATAAATATGAATCATTGTGCTTGCTGAGTGAATAACTTAATGACAACCCTTAGCCAAATGTTACATTACCATTGAGTGCATGCCAAAAAAACATATGCCTAAATATATGCCTACCTGTAGTCGTTCCTCCAACCAGTTACCTGTTAGGACTTTCTTTCCATACTTCTGCTCAATTCTCCAGCCAGGTTGGGTCCATTTATCATTCCTCATTTTAGTTTTGTCCATGCTGTTCGTGCTGTCCGAGAGAAGGTGCTGTGCTGTTAGAGCATGTTTAGCAAGTCAAACAGATAGCATGATGTAGTGGCATTCACCTGGCCCCATTATGGTGTAGCCGGTGGACAGGAAAGAGAGGAGCTATTTCGTTACTATGGATACAGCAAACACAGTGACAGCCATTGCAATTAGTGTACACCTGAAGCAAGAAGAGATGCCTCACATTCATGTTGAAAAAAACGAATGATATTCCATAATGCGAATGACTGAAAATGGTCTTTGAACACCGACTGTATGGGGGAAACTAATACTGCATATTGTTTTGCAATAAAATGTGTTGCATCCTTGAGGCTACATTTTTCATTCTTAGGAAAATAACATAATAGCAATAACACAAATTAATTTTATTTCTTTATTTTATTTTTCTCCAAACAAAAAATCACTTCCAGCGAATATTGAAACTGCCATCTGTGGTAATTTTGTTTTGCTTATTGATAAAACAATACAGGAATGCATACAGTTAGAATATATTCTCATTATAGAGTTTTCACAAAATCAACAACACTGTCCACAACTCGTGGTGCAGAGGGAAAGCTCAGACACCCCTGGCTGATAAAGTTAAGGATGCCATGAAAACCGTCCGCCACATGTTGCCAGGTGACATCCACACCCAGATCCATCAGCCGCTTCCTGTAAATAAGCCCATCATCCCTCAGGACATCATACTCACAGGTGAGGATGAAGGTGGGCGGGCTCATACGGATGACATCGTCATCTGCCAATAAGGGAGAGACCTCAGGCTCCAGGCCGTTTTTAATTATGTGATACACCTCGCCATTGTATTCTGCGGCTGGCAACTCGGTGTAGCCCCGAGCTAAGCATGCCACTGGGAGGTTGGAAGGGGAGAGCCACTTTCGATAGCATGGCTTGAGCTCAGTGGGGACATGGTTACCTTCCAGCACATCCTGGCAGATAGACATGTCTCCATTGAGGTACTGCAGGAAGTAGAATGCCACCCGGCCACGGAACAATATGGGCACAGCGTGGTTTTGCTGGTATGAAGGCAGGTTGAAATCTGCCATCTGCAGGGCTGGGTAAATGAGGACCTGAGCGCAGGGGGACGGCAGATGTCCGTCCTTTTTCTTTGCCAGCCTTTGGCAAAGTGCGGCTGCCAGGTTCGCCCCGGTGCTGTCCCCACCGACTGCCACTCTGCGAGGGTCCACACCAAACTCTGCCTCGGCCACTGACAGGAAGTGACATGTCGCTGTGTCACAATCATCTAGCTGGGCAGGGTACCTGTGCTCAGGGGCTAACCGGTATCTGAAAGGAGTGAGAAATGCAGATGGAAGGAACATTTGTCAAATCCTGGCTGCTTTGCAGACCAAATAGGTGTATTGACTTGCTTTGCTTAGACAAAGTGTAAAGGAGGAGACTAGAACTTACCCAACAGACACAACCGTAGTCTCTGTCTTCTTGGAAATTTGCCGGCAGACTTCATCAGCAGTATCTAATAAGGGTAGGCAGAAGTTTAGTTTGCCGGTAACAACAGATCACATGGTTCTTTGCAAGTGGCAAATCACACAACATGGAATTAACTTAACCCTTCTTTTTCACACACTTGTATACAACTATATACACACTCACACACACACACACACACACACACACACACACACACACACACACACACACACACACACACACACACACACACACACACACACACACACACACACACACTCTTATATAGTGTTGCGCGTGTGCGTGCGCATCTTAAAGCACAAGCTAAAGCTGTATCTTGTCAATGGAGGTTATACAGCAGCTGACCAATCACCACAGATAAAGTGCCATCGCCGGCTGAACTTGCACCGTAAGCAACTTCACTGCTTACGGAACTTGGCCACGAAACGTACAGTTGCTGCAGATGGTTTGGTAACATTTACTGCACGGCTAGGTAGACACTGGAGGTTATCTCGCCGCAAAGGAACTAAAACAGAATTTGTTTTGTACCAACAAAAGTGAGGCATGTAACATTATTTTGTTCTCCGACAAGTTACTCATTGACAGATAATGTTATTTAATTGATTAACTTCAAGGGTTGATCAAATGTAATGTTTTTCATTGGGCCTCATGTATCAATATTTTCAGAAAACTCGTACATTTTGTCAGCGGGGCTGATGCGCAGAGCCCTGCTTCTAAATTGCAGCGTTTTTCGCAGTTTTTTTTATTTTACGCCGTTTGGTGCCCCCCCCAAGGTTGGTGCCCTGTGCTTCAGCACCTCAAGCCCGTTGGATAAGCCACCACTGTGCGTCTCAGAGATGTGCTGTGGACACTTCAGAAACCTGCCTTCCAGTGACATCATCAGTAGACAGGTTTGGTCATTTCAAATAATATTTCAAACTTTCAAAATGTCCTGCTTTTAAGCCCCATCGATTATGTCATTGGTAGGCAGGTTTCTGAACTGTCCACAGCAAAAAGAACTGTTGCAGCAAATGTGATGTCAAATGTTCCACGCATACTGCAACAGGTTAAAATAAATTTGTTTGACTGTATATTGTAGGCAGAAGCTTTTCAGCCACTAGAGGAGTCATTTTATCTTGTATAGGCCTACAAATAATCACAGGTTATAATTGTAATATTTAAATGTATGTTTGTAGAGAAAGATCACAAATACAACTCTGCTGGCTATATTAGTTCAATAGCATAAAAAAAACTAAGTTTTAGTAATCAGCCCATAAATGTATTATGCAAGTCCAAATCTGTGTTGTTTCGGAGACATGTTGACTACTTAAGTTTTTCTTAGAAGAACCAGGCACTTTAGCAGCCTCTGCTGGACTCCCAGGACTCTGTCACTCGCCATTCCCATGATGCCCAAGCTCTGCTGACTCAAGGTCCTCAATGACGCAGCATCGCAGCCCTAATCCTATCCCTGCTGCAAGCAGTGGAGTATTTTTCTTCTACACTGAAAGACATCCGCACAAGCTTGATAGAGATGTTGAAGAAATCAGGGTGCTGCACTGCTGCCTGCTTTGTTCACCTAGGATTCGAATACAGTACTCCCGTGTGGGAAACCAAACCATCTACTGCCCCAGGGGAGATATTACACTCATGAACTTTGCTAATGGCACCAATATAACACCCAGGATTCAAACACGGGTCTCCCGCATGGGAAATCAAACATCTGCAGCTCACCCAAAGGGGAGGTATTAGGCTTATGAGCTTCACGCAGGGCTACTCCATCACACAAGCACAGCCATCGGCCCTTCAACGTACCATTTGTGCACTCAGTCACAGTGTGAGTGCACACATGCGTCTGATTATATTGCACCTCCTACCTAAGGGGTCTGTGGATGTGTTAATAGTGTCATGAGCCACGGCTTCAGAGGACCTAGCTATCTCCCAGCTATCTCCCATCAACATTTATTATGGACATTATGTTATATCATAACATCCACAACTAGAAAAGTGTGCTCCTCGGAGCGCAAGTTTTCGCCAGGTCGGGTTGCCAACCCAAGGCATGCAAATTTTGGAAGGCAGCCAATCGGAATGGAATATGAAATATAAATATAAAAATGCATCTTGATCACATGACTCCATACAGAGATTGGTCTACTGGGAATGACTAATCTTCGATCGGTCCAACACCGGAAATTAGCTGCTTACAGATGGACGGACAAACTGACACACGGACAGACGGATGGACAGACGGATGGACGGACAAGAGCAAAAATATTAGTCTCTGGCCATCGGCTGTCTGGCCTGGCGGAGACAATAACCATGCTGAAGACTG
This sequence comes from Gymnoscopelus braueri, assembly GCF_963280865.1. Lineage (NCBI taxonomy): Eukaryota > Metazoa > Chordata > Actinopteri > Myctophiformes > Myctophidae > Gymnoscopelus > Gymnoscopelus braueri. The sequence goes on along the minus strand of NC_137612.1, from coordinate 25,150,330 downwards.
ACTTATTATGTTAATTAACGTTATATCAGAGGAGTGATAAAACTGGCAACTGTAGGTCAAACCTGGGTCTCAGACACAGACTCACAGCACCCTCTATAGGTATCCTAACACAATAACATGAGCTTTATCAGGAACACTGATTAATTAAGTCACTATAACAACTGGTCTAGAAGTAAAGAAATTCAGCCATAATGTGCTTACCAACCAGGTAGCCTTCAACTGCAACACGTGCCAGTTGATTTTGCAGAAATTACAGGGTAATGTGTGTCCCCACACCAACAAGTGACAACATTCAGCAGGTGGCAGTTTGCATCAAAGATAAACTGCACATTGAGAGGGAGGGAGAGAGGGAGAGGTCCTATTTCACCCACGCAATAAACCGGCCAATCCCGGATACCAAAGCCTGAACATGCTGAAAGATGTGTCACTTCACAGCGTGTTGTCAGCGCAAAAACTCCAGCAGGCAAGCTGATAACTACTTGTGATACTATATTACTACCACAATTTAACATTTGCTACAATTTTTTGATAAAAATAAAATGACTGAATTGAATAATAAAAGCAAAACAAGAAAAACACACTATATAGCTGTGTTGTTGTTTTTTTTTGCTGTTTATTCGTGCAATACGCTATGAACAGTTTTAGAGCACTTGTGAAATCTCTTCAGATCCTGAAAACAAACTGATAGGCCTATATGAAAACCCTGAGCAAGACTGCCCTCAGGGGGTTCAATTCCAGTGCGGTGCATCCGGCTTTGTCAAGTGTCTATACGAACACAATCGGCCCGTGTTCGGGGGAGGGAAGCCGGGCGGGGAGGATGATATGTGTCACTGCACGTGATCCTACGGGCTGGGGACGGATCATGTCAACAGGGAGTGTTGTGCGGGAGGAGTGGGATGGAGGAGCTGCGTCCTCCCGGTGGGGGCTCCTCACTGACAGGTGAGCCAGTATGGTACAACAGCAGTGACAACACAAACAAAATTGTCTGGGGAGGAAATTAGCATACCGACTAAATTGGCATACCGATTGCTCAACAATCTGAGCAGCCATCAGCTGGGTGAACCTAAAAACGGAATTTCCTCACGGGACTAATAAAGTAATCATATACTATATTTTGTTGTTTTTGTAGGTCCAGAAAGCTATACACACAAATAATGCAAAGGCTGACAAGTGTCCTGAGCGAATCCACGCACAATAATGTACGATTAAATTGATTGGTTGAAATTATACCTAAATTGCCCATCACCCATCCGCCTCCATGGAAATATATGAGACCTCTTCTCAAGCCGTCAGAGGCCACTGTCGATTCATAGACTCGCACTGGCACCTGAGAAAACTTCAGGTCCTTCACACGCAGGCCAGGGGGGACTGGGTTTATGTGGGTCAGGAATTGAGCCCTGAACCAACGAATGAAGCTGACTTGATGACATATACCCAGACGTTCCAGGATCCTGCCCTGGGAGGAGAGAAACCATAAACATAAGCAGCAGCAGCTAAGTGGAAAAAGTATTTTGTTTATTCATTCATTCATTCATTCACTCATGCTCATAAGGTAAGTCCTATACAGTAAATGTCCTTTTGGGTAAAAAATGTTTATGGCAGGCTGGGAAGGACAGTACTGTGTAGCTAAAATTATTATTTTATTTACATTTTGATTCCCATAAACATGAAGAATTGAGTAACTCCCATGTTTCCCTTTTGTCTAAATGTACATAAAGAAAAACAAATGACCTTGTCTCTTTGTGCAACTTGGTCAGACTTGTTTTCTTATCTAAAGTTTCCCTTATCTAAGCTTTATCAGCAGCTAGAGGACGGAGAAAGGACAGACATCTCTGCCACCGGGCCTGAAAGAGCATAGCTCACTTTTAATATTCCAACTCCAGCTTTTTTCCACGGCTATTCACCAAGGAATAAGTTAGATTAATTATTTCAAGCGGGAAGAACATGATTTGACTTGCAGAAAACACAAAATAATAAGCAGCAACAATTCCACAGATAGATACTCACCACAATTGCTATTCCGACAAACAAGCCATGAACTACATGCAGTTTCCCACGATTTGCAACCCCACAAGGAATGTCTGAATTCATCATCTCCGAGTACACAAGTCCAATTACCAGAAGGAAGAAGGCTGCGAATAGAGCAGCAAAGCCAATTATTAAAATTGCAATGCTAATGTCCATGGTCTGTCTGGTCTGGTCTGTTCTGCAGAAGGTAAGGCATTAGAAGTTAACGAAATGCTTTATCTACCTGCTCCACTCCTCCCACATTCTCGTGTAATGTGTTGTGACCTTGGGCTCTCTTAATGACATGTCTGACTATCCAACAGGCGGGCACAAAATTCCACATTTCATAGAAGCATAGTCAATCACTTACAGTATTTTCCCAATTAAATCTAAAAGGTTTTGCAATGAAATACTGCAGCAGTTATTTTTGTTGTCCACTACTAGTCCTGTTTTTAATTACTCTCTATATTCCAGAATGCCCATTGCCTCGCAAATCAGTATAAGACTGATTAATGTATTCTGTATTTTAATATTTACGATCTGTTCATCCATTTTCATTAGAAAATCTACTTCACTCAAATGCACTCAACAAAGACAGGAATGTTGTGCTATACTGTGGTGGGAAATTAGTTAAAACCACTGCTGCGGGAGATTTAAATGTCACCCTTGAAGGCTGACTAGCCTCTGAATTTACACCGTTGATCTGTAGATGGCAGTGATAGCATGCATGAGTGAAAATAAACTGTTCTCTGGCTTTGGATGTCTTTAGATTTAGATATCTGAGTACAGCCTAAATACAGTCCCCACTGACTTAATAATTTGTTGTTTTTGCATAACAAATCATAATATAACTAATTTCAGTTTAGTTGGGAACTGAACCAGTTTAGGGTCAACTTCTAATGCAATTTAATTTTGAGTTTAGACTTTTTTGTTTCAATATACAAAAAGATGACAGCATCTGGAGCTGTTTTGTGTCAGAGCCTCTAGCAGTCCCCAAGAGCCCCTCTGCCTTCTCTGAGTAGCTGAGCCCAGCACAAAGCCACCATTGTGAGGCTGCTCTTTAAACCCATCCCAGTTGCTGAAAAGGCCCTGCATTCAACGATACACAGTACAAATCACAGGGTCTGGGCCAAAAATCACAGACTGGAATCTCGCCTGAGGCCCATGAATTCACAGGATTTGTTCAGGTAGGTATTCATGCAGATCTCGGTCTGTCATTTGGCCATGATTCTGTAGCTTCAGTTGACCTATTTCTCAAACTGCACTGTCACATACAAATTTACATGGTTTTATTTTCTAAACTTCCATCCCGACCGATGGGGTTCAAACAGTATAGGTTCAGCATTCACAAGAATGCTGAAATGTTTGACCATTATGGTCAAACATTTGACCATAATGGGTTGTAGATCTATGTTTTGTATATACTTAAGATCTTGCACCTTTGCGCCCATTACACCATTGGTGATAGTAGCAATGTCAAAGTGGTCTAATATATCTAATGGAACATATTTGGTGGTGCGAGCCAAAAGGCAGCCAGGATAGGCAAAATGCATTCTGTTGGTCTTCACATAAAAAAATCCCATAAATTGTCCATGTGACAAGGGCGTGTGTGTAGGTCTGTCTGGGTGAGTGCATGTACCCAACCATAGCCTAGCCCATTTAGCCTATGGGTGATTCATATGAAAGAGAAAGTTTCTTAAAGCGTTTCCATCCAGGTGACATTATTTCAGAACAGATTCTCATTGCAGAATGTAGCCTGATAGGTTTAAAGATCATAAATAGTTTGTTGTGAGACCCATGGCTTGGATTAAATAAAAAGTTTCAATCGCACAGAGGGAATATATCTTCTAGAGCAGTGGTTCTCAAAGTGGGGTTCGTTCGGGGACCCCCAGGGGTCCTTGGGGGGGGTGGGGGTAGCCTGCAGGGGTTCCCCTGCAAAAATAGTTAATATGGCTGGTTAATCATTTTAACCACTTTATCCATATTTTATACTTTGGCTATTCAAAAATAGCAGATCTACAAGGTCATAGCGCGTCACTTCGTGCCAAGCTATGAGCTTGTAGATCTGCTATTTTTCAAAAACCATCGAACATTAGTGGAAAATGTTGGCAATTTTTTACACAAATCTTTGCCTCTGGGGGTCCCTGGCACATAACAATTTTAAGATGGGGGTCCGCAGCCAAATACATATAATTTTGGGGGTCCTTGACATGAAACGGTTTGAGAACCACCGTAATCTAGAGATGACTAGACTTTCAACTGTAGGCACCGTGGGGGGAGATGAAGGGAGGCGCAGGCAGCCACTAGGAGCAGACATCACCCCCCACTTAACATGTCAATCAGGATTATAATGCTCAAACAAAACTCCCCTCAGGTCCGTCCAGGTCCTTTCGCCACCAGAACGAGAAAAGCCATAAAGCAAAGTAGAGACTAGACAGAGTCGAGAGTAGAGGCGGTAACGTATAGAGTAGGAACACAAGACACACCGAGCCCACAGTTTCAGTAGTAGAAGCGCTCGATACGGAGAAAGACGCGTCGTTCCGACCCGTTTCATGCTTAGGCTGTTAAGGTTATATTAGTAATAACTTATTACCAACCAACGACCAGGCGTTATGAGCGATCACTCACTCTTTTTCTGAGCAGTCTCGTTGCTTAACATGTCAGAGCAGCTCCACGAAGTGACAGGGCTTTCCTTAACGCTTCGCTTGTGGATTATTGGGTGAAACGCATATAGTGACTGCAAACGATATCGTCCGCATACGGGATATAATAACTCTTTAACATTTGCGTCTCTATTATTATCCGAGTGCTCGCAAACTTGCCGTTAACAATATATTATCTACCCCCAAGAAGCAATCCAAGATGGATTTGAGGAGCGTGGGCTGTATGTTTCTTTTCCCGGTGCAGATGATCTATTACGTTCTGAAAGCAAGTGTTTGCTCGCTGTTGCCGTGCAGACGGAAAGACCTGAGCCAGGACGTGGTGTTGATCACCGGCGGGGGACGAGGCATCGGACGGTACCTGGCCAAGGAGTTCGCCAAGCAGGGGGCCAAAAAGGTAATGGTGTTGCAGCCTATACTCTCTCCCAGCAACAACCCCAAGTGCTGCTGCATAGTTGCACGTTGTATTCATTTCAATTCAAGCCTACTAAACTTGCAACTTGTTGCACGTTCGATCGTGCACTTAGATTTCACAGCAAATAGGCTAAATAAGTGTGTCTGTGAATATAAGTTATTGTTGTTTTGACGTGTTGTTGTGTTACATAGGCTTTATGACTAATGGGTAGATCAGTGGTTCTCAAACTTTTTCATGTCAAATTGATATATATTCGGCCATGGACCCCCATCTGTAAAGTGTTTGTGCCAGGGACCCCCCAGAAGCAAAGATTTGTGTTTGTTTTAAACTTTAAAAAAATAATATTCAAATATTTGCACAAATCTTCAAGATGTTTCAAAAAATTGCAGATCTACAAGCTCGAAGTGATGCACGATGAGCTTGTATATCTGCTATTTTTGTATAGCCAAAGTATGAAATATGGATGAAGTGGTTAAAATGATTGTGACACCATTAACTATTTTTGCTGGGGACCCCCTGGTACCCTCCCAAAGACGACTGGGGGTCCCCGGACCCTACTTTGAGAACCAATGGGGTAGATGGTTACTGAGCTCTTCTCAAAACCTTCAATGTCATGCAAACTGGGGGTTATCCTCTTAACAACCGTGGCAGGTAGAGAGTCCACCCTTGTAGGCTACTCCAACACCCTTTCCCAATAATAACATTCAGACAGGGAGTAGGACTGTTAAGTAATTGGTCCAATAAGATGATTGACACTTGACTTCAGTTAATTGGTTCAAGTATTGTATTTGTAGGACAGTTGGGGTCAGCTGGAGGGCAAGTCTGGAGAGCCTCACTGATACAATCTAGTTCAGGATTGGGCTGACATCCATTCTGACATGCTTCTGAGTGATGCATGCTGTTCTATGACAGATTTGAATGATGTGAGTAGAAGTGTGCTTCCAAGTGTGCTACAGGCTGCTCTGTAACCAGTGGCGTGGTTACAGATTTTGTGTGTGTGTGTGTGTGTGTGTGTGTGTGTGTGTGTGTGTGTGTGTGTGTGTGTGTGTGTGTGTGTGTGTGTGTGTGGTCTACATGTCTGCACATGTGCACAAAAAAACTTTACTTTAAAGCACGTCATCAAAGCTTTTCCTGTTTTCCCTGTTCCAAAGCTCTTAGCTATTTTGGGCAAAGCATGTGCACCATCCTAAACTCTTGCCAACACAACAAAGAGACAAAATAAGACTATACGATTGCAATGTACAAACTGTCTTCTGCAGACTTGAAATTAGGGGGTTACATTAAACGCATTACGGTATTGCAAATAAGGTACCACCCTTTGAGAACAAAGTTGAACACTGGCTGCACAGTAGCCATAACTGTTGCAAATAGCATAAAGCACAACTTAAGTAAAGGTTAATCTTAGATGACAGTCACAAAGTCATTGAAATATATGTAACAATTGAACTTAAGAAAGATTTTGATGGTAGAGTTAACCAAAAGTAACTAAGAGTTATCACATTATTTAAATGGATGAAATCAGGGACTAATTCATCTGAGGCGGCAGTGGAGGTAGAGCTGCCGGTTCGATCCCGGGCTCCCCCAGAGTTGTCGAAGTGTCCTTGAGCAAGACACTGAACCCCTAATTGCCCCCGATGAGCAGGTTGGTGCTTTGCATGGTTTCCCCCGCCCTCAGTGTATGAATGTTTTTGTGAATGGGTGAATGTAATGCACAATCATTGTAAATAATAAAGGCGCTATATAAATGCACCATTTACCATTTATTTAACAGATTACATGAATGACATATTTTTTTGTGATCATTTATATATTTATTTAAAGATTCAAGACAATACAGAAGACTGCAGTGAAGAGTCAAACAGAGTCAAAATGTGGTTAACACTTAAACCTATATTGACCAGGGTCCCCCAGGCCTCTATACTTGGTCCACTCCTTTTTTCCCCCCTCTTCACCTAATCTCTTTTGCTGAAAATAGCCGATCTACAAGCTCACAACAATTTCTGCTGAATGTTCGCCCCATAAGGACATTAGGGTTCATGTGAGAAAACAAGAGGAGGTGTACAGATGACATCAAAATTGTGAATAATAATGATTTATGTTTTTTTTTGTAGCAGGTTATATTCTCAAACACAATTTTGCCAACAAAGGAGCTTGGCCTGCTCTAGACTAGAGGACTACCCCACCCAGCTAAACCATGCACTCTGAGCACTTATAAATAGACCAGACTTCCCCCTCCCCTCCCCAACAGGGAACAGGCACTTGGGCTTGAAATGCTTCGGTGACTACATTGATAGGTCCTACTGGTCAAACAAACAGTTGTTGACTGTTCCCTTCAACATTTCAGGCTAGGCATTTTCTAACATGCCACCAGACAAAATATTATGTGGACCATGTGCCACTGCTGTCCCATTAGCTGTAAGGTGTTAATTCCAACGCTTACTGTTCGATACCACACAAGCTAGTGGAACTGGCCCTGAGCAAGCAAGCACCACGTCCCAGAGAAAATCCAAAACGTCATCCTTGACTATTATAACAACTTTAGTCTGAGGGTGTCCTCTGGGACTTCAACGTCAGAGTGGCATTGTCTAGAGAAGGGTATCATTACCGGTTGCACGCTCTGTGTGCCTTTTTGCACTGGCCATGAATATGCTCATGAACTCGTGAAGTCTGCGGAAGTGGAGTGTAGAGGTCCAATGTCCAGATCTGGCAAACCCCGTTTAGAGAAGCATTCATGGATGACCTCACGGTAACAACAACATCAGTGCCCGGATGCAGATGGGTCTCGAACAGCTCATTACATGGGCAAGAATGAGCCTCAAGCCTGTGAAATCCAGGTCTTTGGTCTTAAGGAAAGTAACTGACCAGTTCCACTTCAGTCTGGGAGACACCAAAATCCCATCAGTGTCAGAAAATCCAGTGAAGAGCCCTGGGCAAGCTCTTCACCAGCAATATGAAGGACACCGCTGCATGCCAAGGTACCAGCGATGACCTCCACACTTGGCTCTCTGCTGTGGACAAGTCAGGGCTTCCTGGAAAGTTCAAGGCCTGAATCGTCTCCTCTGGCCGCAGCTGATCTATGAAGTCCCACTCACCATCGCGGAGGGCTTTGAAAGGAAGATTAGGCTGGTCCTGCGCAGGTGGCTGGGCCTGCCACGGAGCCTAAGCAACATTGCACTCTTTGGTTATCACCAAGCTGCAACTTTCCTTCAGCTGTCTGGCAGAGGAGTTCAAGGTCACTCGAGCGTGAGAAGTCATGGTCTACCGAGATTCTGTTGACACCAAGGTCTCCTCAGCAGGTGTAGAGATCAGCCCAGGAAGGAAGTGGAGTGCCCAGGATGCAGTGGAACGGGCATAGGCAAGGTTGCGGCACAGCATCCTGGTGGGCACTATGGCTACTGGCCGGGCTGAGCTTGGTAGTAATCCAAAACCTTGCTACAGCAAAGCCACAGGAAAGGAGCATATTCTCAGATGCTGCTCAAAGGCCTTGGGAGATGTGCGGTATCAGTGGCGTCACGACCAAGTGCTGCTGGCAGTAGCAGTCACCATCTGCGCTGGCATTAATAACAGCAAGCGGCAACACCCAACCAAGTGAACAATCGCCTTTGGTCAAGCAGGCAAGAAACCTCAGCCCCAAAAAAAGACCCAGGGAGGGCCTGCTCGCAACAGCAAGGGACTGGCAGCTCCTGGTTGACCGAGGGAGACAGTTGAGATTCCCGGACATCATCGCAACTAGCACACTCCGCCAGACATGGTCTTGATGTCCATGGCAAGCAAGCAGGTCATGTTGCTTGAGCTAACTGTCCCCTGGGAGGACCGGATGGAGGAAGCTCAAAGAAAGGAAAAGGGCCAAGTTTGCAGATCTAGTAGCTGAATGTCGGAGGAATGGGTGGAAGGGTGCTTCGCAGGCCAGTCTCTATATCGGGTCCTGAGACTCAGGAATTTGTGGACTGCGCGGGGGCGAAGAGCCGCCAAGAACATCTTTGAAGCTGCTGAAAAAGCTTCCCGTTGGCTCTGGATAAAGAGGGGGGATGCGTGGCATAGTGCGCTACCTGGACACAAGTCGGGGCCTGATCACCCCCGGCTGGGAGGGTGTCTGATGTAAGACCCGAAACACCCCATGACCCCGCTTACATCACTGACGAAGTGTCCAGGTTGCACCATAAGGTGTATCAAAGTACAAGCAGTTGTATGTTCACTCTCATCAGATGAGAGTATAGAGAACAAAATAGCAATAATTCCCACCGTTGTATGCAATGAGTTGCAAAATTGACAGCTACAGGTTGTCATTTTCTGTGCACAGTGTGTGTTGGACACTGCACTGTTTCGGCAATGCTCTCTCTAAGGACAAATCCTAGCAGGTGAATACGGTGCCAAAAAAAAAAAAAACCTGTGAAACACTAACTGCCTTCTGCGACCTTTCAATACCAGCTAGCTCCTCGGGGGAACAAGCGAGAGGAAACCTGTGGGTTTTAAAAGCTATACTTTGCAGCTGCACAACAAAGGATGTCACCACGCTTTTCAGCAGCCCCATTGTTGGGTATTATCAAGGTGTGAAGGCTTTGAAAACAACACCTGTGGTAGTGTGCCTGACAATTACTCCCATCCTAAAGGGATGCTAAAAAGAAATAGGACGTTCTTTATGGGAAGCACTAACCTTTAAGAATGAGAGTTCAACCCCAGTTTGAGCCCTCTTTCTTTGTGACTGGCAGCCGGAATTCCCTCTCTCTCTGTCTCTCTCCTGGCTTTGGTGTTTTTCACGGTATGGGGAGGACTAACTGCAGCATTGATGAAAGAATGAGATGGAGTGCAGGGATTGTGTGTGTGTGTGTGTGTGTGTGTGTGTGTGTGCGCTCGCGCGTGTATGCATGTGTGCGTGCGTGCGTGCGTGCCTACGAGAGTGCATGTGTGTGTGTGTGTGTGTGGGGGGGGGGGGGGTGCTTCTGGTGTGCTGTTAAGGGAACCGTTACACAACGGAGCACTGAGACAATAAACCACAGCGAGCGAGCATTTACAAAGGCAGCATCCAAGTTCAGAGCACTGGGAGACGGCTTTCAGGGACTGTTCCAGTGAATGGTTCTCAACTTTAAATGGCATATTCACACAAAAGGCTCCCCAAAGCTCCTTTCCACTCCAAGCATATTTCCTTAACGAGAACTCTAGAACAGCTTGGTGGTGAAAATCATTGTGATCATAATGTTTTTATTCTCCACATAAAAAAACTACAAATCTACAAGGATGAAGAGAAGCAAACCAGGGCACTGACGACAGGCAGTGCATGCATGCACGTGTGTGAGTGTGAGTGTGAGTGTGAGTGAGAGAGAGAGAGAGAGAGAGAGAGAGAGAGAGAGAGAGAGAGAGAGAGAGAGAGAGAGAGAGAGAGAGAGAGAGAGAGAGAGAGAGTGAGTGAGTGGGAGAGTGTGTTGTTGGGCTGTAGGCGGGAAGCACACTGCTCCCAGCTGGGTATTGCCCTGCAACTGACCCTGCTGTCTCCGCAGTAATTAGACAGCGGCAGGCGACTGCCTCCTGAACTCCTCCTGCCCCCTCTGTGTGCCCCCCCCCCCCCCACAGACACACACTCTGCTGGCCCATACAATGGGTGTGAAATGGAGGGCTCATACCCACCCAGCCTTACTTTCAAACCTGGGAGATGTGTGCTGTCAGGACTATTGCACATTCAAAAATAACCCTCCACGCATCAGCAGATCAGCTGCTGTTGTAGATCGTTCTATTGTCTTGTGTCTTATGTGACTGTTAAGCATGATTTCGTATTTACTCTGATCTTGCACAAGTTGCTCTGGATAAATTATATATATTTTTTATTTAGGTAGATAGATAAATAGATAGATACACACACCTGAACAGGTGATGTTATGGAGGGAGGAACTCTATATGGGCAGGATTTCCTGTTAGGGCAATGTCACAATTCCCTCACTAGTAAACATTTATTTATTTTCCATAATTTGTCTACAGGCGAAAGCTACAGACCTGGAGCACAGGCAGATACTGTATATGGCCCAAACCAAAATGTAACCACATTAAGCTAGCTACAAAGGAGTGGGGCTTAGCGTCCAGTCAAAACTGGTAGATGATAACCAGGGACCGTCATTTCTCTATCAATCTCTATTTCCCCTATACAGTTCAATAAAAATAGTGTCTGAGAGCATTTTGATACTGATGTCACTTGAAAACAAGGCAGGCGTGTTGACAGAAGTTGGCTTGAGCCCCTTAAGACACCCGAGCAAAGTGGAAGCCAAGCGAATGTGTGCCCACGCACTCGATGGTCGCTTTGTCCACTAAGCGCCACCCAAGCTGCATACCGATAGGGTGGGAAATCAGCTATAATGTATTTAGAAATTGCATAATAGTACTTGACACTGAAAGTAAATGAAACTACGAGTTGGATGGGAATCAGTTATAAAGTATGTGGAAACTGCCCATAGTTTTGACTACTTTGAATCGACAATGTCCATCTAGAAATGTTCATATGAAATGTGCTGCTCCCCATTATTGTTGTAAATTTGAAATCAATCAATATTAAGCATGAACTGCATGGTCTAAAATGTTATAATATTAGACGTCAGGGGCAGCAGGGTCTTGAAACTGCGTAGGTTTATGTATGCCTGTGCTCCAGGTGTGCAGCCTCCCCCGTCTCTTATTTGCTGATCTTTAGAACAGGGGTTCTCAAGCCTTCTCATGTCAAGGACCCCCAAAATCGAATACTTATATATATATATATATATATATATATATATATATATATATATATATATATGGCCCCCAGAAGAGAAGATTATAAAAAAAAATCAAACACTTTCAAGTGACACGCTGTGAGCTTGTTTATCTGCTATTGTTGAATAGCCAATGTATAAAATGGGGTTAAATTGATTGCGATGCTGTATTAACAAATTTGGCTGGGGACCCCCTGGAAGCCCCCCAAGCACCCCTGGGGGGTCCCCGGACCACACTTTGAGAACCACTGCTTTGGAACCTCATTAGGTGTGCAATCAGTTAAAGCAATCACTGGTTTATCAGTTAAAGCAATCACTGGTTTATCAGTGATAATCAGGGGCCTTATGCAAGGTCAATAGACTAACTTAATGCCGGCAGACAGAAACACCTAAACGAAACACCCACAATTAACATTATTAAATTAAATGCCACTGTGAATCAAGGCAATTAGAAGCTGTGTTTTTTTAATGGTTTCTGTCCTGATAGCAATTTGTCCTGAACATTGTTTGTTCTGATAAGTGTGTGTGTGCGTGTGCGTGTGCGTGTGCGTGTGCGTGTGCGTGTGCGTGTGCGCGTGTGCGTGCGTGCGTGTGCGTGTTGTGATGGGTGATAAACCTAGCAAATTAAATAACAAGTAACAGGAGAGCGCAGTTTGAGTGCCACTATTTAATGAGAAGTGTCAGCTTTGTTTGTTAGGCTTGAATCCTATTAAAAGCTTTGGGTTATTTATCAAGAACTGTCCGTCTTCACTGATTACTCAAATGGGCTTGCAAATGAAGCAAACAAAAAGCACAATGAAATGAGGACAGGAGGGTGGGTGTTGGGCAAACATTTATAGCACTGGATCTGATAAGGATGTGAAGAATGTGACCCATAAGGAACGTGATGCTTTCCCCCATCCATTTATAAACCCTGACCTTATGGACCTTAAGAGTTATATATTTATATGACTTTTAATTAATTCTGCCAACCTTCTCTTTGGATAAGTAAAAGCTTTTAACATTCGGGAAAGTAGGTGAAAATATACATTGTATTGTGCAACGCGTTGTGATCGGCTAATGTCGGCAAAGAGATTTGGTGTAAAAGGGAAAAATAATGCGGCCAAGTACAGACTCCTGGGGGACCCCAGTAATTCAGTAAACTATAGTGTTTGAGTTTAAAGGTCCATACTGGTGGTCTGGCAGGTTTAGCCCATTGACTTGGACTCACTGTGACAATGAGACTTGAAATTTGCTTGAGATAGGTAGTCCATCACACTATATAATTGTGGCAGGACTTATTGTCACTGTAATGTTTGCGTTATAACGCATCTAAAAGACTGATTGAAAAGTCTAGCCCAAAATTGAAAAGATAACATATTGATTAAGATTGACTTAAAATCCATAACTTTATTTTAAGTGAGTAAAACATTATTTTTGATCAATCTGTGTGTTAAAGGTAGGGTAAGTGATTTGCAATTATTCAAATAATTGCAAAATGGGTCTATGTTCTGATAGTGCTCGTTACTATAGAGTGTCCTGTCCATATAAAGAGTCTCCATGTCTCTCCAGCTCTTTATAAAACAGAAAATGTATTTTGTAGTTTTTTTTTTTTTTTTGTAGTTTCATTTCCAATTTTATCCAACCAGGACAGAGAACTCAATCAGGATATAGATTAAACAAGTGAAATTGGAAGTGATGACACTTAGAAATGAGCAGACAAAATTTTAACTGGAACACTATACAAATTAAGCTTAAAAATGGGTACTTTCTCCTGATTGGCTGAGATTTTGACACCTACCGAAAAATGTATTTTCTGTTTATTAAAGAGCTGGAGAGACAGGGAGACATCTGTTACTGAACAAACACTCTATAGCAATGATTACTATCAGAATATAGTATTTTAACCTTTTAACAAAATACTTTTTGTTTTAACCAAAAAATATCACTTACCCTACCTTTAATGTGTGTTAATACAAAATAACTCAGTGGTTCTCAAAGTGGGGTCCGGGGTGTTTCAGGGGGTCCCAAGCCAAATTTGTTAATACAGCATCACAATCATTTTAACCCCTTTATCCATATTTTATTAGATTTATTGACAGAGTTATAATATGAATATCCCAAAATGAACATTAACAACCGTTAATGGATAATAATAATAAGGGTACAGCCAAGGGCATTTTGGATACAAAATGGGCTGTCTATTAGTTCAAAGCACAAGACATGATCAAAGATAAGATAAACCTTTATTGATCCCGGAGGGAAATCAGCATCAGCAGCAACAGCATTAGAGTGAAACACAGGTAAGAAGAGTAAGAGTCACAAACAAAACCAAGATAAACACAAATAAAAAATAAAAGTCTCAGTGCTGCAGATGTGTTTTGATTTTATTTATTTGAGAACAGAAGCTCCAAAAGACCTGAATTAAAAAATATATTTTTAATTGCATTTTGTGAGTTTACTTCCTTAAAAATACATTCATCCGTGTCCCAGTGAGTGCAATAACTGATTGCAAACACAACAATATCATAACCAGCAGCTGGATGTATATGTGCACAGATAAACATTAATTTAATACAATATAATGGTGAGGTAAAGGCTGGCCCATGTGCTCACAAATTCTCTCTCTCTCTCTCACACACACACACACACACACACACACACACACACACACACACACACACACACACACACACACACACACACACACACACACACACACACACACACACACACACACACACACACACACACACACACACACACACACACACACACACACACACACACACACACACAGGATCACTTTCCAGAGGACTTTCTGCTCAAATATTAACCTTGGTCACGGGCGACCAGCCAAACCCCACACTGGCCCCCTCAGCACTTCACACACGCACTGTTTTCAGACTCCCTGACCAGAAATGACGGGGCTCATCTGCCCAACCGGCCGTGTAATCTCTTTGAGAATGTGTGTTTGAGAGATGAGGAGGGCTCACCCCCTGATTTCATTACCTTTCCCTGACCCCAAAGACTGACAGATCTAATTGCCCAATCAGTAGCCCCCCCACCTCCGTCCAACCCCATGTTCTCTGCTCAAATGACCGGCCTTCATTTAGTCTCTGAGGCAGATGAAGAGACAGTTCATTCACACAGCAACCCCTCGTCCCCCACCCCCCTTTAATCTTCCCCCAAAACTATTTGTAGGACTGAAAATGGCCTCTCTGTTCTCCGAATGAAAAGGGTATTTCTACCCAAAGATCTCCCCCGCTCTTAGACCAGGTCCCAATGACAGATAAATGACACAAAACATATGCAATGGCAGGCTAGATAGATAGATAGATAGATAGATAGATAGATAGATAGATAGATAGATAGATAGATAGATAGATAGATAGATAGATAGATAGATAGATAGATAGATAGATAGATAGATAGATAGATAGATAGATAGTTTCTTATCTAGCCGAGCAGCTCACTTGGAATTGGTGTCTGCTCCATTCCTATTGTAAAATTGCACTGTTTGCTTTCTGTCAGTATTAACTTTTGAAAATGCTTTTCTTTCTGGATAGGTGATCCTGTGGGGCCGCACAGAAAAGTGCCTCAAAGAGACAGCCGAAGAGATATCACTCTCTGGAACGGAGTGCCATTACTTCCTATGTGATGTGGCCAATCGAGAGGAAGTATACAGGCAAGCGATGGTGGTTCGGGAAAAGGTATGTTAACTTGAAGTCAGTGAAGTAAAGATGTTCTTAATGTGCACAGAGATGTCACTTTGAGTTGTGAGTGCTTCACTCCAGAGTTTATTTTCCTCCCACTTTCCCTCTTGGTATTGAGCTCAGAGCTGCGTCTCTCTTCCCCATCTGGCATATAGATTACTGTGCAATTGAAATGTTTCCATAAATGCAGTAGGATATTGCTGTCAACTCTGGTGCGCTGTAGTGCTATTATCTTGTGAAAGAGAGGAGATAGTGGACGACATGTGCGGGAGTGATGTGTCTGTTTGACCGCGGTGCTGTTCTTCTCAGGTGGGGGATGTTACAATATTAGTGAACAACGCAGCAGTGGTCCACGGCAAGAGTCTGATGGACAGCGATGATGACGCACT